>NC_051410.1:39227986-39229211 GCF_015228065.2 Penaeus monodon
CTTCTGAGGTCTTGTAACGTCTTATGAGGGTGTTCTAAGGTTTCTAAGGTCTCATGATCTAAGGTCAAATCATGGTCTTTTTAAGGTCAAATCATGGTCTTTTCTAAGGTCATATCATGGTCTTTTCAAGGTAATCTGGTTTATTTCTAAGGTGATCATTGTCCTTTTTCTAAGGCAAATATTCTTTGACTATCAACATGGAATTTTCCAAATCTGGTCAATTTTCTAAGAAATATCGCATTTCATAGGTAATTAGGGTCATTTTATCAATCTGTCTTTTCTGTCTCATCTCATGTCTTTCTAAGTCAATCATGGTCTTTTCTAAGGTCAAATCTGTCTTTTCTAGTCATATCATGGTCTTTTCTAGGTCTCTGTCTTTTCTAGGTCCATATCACTGTCCTTTTCTAGGTCAATCTGTCTTTTCTACTCGCTCTCATGCTCTTTTCATCATTCATGTCTTTCTATCCCTCAGCCTCTTTTCCTATCACCCTCATGTCTTTTCCTCGGTCACATCCGTCCTTTCTCCTAATCTCTCATCCTCTCTAAGCAACATGGTCTTTTCTAGGCAACAGAGTCTTTCCCAAGTCACATGCGCTTCTAAGGTCCAAGTCATCGTCCTAAGGTCAAATCATGTCTGTTCGTAGGTCATCTGGTTCTTTTTAATTATCAGGCTTTTTGTCTCGTCTTTTCTAGTCTATGTTTTTTTTCTTTTTTCTAGGCGATCGGTCTTTCGGTCATATCGGTCTTTGCTAAGGATTATGGATCTTGCTAAGGGTGAGTATGGTCTGTTCTGGTCATATCACTTTCTAAGGTCTTGTCTTTTGTAGGTCATACATGTTTCCTGTATATGTTTTTTCTAGGTAATATGGTCTTTCTAGGTCTTATGGTTTTTTTAAGGTATCATGGTCTTTTTGTCTTGTTTTTCTTCATCATGGTCTTTCTGTAACATGTCTTAGATGGGTTTTCTAAGGTTCTAAGGTCTCATGTTAAGGTCAATCATGGTCTTTTTAAGGTCAAATCATGGTCTTTTCTAAGGTCAAATCAGGGTCTTTTCTAAGGTCAAATCATGGTCTTTTCTAAGGTCTTATCAAGGTCTCTCTATAAGGCTCTCTCATGGCAGTGGTCTCCGAGAACTGACTGAGGAATCGATTTGCATAACGTGATTTGCTGGAGAGTCTGTCGGTCTTTGGGGCTGAATGGGTTTCAGAAGCTGCACCGATGTTTT
>NC_051410.1:39229413-39229556 GCF_015228065.2 Penaeus monodon
GGCGAGAGCTGGAACGAACTGGTTGGTTTTCATGAAGCGTGTGTGGGTGTGAGTGCGTTTGCGTGGCTTCTACAACCTTAATGTGCCAGAAGCAGTACTGATGATATGGGTTCAAGCGCAGCGTTTTCCAGTGAGTAACACAG
>NC_051410.1:39229589-39230122 GCF_015228065.2 Penaeus monodon
TAATTTTGACACATTGTATACGATTTTTTTTTCAGTAGTATGAGGGAAAAAAGAATTGTAATATGAGAAAAAAATGACAGTGAAAATAACCAAAAGCCTATACACTTGTTGTCAATGTTGAATATAGCATCGATATTCCTATCATCCCATGGGCTAATCGCCGAAGACGGGTCAAAAACGCGTTTGTAATTTGGTCTTATCGAGTCACGGAGGGAAACCTAAGGACGCGCAATTACCCCATAACGACTGTAGATTTAAGGAGACCCAAATAAACATTGGGGCAAATCTTCGCCTCCCTCTCCAAGGTCCTTGACGGGGGCCACATGCTAACCAGAGCTAACCCCGTCCCCCCTTCCCTCTGCGGCTATGATTCCGCACGGCGATCCTGACCCAACATCTGCACTCGAGAATACAGTCGGCAATTATTCCAATTACGAACCACCGTGTCCCGCTAGATCGATCATATTCGACCATCGGTCTGTCTCCCCGGGCCGGCGTTGGTATGTCGGCGCGGGGTCTCGTTCGCAGGGCCT
>NC_051410.1:39230165-39230333 GCF_015228065.2 Penaeus monodon
GAGAGATCAGCCCCGTTGTGCTCTCTGTGATAGTCAAAATTCAGTTGTAAATTGCCATTCGCTGTGTGTCATATATTTTACATTGAGACACGACGGCACATTATTCAGAATGATTCAAATTGCAGGGAGATTATGCTAATTTCATTCGGGCCTTGATAACGTTAGAGC
>NC_051410.1:39230367-39231215 GCF_015228065.2 Penaeus monodon
CGTCTGTATGACCGACGAAGACCTGGGTCGGGGAGCTGCCTTCTGTGTCTTCCTTATCAGACGCTTCTTTTGCCAGTCCTTTTAGAATTTTTAAAACCCGAGTCTCTCATTCTTGTTCTTTTTTCGCCTTTTATGATCCTGATGATGGAAAAAAAATATAAATATGTAGACCAAAATAGTCTTATTTATAATGGATTTTGTCGGCAGTAAGGTTGAGTTTAGGTGTTTGTATTGCAGACTTCTATATTTTTACACGGCAATCAATGTCTATCTTATATACTATACAGTTATAAAGTTATCTCTTTCTGCCTCTTTATCTTCTTTCATAAAGATACATTATATAGGTAGATTTTTAAATTTCCTTTTCTTTCCAAGTATTATGTATGCCTTGTAGTAACTGGAAACTCTTCATAAGGATGTTATCGTCTGAAGAGCTTTTCCAACCCAAGTCCGAGAATTAATTGAATCGCCCAGAAACCAGGGGCAGAGAGGAGCGGCCTGATATAAAGCCGAGATAAGGATGAACGTCGCCGCTGTACAGATAAGGGCATAACTATGTTAGCCGCAATCGCATCAGAGGTCAGAAGTAATTGTCGACTTAACGAGATCACGCCGATGCTGGATCCCTGACGGCGGTGATTTATTGTGGCGTGGGAGCCTGGCTGGCCGGACGGGCGATCCACAAAGCGACCGGTTTCCACTGCCTCGAGAAAGTACGGGTCCTTCTTCGGGGTCCGCCGGGAGGTCCGCCGCTTTTAGTAGGCATAAATCTTGCCGCGGGAGATGCCGTTTTGTTCTCTGGGTCGGGAGCGCGGGGTTGGGCTGCCGCGCGAGTGTCGCCTGGTCGT
>NC_051410.1:39231591-39232094 GCF_015228065.2 Penaeus monodon
TACGAAAAACCTTCGAGACCAAGAACCACCGGGTTCGCTCCCCCCTTCCCCTTGTCCGCGTGGTTGCACCGATAGCCTGAACCCTTATTTGAACCCGCGATGAAATGCCGATTTGAATAATCGATTAATTAGGCAAATGACATTCAGGAGCCGTCGAATATGGTTGTGTCCGGAGGCGCTGCGGTCCGCGTGATTTCCCCAAAGCGGCGCTTTCATGAATTCACACATTCCCTGTGGGCTGTGGGAGTGAGAGAGTGGGCTCGGGGAGTGTGGGAGTTGGCTGTGGGAATGAGGGAGTGGGCTGTGAGAGTGCGGAGCAGAGAGAGTGGGCTCGAGGAGTGCGGGAGTGGGCTCAGGGAGTGTGGGAGTGGGCTGTGGAAGTCCGGGAGTGCGGGAGTGGGCTCGAGGAGTGCGGGAGTGCGGGGAGTGGAGGCGTAGAGTGTTTGTTTTGTCCGCTCCTGTTTAGGCCGTGGTTGTTGGCCTGGGAGCTGGTTCTGTGCCGA
>NC_051410.1:39232513-39232804 GCF_015228065.2 Penaeus monodon
AAAGCCACTTTTATCTCCCTGTTGTTTTGTTTAATTAGTATATGCAGAATTACACGATCAAATTGTATGTATTGTAGTTCTCATCAACTCAGTCATTATAATGTACTAAAGATTAATATTCGTCGATTTATGTCCTCATAACCTAAGATTATCGGTAATCGGGGCAAGAATTAATGATTGTTAATAACCGTAACTATGGTGGAAAATACGCTATTACTTCCTAAGTACGTTATAAATACAGTTTACAGATTTTTTATATCATATTGTATATATAATAGGATTACAAGTCTA
>NC_051410.1:39233025-39235024 GCF_015228065.2 Penaeus monodon
TAATAACCATAACACCAATAAGGGTTATGTTATGCATGGTTATTTATATATAGTAGTTAATGACAGTCATTTATACGTAGTTATCTCTTGACGTTGAAATTCTAAATTGTAATGGTCGTGTTTGCTCGATTAGAGAAGGCCATTTGTATGTCGCCATCTTTCATCGCGTGAGATTTTAGCGAGAGAACAGGCCCGGGGATTTCAACGCGGGAGGAAATAGTAATCCACGATGTGTATCTTCGGGTTATAAGGTATTTTGATATGATTTATATGATTAATTTAAATCGATTTCGTAGAATACTTTTTTTATGTTTTGTTGTTTACTTGTGTGCTTCTTGTTGGTAATCTATTTCGCGAATAATAATGTTTTCTCATGACTCGTTCGCTCTCGCCGTCAAAACAAAGGTCTTTTTTCTCCCTCTCTTATCGCTATGATCTCTCTCGTCCTGTGATTCGTACCAACCCAGAGTCCAAAGTGGGAGAGCCAAGGGAATAGGATAAGTGGTTTGGATCTGATCTAACCCCGCCTCTTCCTCCCCTCCCCTTCCCCCCCATTACCCCCCACCCTGGTCCCCCTACCCACCAACCCTGATTCCCCCACCACCCCCATCCTTTTACCCACCACCCCTACCCAGAACCCACCTCCCCCACCCCCAACGCAGACAGACAGACCAGGCATACACACACGAGCGAGTAAATCCTCGAGCGGGCCGAGCGTACGTACCCCTATAGACTCGGGCTCGACGCTAAGCCCATGCCTCGGGCGTCGCACCTGACTGGTAAGCAGGCCGCGGGCGAGGGGGTTTATTACTCACACTGTACAAGGGATGCCGGTGTGTAGGACGGGTCTGTGGAGGACTGAAGGGCGGCGTTTCGGCGGAGGGAGATGGGGCGGAGCGAGGGTTGGGGTAAGGATAGGAAGGGAGGATAAGATTTAGGATGAAGGAGGAAGGGATAGGGATGAGGATAAAAAAGAACGAGGGTTGGGATAAGGATAGGGAGGAAGGATACGATTTAGGATGAGGGAGGAAGGGTAGGATGAGGATAGAAAGGGAGAAGGATAGAGATGAGGATGAAAAGGAGGAAGGATAGGGATGAGGATAAAAAGGAGGAAAGATAGGGACGAGGATAAAAGGAAGAAAAATAAGGAAGAAGATAAAACGGAGGAAGGACAGGGATAAGGATAAAAAGGGAGAAAGTTAGGGATGAGGATTAAAGGAGGAAGAATAAGATTTAGGAAAAAAGGAGGATTTAGGATAAAAGAAAGGAGTGATGATGAGCATGATAATGAAGTTATTGCGATATTCACAATCGTCACCATGATAAAGTCATCAATACTTTCATAGCCTGACTGTTTGTGATTTTTAAGTTGATTAATACTCATAGTAATAAGTATATAATTAACTTTAAAAATAATTATTTGAAAATATAAGGAATAAGGATAACAGAACGATATTAAAAAGAAAAAAAATATGATCCGATAATCACTCGCTGGAAATGAGACTACGCCGTTATCCCCCTTTAAAAAAAATCTCTCTCCGCCATGATTTACGAGTAGTTTTCTACCCACGTATATAACAATAATTATTCTCGAAGTATAGTGATTAATGTTAATAAGCCCCGTGCAGTGTTGCCGAACGGACGCGGGGGTTCAGCCAGATGACGAATGCGGGGGAGGTCACCAGGAGAGGTCGGAGGTCAGGGGTCAAGACGCGAGCATATGGCGGGATGGGGATTGAGTTGAACATTATGGGGCCTGCAATTACCACGAGGGATGCTGGCGAGAGCTCAGGGGAGGAGCAGTTTAAGGGTCGAAGGGGGTAATTATGCACAGTAAATGATATATGCCTGTGCGAGATCCCAGGTTACGAAATCACTATATAACGAACCTAGGTGGTTTGGGAGAGTAAGTTAGACAAGGGAGAAATACAAGATATACTATAGGGGTGATTGGCTCCAAAAAAGGGCGTTCTTGGTATTGTGAAGGAAAATATAGTGT
>NC_051410.1:39235061-39235816 GCF_015228065.2 Penaeus monodon
TATATATCGAATATTTATTTTTGGTTAAGATCATACTGGACAGAAAATAACGACGTTTGTAATTTCTCTTTTAAGAAAGTTGATGAAAGTATTTTCTTGTCGGAGGCGAGAACTCTGACCGATAGGGTTATAAGGAATTGGTTTAATGGCAACCCTTATCACGCTGGGACGTACAAGGCTGATGTAATGACAGTACTTACACTTGGTGGGGGGGGGGCATTGGGATAGGGGTGAGTGTTATTGGGGGCGAGGCATTGGGTTGTCGAGGGAGGGGTAGAGAGGAGGGGGGAGGGGCATTGGGGCGTCGAGGTATTGAGGGAGGGGGGGGGAGGCTGTCACCGAGGAGAAGCCTGATTATTGGGATTTATGGGATGGGGCTCTTGAGAAGCGCGCGCACACGCACACACACGAACATACATATTATTTGATCTAAAACTACTGCACCCACGTGTACATAGTAGAACTTTATAAAACCTCGCCTACCACACACGCACAGACATGGCAATACTTTATAAAACCTCGCCTACCACACACGCATAGACATGGCAATACTTTATAAAACCTCGCCTACCACACACGCACAGACATGGCAGTACTTTATAAAATCTCGCCTTGATGCAACCCCACAGCACCCGAGAAGGTCAGCCCGTCTGTGGTCGGTCCAGCAAGGACGAGCCGGCCATTTATTGCCCGTAAGGTCTGGGTTGGTACTTAGTGCTAGGGCTGGCGTCGCCGCCGAGACGTACAAGGATGCG
>NC_051410.1:39236147-39236770 GCF_015228065.2 Penaeus monodon
CGTGGCGAAGCGAGTTTATATTATGGGTTTAAGAAGGATAAGGGAGGGAGAGGACAGAGCGGAGAATATGAGTGGAGGGAATGAAAGCCTGGGAATAGAAGATTAGAGGATTTTAGGAGAAAAGACGTAGAGAGCAAGAAGAGAAGAAAGGAAGTGGGCAAGTAGGATTAATGAGGAAGAGGAAAAAGTGCGATTGGAAGAATGAGGAGCAAGAGAGAAGCAGGAAGTAAAATGAGATAGAAAGATGTAAGAAATTAAAGATGAAGAAAAAGGATGATAGAAAGATAAGAAGAGAGAGAAAGTGATAGTGGAATGCAGACGAATGAAGGGAAGACGAAGGAAAGGAAGGGCAGAATGAGGATTAGAGAAAGATGAAAGGATTAGCGAAACGGAATGAAGAGAGAACGAGAAAAGGAAAGAAAAGGAGGAGGCATCGAGAGAGAAAATCGGAAAATGATAAGAGGCGTAAACCGAAGACTGAGACGTCTAGAGGAAAAGGGGGAATGGGAGAGAAAGGAATAAAAGAAAGGAAAAGGTGAGGTAAGTTAGGGCGAAATATGACGGTTATTGGTGTGTGTGTGGGGGGGGGGTACGGGGATGCCTTTTACATTTTGTGAAGTAGG
>NC_051410.1:39236787-39236910 GCF_015228065.2 Penaeus monodon
AGATAGTTCTGTGATACGTATTTTTAAGTATTTTTTATGCAGAATGGTTATGTAGTGGCTTTGCTGGCGGTAACATTGATTTAGGAAAGAAATATAGAGTGAACTGTATGTTTTTGTATGTCT
>NC_051410.1:39237101-39237877 GCF_015228065.2 Penaeus monodon
ACTACATTCGCTTGTCTAAAATCCGACATGCAGTTCATCTTACACGATTTGGCCTTTATTACTGCCAGCGGAGGAGGGGAAAAAATGCGGTAAACACCATATGGCATCAAGTTGTTTTCCCTGGACTAATAACAAGCGAGGTCGTCGAGGTCACACTCGTCCGTTTGCGTGCGTTAACTTTGTTGTTTGTGGGGGTATTTGTGATGATTGAAGGGGAGGGGGGGAGGGGGGATAACTTTGATTTTTTTTGTGGGTGGGGGGGTGTAGTTGTTTTTCGTGATGGGATATATAGGGGAATTTTTTTTGTTTGATATGATGTGATATGAGTTTTTTTTTCTGGTCGTGATGATGTGATTTTAGGTGGGTCTTGGTGGTTGGGGTTAGTGTTTAAAAGGTATATTGTTTTTTATGGTATTCGTGGTAATATATACGTTTTTATGTATTATGGTGTTCTGTGTTAGTATTGATAAAGAAGAGTTAAATGAGCCAGGAATATATGTCCTTTATCTAGGTAACTGATAGACTTTTTTTATTATTAAGTCATACGTCAAAGTTTCCCTCGCTTGAATGGGGAAATGGCGAATCATGGCATTACCTGAGGCTTTCTGTCCAATGACGGACAGGTATGACGGACAGGTAACCCCCTCCCCCCTCCCCCCGACCACCGCAACCCGCCGCCTGCGACCTGCGTGACCTGCGTGACCTGCGTGACCTGGAGGGCGACCCGGGCTCTCCCTCTTGGCCGGGAAACAAAGAAAATGTGAAGACGTGTTCGA
>NC_051410.1:39238169-39238857 GCF_015228065.2 Penaeus monodon
TGTGACTAATGAATAGGCATTTGAATTTATTTGTTATTTTTCATTGATGTTATTATCGATGTTATCATTGCTTACTGGTTTTGGAGTTTACTTGAGTCCTTCCGTTAATTGGGGAATCCGCGTAGGCCTATAGTCGTTTTCTCTTTCTTCGCTGGGCATTCCCTCCGGACGAAATGAAAGAAAATGGGATGTCCGTAGGCCTACCGTAGGGGGGTAGACTTAAGTAAATATGCATACATAGGCGCAGGCGTGACCAGGCGTACTCTGTTGTATGTATTTACGCTCGCTTAGTAGGCCGTGATATGAAGTGAAATTATTATGGATCGTTGTTATCATAGATTGATTGTTTTTTTTAAAGCGCAAAGGAGTGAAGTTTCGGTTTTAGTAGATCGTCAATTCATTGTTTGGTAAATAGGTGAAATAATGTGGAAATTGAAAAAAAAGAAAATGAAATTGTGAATCTATTAGAGCAAATAATTATGAATATAATTATAAAAGTATCCGCTCTAACGTAAGTGATTCCTTAGGCCTATGCTCGTTTTCTTTGGTCTTATCGGCCTTGATTTAGGCTCTCTGAGGTCAGAGAAAATGGGAAGTCCCCAAGATTAATATATGGACACACAAATTTGTACATATAGGCCTGTTTTATATCCCACTTTTTGAAAACGAGCGTTAATTTGTTACGTTC
>NC_051410.1:39238931-39239110 GCF_015228065.2 Penaeus monodon
CAAGTATCTTTCCTGTTCATGATTTATTATCATCTTATCTTCATCGTACAGTAAAGATTGTTTAAATGGACCTCACGTAAGCACAACTTTCTCTATTCGGTTCCCTCGCTCTCTTGCAATTCACGCCAAGTCTTTTGAGAAGCGCTTTAATCCACCTGATTGTAAAGAAGTCGGTGTGT
>NC_051410.1:39239358-39239683 GCF_015228065.2 Penaeus monodon
CCGTCTCAGTGTCACTGTCGCAGGACATATTTTATTCAGAGTAACTTACACAGACGAAACACAACCAATCAAGAGTTTTTTTTTTTTTTGAGAAGTCGAGGGGAACAAGACCAAGATTGCTATATTATAGTTGCACAAAACCTGCAATTGCATGAGGGTTTATCATCGTAAAAGTACACCTGTTTGTCTCTCTTAGCTGGTTCTCCAAA
Source organism: Penaeus monodon (assembly GCF_015228065.2). NCBI lineage: Eukaryota > Metazoa > Arthropoda > Malacostraca > Decapoda > Penaeidae > Penaeus > Penaeus monodon. Next base: position 39,239,568 of record NC_051410.1, read on the forward strand.
GGCCATTATATAAATGCTATTCATAGGAAAATGAAAGGTATAAAAAGTTGCATGGCCGCAGTAAGAACTGTGTGAATGAATATTTCTACGTGGTGGCGGCGCTGGGCAGAGACTCG
>NC_051410.1:39240100-39240913 GCF_015228065.2 Penaeus monodon
GAGGAATTCGGTCACCGCAAGCATGCAAGTCCCACATGCAGGCGTAGATGTGAGCGAGCTGGAGGAGCCTCGTCCGTGTGAGCTTTATTTTCTCGCCGGAATGTGGGCGTCGGACATTCTCTGGGCTTCGCTGCGAGAGAGAGGCGGAACGCGGCACGATTTTGGCTCGGTGAGGAAACTGCCAGGGTGGAATCTCCTCGTGGAAAGATGATGGAAATAAGGCGGTTGTTAATCACGGTTGATGTTGATTGGGGTTGATTAATGTTGGTTGGGGTGATTTTTTTTTGGGGGGGGAATGTATTAAAAGGTATCAGCGTATTGTGGTTTAGGTATTTGGAATTTCGGCGTTTCGGGAGAAGGAGAGTAGCATTACTTATTTTAGAAAGCTTTTGAGTGCGCAGGAAGCCTGAAATGTTATCTCGCAGTTACGCGAACCAAGAGCGGAGAATAGGGGAGTGTTAGTGACACTTCAACGCGTTCTCAAGTACCCGTTTGTTCGATGCTTCTTCGTCAGCCACGCGCTCGTCACTGAACAAAACGCCCCCCCAGTTGGAGTATGCCGCGCCGCCCTTGAGAGGAGAAAAGGGAAACCGTCTACCAGAAATATTTAGGTCCAAGATGAAAGTCTATGGCAGGAGGAGGTTCCCTGGGAGAAAAGAGCGTCGCTTGCTGTTTCCCGGAGTCTTTTGTTGTGCCGGGACTCTGGATCGTGGACTGCCTGGAATGCACTTCGAGGCAAGGCGAGTGTGGGGTTCTTTGCCTGGCCGTTCTGAGGGGCTGTCGCCGTGATGTGAAGCTCTCGCTTCCTGCATG
>NC_051410.1:39241252-39241504 GCF_015228065.2 Penaeus monodon
CAAGAACGCCGACGGTGCATGTCTGCAACGAGGAGGCGGCCATAGGGTTCGGTGCCACTTGCCCAGCGCCCGGAGAGGTGCATGAAGCCAGCAAGTTCTGCCAGACGAGAGGGCAGCGGCAGGCCTAGGGCGCCGGCCGGGGGAAGGGGTGAAGTGGGGTGGGGGGGGGATTGGGGAGCCTGGTCGGGTCGCGCGGCATTCCAGTGCTTTGACCTGCTCTGCATCTCCTCACATTCACATACGCAGATGCAG
>NC_051410.1:39241838-39242299 GCF_015228065.2 Penaeus monodon
CCGCTGAAACGAGCCTCCATGTTCTCTCACCCGAATCTGCCCGTGGCATGTGCGTCGTTTTCATCTCAAAAAGTTCATCTGTAATAAGCACTGTCACGCTCTTTGCTTCAGACCCTTGTGCAGCTGAAGCAACTGTATTCACCCGATTCCTGAGATCGTGTTATTTTTGCTGATTTGGGGGGAATTTTAGCTTTTTTTTTATTTGGAGTTTAGTTTTTGTTCCCATTTTTAGTATTGGCGTGTTTTTTTTGTATTTTTGTTAATATATTATTTATTTGTTATTCATTCAAGTTTTTTTTTTTTTACTTGCAATGGATATTTAATCGTCTACTATTTTTTGCATTTACTCCCCCCCCACACTCCCTCTTAGAAATACCCCCACCTCCAGGTCTTTACCCAGAACTACCGCTAACTCCCCAACCAAAAAATACCCCAATCCCCCACCTCTTTACCCAGAAATA
>NC_051410.1:39242349-39242572 GCF_015228065.2 Penaeus monodon
GGGTGAACTTGTGAAGGTCTCTCGCCGCGCTACCGTGTTTTTACCGCTCACTCTATTCTCCTTTTGCTGTTGTTTTTTTCTATATTTCTCTATGTAATATATTCTATATTTCTCAGAAAAGCATATGGCAGCGACGGGCGAATCCTAGACAAAACTTTAAGTGGTTAAGTGTCCTTCATCTTTCCGAAGACGCGAGACTTAGCGAGATCGAGCGAGCGCGGCC
>NC_051410.1:39242645-39242903 GCF_015228065.2 Penaeus monodon
CCACAGGCGCGGATTTCAGGGGCATCTCGCGGACTGCCGGATTCCATCTCAAGTAACGGGTTTGGGGGGCGACAGGCAATTGTCACCCTTACTCCCGGTTGTCGCAAGGTGCTTCGCTCTGATTTCGGCAGTCTGTGGTGTGTGTGTGTATGTTTTTTTTAATCAACGGCGCGCTCTGCTATTCTTTTTTTTTTAATGCGTAATTTATTGTTCATTGATTGGTAGGTGTGTTGTTGGAGGCGATGTTGCCGCACTTCC
>NC_051410.1:39242922-39243416 GCF_015228065.2 Penaeus monodon
AATAAAAGAGGTTTAGGGAGTCGTAAACATGAAAGACATTGTTTACAGCTTTATGATTTATGACAGCCTGCGTAGTCATGCATATGATTACTCGTCCATTTGGTAGATGGTCATTTAGATAGTGAATGAGCGGAATGAAAGAACAGCTATGTGATTTTCCCAGTGGAATATGTACGTCCAGACAAGAAGAAGCAGAATAACTCAGAGGAGATAAAAGCATCTCAAAGAACGCTCAGCGCACTCAACTCATTGCAAGTATTTTGCACAGCGAAGTAACATCTGCCGCTCCATCATAATCGCTCGCTGTAGTAGCATACGTTCTCGCGATCTCCGGGGTTACATCTGGTCTTGCGATGCCCTCGAGGCGCCTGCATCTGCGAGGGCGAGGAATGCGACGTCCCCCGAGGACCTCCATGCATTGCCCTACTTGCCTCGGCCACCTGTCCATCGCCGCGCCTCACGCCCTCTGCGCGGCGGGTCAGGTGGACGGAGAA
>NC_051410.1:39243457-39243585 GCF_015228065.2 Penaeus monodon
TGCCGTGTCGACCGGGCGAGGAGATACGCTTCTCTCGTCGGGGCTCGTTTGGTTTTGGTGCCTGCTGATGGGGGGGGGGCTGCTGAGTAATGTTACGCCGAGGAAACCAGTATATACACGTGCTTTCC
>NC_051410.1:39243960-39244494 GCF_015228065.2 Penaeus monodon
CAGACTCGGCCGTTGACTGGCGAGGGCGGTGGCAGCACAGGTGTGGCCTCGATGCTCCACATTACTTGCTCGACCAACTAGGAAATGCCCACCCCGCCCCGCCCTACCCGTGCTCCCAGACTCTTCCCCTACCCATGTCCGTGCCCCCAGACCTTGCTTCTACCCATTCCCCCAGAGCCTTCCCTCTACCCATACCCATGCCCCCAGACTCTTCCCCTATCCATGTAAATGCCCCCTGCCTTTACCCATGCCCCCAGACCCTCCTTCCATCCCCTACCCATGCCCCAGACCCTCTCTGTGCCCATACCAATGCCCCTGTTGTTACGCTGCCTTGGTTATTCCGCTGTTGCTCCCGTGCCCGCGTCTGCCGATGCTCCCGCTAATGCTGTTGTTGGCTGACCTTGCTTTTCGCTTCTTTTGCTTCGCGTCATCATCCTCTTTCTTGCTGTTTCTTCCGTTATCACGGGTTGTGCGTTTTTACCCCTTTCTGTTGTCGGCCTTGGGTTCTTCTTTTCTCTTCCTATGTTTTTTTTT
>NC_051410.1:39244559-39244935 GCF_015228065.2 Penaeus monodon
GAGCAGTGGTGCGAGCGAGAGGGAGGGGGATTTCGGGGGGATTTGGGGGGACCTGGAGGAGGACCTGAAGGGGGACCTGAAGAGGAACCTGGAGGATGACCCAGAGGGGGCCGTGGAGGATTACTTAGAGGAGGGGAAAGCATGGATGGGAACCTGGAGGAGGACTTGAAGGGGGAGCCTTGATGGGAACCTGGAGAAGGAACTGAAGGAAGAACCTGAAGGAGGAACTTGAAGGGGGGGGGCTGGAAGGAGACCTGAGGGGGGACCTGGAGGGTGAGCAAGTAATGTCAGGTTGCGGGTCTGTGATGGCAGGTCGCGGACTTGACTTACGGGGCACCACCTACCACCGCTCCTGGTCACACCTGACGGGTTTTTA
>NC_051410.1:39244975-39245225 GCF_015228065.2 Penaeus monodon
TCGACTCGTCCTCGTAGGCTCAGGTGTTTTTAGGCCTCTACACACTTTGAGTTGGCCTTCTCGCGCGGATGCTGGGGAGCGTTGCCTTTTCTTGACGATTTTCATGGCTTTGCGGAAATTTTACTGCGTGATGGCCACAGCGGCATGGCTATGACCACGTGACTCAAATCTCTAAGGGCATGGGGCTAAAAGGTAGCCTATAGTTGTTATGAACTCTAGTTTTTTTTTTTTATTATACCAAGGGATCGGG
>NC_051410.1:39245461-39245690 GCF_015228065.2 Penaeus monodon
TGTTTTGAATACGGACCCCCACAGCCCTTAGTCGTGTCTGTGTTTTAATTTTTCATGTGTAATCTTTACCATCTTCACGGACTCTCTTCGTGGTCTTTATTAACCATTTATTAACCTTTCTCTCTTTTCCCCCCACCCGCAGGTACGTCTCGAAATCAGTGACGGACATCGCGTTACCTTGATATGATTCCGTAAGTAATAAGACTTTGTCATTTACCTCCCCCTCACC
>NC_051410.1:39245756-39246019 GCF_015228065.2 Penaeus monodon
CACCCCGAAGTCATGGCCACAGACAACCGTAGAAATAATACTTCCTGAGCACTTTACCATTGTCATCCGGACTATATAGCAAGGCCAGCCGATGACTCGCTTGAGAGATCGCGTCCTTATTAAGGCTTCTCAATGACCTTTTTACTGGTTTCATTTTTTTCTTCTTGTATTAATATTATTATGTGTAATCATTCCTCGCGATGCATCTCGGGTCTGTTCTTCTGTTTGTTCTTTTCCCTTCTTTTAAAAGGCGATCGGGTGTT
>NC_051410.1:39246422-39247016 GCF_015228065.2 Penaeus monodon
GGTCGATGAGGATGTTATCATCACCTGTATTCACGTGAAAATTACGGATATCGTATCGAATTTAAAGGCAGCAAATCCGGCAAGATACACAAGTGAGACTCATTGATAATTAGTCATTCAGGCCATGTATCAGGGTGTACGTCTGTCTGTGTCTCCTTAGGTAATTGCTTTGGTGTGTCTTCTTGCATGTATATATATATATATTTTTTTTTTTGGGGGGGTGAGGGTATGGGAAATGTAGGAGTGTTACGTATGTTAGATTTTTATATTTGTTTCAAGGATATAGAACCATTATGCAAAGGAGATTTATGTAAATGGATTATATAAAGTCGTTACATGTATATAAAAAAGACTGTTATATAAAGCCATTGCACTTGTATGAAAATGTTATACAATATCGGTGAACAGTACTTTTGCATTGCGGAAAAAGCAGTTTATAAGAACAACGTACATACAGTGTAAACCGCTTATAAAACCATTGCATTTTGGGATTCTGTTACGAGGAAACACAATTATATATGGTTCTATGATTGACACGAACGGCACCGGGAGTCCATAATGCAAAAAAAATCTCTCGTAACGAGAGATTGTCAA
>NC_051410.1:39247034-39247121 GCF_015228065.2 Penaeus monodon
TTTTAATGGAAATTCTTCTGGAATTTCGAAATACTGCGCGACTGTAGTTCCTTCTGCTTTATATCAAGGTCTCGGGTGACACAGCGA
>NC_051410.1:39247379-39247474 GCF_015228065.2 Penaeus monodon
CCTCGCCCGCGCCATGATCCTTGGCAGTGTCGGCCGGAGGAGCCCACGCAAGCGAGCCTCCTCGGCGTGTTAGTTGCGCGTTCAATAACCTTGGC
>NC_051410.1:39248194-39248343 GCF_015228065.2 Penaeus monodon
CGGTGCAGCTGGCGGCTCCTCCTCCGTGACCTCCTTGCGAGATGAGCCGCACGACGGTCGCCTCCGCCAGGACCTGAGGCGGCGGAGGGAAGGAACAGGAAGCCGAAGGGACGGAGGAGGAATACTCTCTTCCTCTCTCTCCCCCCCCC
>NC_051410.1:39248933-39249224 GCF_015228065.2 Penaeus monodon
GTGTGTGTGTGCACACCACGAGCAGAGGCGTGCGCATTAACGTTCACCGTATTAGTGGATCCGTCGTGTATCACCTCCATATAAAGCAGTCGGAGAATCCACGCGAGAGGCTTTACTAAACGTTTGTGGTGTTGTCTTAACGGAACGTTTTAGTGAAGCCTAGTTTAGTTATGGACTTTGGGGATTAGAATGGCAGATGCATTCGTTTACAAGTGCAAACATACATATGGATATACACATGTAAACGAAACATACGTAATTATTGTCCTTTACATGCGCTCACTCATTTAT
>NC_051410.1:39249583-39249841 GCF_015228065.2 Penaeus monodon
TTACACACCTACAAAGACACAACCACACCTAGAGATTAAGAATTCGTTTTTCTTGTATATAACCATATATGGACATGCTATTTGTATCCCATCTGCTTGTGAATGACTAAGGTAATGACGTCATTGGATGCTGCGGTCACGTGACAGTCTGGAAGATCTGGAGGGGGAAGTGAGTCACATCCTGCAGTTGCCCGGCCGATGCCCTTGCTGTTGCTATTACTACCCTCCTCTGTCTTAGTCTGTCGGTCTGTCTCAGCT
>NC_051410.1:39251109-39251605 GCF_015228065.2 Penaeus monodon
GCGCCGCCAAGGCAGCCCCGATAAGCGACCATGGCCTCAGAGATGAAAGAGTGAGTGAGCGTGACGGCCGATAAAGCGATCTCGAGTGCTCTATGGGCCCGAGGAGAGCGTCGGCGAGGGAGTGTCAAGCGAGATAAAGCGCCAGGTGGGACTGTGCGAAGTGCCCGCCCTTGGCCCTCGACGATGACACGCGATAAAGAGTCACTTCGGGATAACGACGGAAGGGCGTGCGTTGGAGCCTTGTGAAGGAGGGAGTGGTTTATATGGAAGAAAAAAAAATTATATATATATTAATAGATAATAAAAGAATGAAGCTAACTCGATTGGCCTTCAGTTGTGTGTAATCTAGATCAGGTGAGGCTCGTGTCCTTGAATAACTGCAGTCAACAGGAGAGCAATTTGCCGTAATCACAGGACTGATAGAACAACGTAACCGATTGGACAATTAGGGGTTTGCGAAGTAACCAGCCGTAACGTAAACACTTGCCTTGAGTGT
>NC_051410.1:39251906-39252044 GCF_015228065.2 Penaeus monodon
CAGAAGGGGACTAGTGTATGCACAGAAAACAGCATACGGATACCAGCTATCACTTTAAACCCAAAACCTATTATTAATGTTCAACTTATACCATTAACCTGCATTGCCGCCACGTGACTTAGAACTAACATTGCCCCT
>NC_051410.1:39252178-39252266 GCF_015228065.2 Penaeus monodon
TTTTTGCGATTTTACAACAGCGCCAACTCGCCTGGGGGCATGGTAATGAGGGTTGTACGTGGCAGAGGAAGAAGGCGGGGAAGGAAGA
>NC_051410.1:39252348-39253693 GCF_015228065.2 Penaeus monodon
ATAGGATGATAGTGTTGGAGGGGGGGAAGGGGGTAGGCTGATAGTGTTGGAGGGGGGGAAGGGGGTAGGCTCATAGTGTTGGAGGGGAGAAGGGGGAAGGATAATGGAGGTGGAAGTGGGAGGGGAGAAAGGAGAAGGGGGATGGAAGGAGGGGATGGAAGTTGAGGAAGAAATGTTAAACAGAATAAGGTATAGAAGGAAAAAGAGACCGAGAGCGGTGTGGGGGGGGGGGATTTCGAATACGTCGACTTTTATACATTTATTCATTAATCGAGGAATCGAATCGTAAGTACATAGATCGATTAATTTGACATCCACGTCTATAACTTTTAGAGATGAGGACGTAGAGATCGCCCGGTGTTTTGGTTTCACATTATCCAAAGGGTCGCGTAGGGTAAGGGCATAATAAAAGACGGCAATAGGATATGGCTACAAAATTGTAAAACCTAAGGTAAGGAGGGTGAAAAAAAAGTGCGTTTAGGTGAGTCAGGTGCCTAGTGAGGAGTTAACCTGCAAACGGACGTGAGCACAGACCAAGATCAAGGTCCTTTGGCTAACCACATCCGCTAAGTGACTCACCTGCTCCAAGATTAGTCCATTTTTTGACATTGACTCGGTTTATGTCGAGCGGCGTTTGTATAAATCATGCAAAAAAAAATATGAGCGTGTGGTTGTTTGTCCGAGTGGCGTTTGTGAGAAGGCGTTTAATCTGAGTAATTGGTATTGCTTATGAATTGGTTAGGGTGTTAATTCCACGTCTGCGAATTTTAAAAAAGAGGCTTATAGCATTTTGTATTTTTTTTTACAATGGCGGTTGGTTGTTGAAACCCGGCGATGGCGGTCCGTAGATTTTATGCGGCGATCGATTATTCCCGTTTTCTTTCATATACACGAACGTGATTCGGTGCAGTTACTAATTCTAAATATCCCGAGGTTATTGTTTGGTAAAGAGTTATATTTTGATTTAGCTCTTCGGTTCATATAAAATCTTATATACAAAACTACCGCAAAGAACAAAAAGGACGCTCTAGGCCACAAAACAGCATTTCTTTTTAGGGGGGGGTGAAGGGAAAAATTAGTGCATGCATTCGCAAAACGACCGCTTTCAGCCACGGCGCTCGAACCTCAATACGATTCCGAGTCACGACTTTCCCTAGGATCCTCCCGCGGCATTTCCTCGTGGTTTAAAAAAAAAAAAGAAGCTAAATCGCGAATCCTTCTCCGAATCACGCCAAGGAAGCTTAGGATGCGAGGCCTGGCTTCGCTTGCGGTCCAGGAGGAGGGAGGAAGATAGACTGGATTTGGGTGCAAGGAGGAACGCATCGAGTTTCCTACGTGGGTGAAT
>NC_051410.1:39253847-39254721 GCF_015228065.2 Penaeus monodon
TTATGGCTTGCGTTCTGGTCTCTGGGAATACGTCGAGTAATATTTGTTTTCATTTCTGATTAAAGGGAGAGCAGTTATTTTAATTCGTGAATTAACTTTGACGGTGTGTTTTAAATAATAATATTCTTTATACAAAGCAAATGTTGTAAAGCTGAAAGAATTAGGGGAAATTATAACTAGGGGCTTAATAAAAAAAAAAAAACCCTGCAAGAGTAAGGCAGGTGAGGGTGTGGTCAGGGGGTCGTGCTGTGGATCGCTGTGTTTTGAAATAATAGATATTGTTTAGATACGGAGAAGAAAAAGTTGTAAAGGGAGAGAAAAGAACAGAGGGCGAAAAGACAGACACTAGGGGCGAAAGAAAAAAAAAAAGAAGCAGAGACGAGAAGGCACGGTCCGTTGCGGAGTGTCGGGAAATGTGATGTACTTGTTTAGCGACGTTGTTGATGGCGAAAGATGGGCGTCGCCTCGGTTTTTTAAACAAGCTGGCGTTCGTAGGGGAGCTTGTGTATGAAATCGGGCGATGTATGTAGGGTTTATTAATAGATGCCATCTACCGGCGGCTTTTAGGTAAATTGTTAGCTTGTCGGGATGGAGAATGAAGGATGCCGAGGACGCGACGGCGGGAGAGGGAGGGGGGGAGAAAGCGAGGGCAGAACAGGTAGGGCAGACAGAGACAGAGTCAGCCTCTTCCTCGAGAGCCGCTCCTGCAGAAGGTGTTAGGATGCATGTCAGTCGCAGCGAGGCGTCAGAACGGGTTTTAGTGCAGGGAGGGCTTCCACACTAGCGCAGCAATCTGGGGAGATTACTTGGGCGTGAAAAGACGGCCCACCGCGTCGCGTAGGCTGAACTTTTCTCACTATGCATGGTGAAAAGG
>NC_051410.1:39255235-39255642 GCF_015228065.2 Penaeus monodon
GCGGGCGCGGGGAGGGAAGAGCGGGGAAGATGGTGCTTGATGGAAACTGCATTGACTTGTGTTTGTCACAGCGAATTTTAACAAGAAGTTTGTGGATAGAAGATAATATGTTCCCCGCTCTCTTAACTCCAACGTTTATCACACTTTCATGCACACGACTTTCGTAGCACAATCCCAGTCAGGAGTCGCGGTGCTTTTACGCGTATTTCAGCCACAATAGACAGCAAATCGTCGTTGCGTCCTCCTCTCCGTCACGTTTTCTTCTGTCGAGAAGGGAGCGAGGGTGAGAGACAAGCGGCAGTGACATACAGCACTCGCTTCGAAGGAATGTTGACAATGATTATGGATTTTGTTCGTTTTATTTCGCTGTGAGTGATTGTTATTAGATGCGATCCTAGGATGAGTTG
>NC_051410.1:39255674-39255744 GCF_015228065.2 Penaeus monodon
ATTCGGCAGTCAGGGAAAGTGAGTAGTTTAGTGTTAGAAGTGATATTATATATCCGTTTATTGTCTAGTA
>NC_051410.1:39255813-39256859 GCF_015228065.2 Penaeus monodon
ACGTGCATGTCTGAGCCGTGACTTTAGGATCCCGGCCATAATCCCTTGACAATACGGCCCCCGGCTTAGAGCGCCGACGGGCTGGGGTTGGCCCATTTAGGATGTAGAATTTAACAGGTTCACTATTTATGTTTCAAATCCTGGAACGGACGAATATGAATGCCGTTTAAAAAGAGTAATATAATTTGTTTTCCTTCGAATTACCCATTGGTATTCAGGCTCGAAAAAGTTGCAAGGCAATTTTCCTCGACGCTGGTGGTACCTGTTTCCAATAATCAGACGACATACAGACACGTCCTTGCAACTCCCTCCCCTCCCTGTCAAGCGGTTTATTGCAACATTATGTCTAAATGATACAATGTGTATTCATTCCGGACTTGCAATTTGCCAGCAGTTCTTCACTCTGAGGGCGTTCGTCTCGGCGCCTCACCTGCGGATTGCATCGAGGGATTTTCATCCATCAAGTCGGCTGCGCGGATGTAACTCGTCCTTAGCGCCGGAGCCGGGACCTGGGAGCGACAGGGCGGCGGGTCTCGAGGCGGGAGCTAATCTCGCATTCAGCGCCGGCGTCGGCGTCATATCTCCGTCGGCGGCTCCTTGGCAGGACTTAACGCGTAATCCCATTTACTACGGTGGCTGTGTTATGACCCCCGAGGTCGTCTGGGGTCGTGGATGTAGCCACCAGGAGGGGCGTGCTGGGTCAGGGGGGTCGCCGTCGGGATGGACGGCTGGCGGAGGCATCCATTTCCCGAGGATAGGTTTCCATGTCGCGGCGGGCGTGCGATTACCGCGGCGGGAAACGGGCGAGTTCGAGAGTGGTATGGATCACCCATTCGACGTTTCTCCTGCCTCGGTTATAAGGCATTGGCCATTCCCTGTCTGAGTAGGCTTTCCGGACTCTGAATCAGGATCCCGGATTCATGTTGTCTTTGGATCTGTGAAATTGGCGGCTGTCTTACGTAGAACACCCATGGCCCGAACAGAGCCTCCTTTTTTTTATTATTTGACGTATATTTTACACAATCTGATGCTCGTCCTTGACCACC
>NC_051410.1:39256886-39257865 GCF_015228065.2 Penaeus monodon
CTAGAGGCGGAATTGAGCGCCGTGGTCACGCAGCGTCGTCGCCTGGCACAAGCACATCCCGTGACCGTAGCAGAAACGTACCCGGCACCGCCTCGCAAAAAATCGGACCACCCATTCCCACATTACTGCGTGACGGTTGCCTGCAAGCGCCACCTGCCTCGGGTCCTGGCGATGCATGATAAAGCTGTCTTATCTCGGCCTGGGTGCACGTTCGGTTTGCGTGTGGGCTCGTGGATGCTAGTACTTTTCGATTCCATTTACAGCTTACAGCTACAGCCGTCCTTACTGTAACTTCTCCCTACATCCCCAGTATATGGATCGCAGGCACTGCTTGTTTTATTATTAATATTTATTAATAAAGCAATCTGACGAAGTAAATTTGTACGAACGAAGTTACATGTCTGGTGCATAATGGGTACATTGAGCACCCGCCGTCGACGAGATGTAGCTATTAGCGAAGCCATAATTTAGAGCTGCCTTCTTATTTATACCATGCTGTTTACATCTCACCGGCTCGTGGGACAGGGCATGGCTGTCTTGTAGGGGATAGAGCGAAAGTTTTTTTTCGTCTTAGATTGAATCTAGAATTGTCATGTTTATTTGAATTTTCAGTTATATAATTATTCAGGTGGGTAAGTGCCCAGCGCCTCTTGTATTCAATTTCCTCTTTGTTAGAGACCGGATATGTGATCATACGCTAATACCCACTTCCGTACCCGGAAAATATATCAATAAATAATTTAACCATGGTACAACGAGCGCGAATTAGCCGGGTATTTTCTCCCAGCCTCTGAACCGGACTGCACTTTGGGTCCAGGACATCGGCCGCCACCTGCCTTGCCTTGACCGTTTCCCCTTCCTCTGCCCGCTTTCCCACGCCCTCGTTGCACCTGCCCGCCACAACACCTTGCTAACGGTGCCCAAGGGAGCGAGGGGTCGTCCCTTACTAGAGACTCAGCGGTTCCGAACCTATATATGA
>NC_051410.1:39257904-39258888 GCF_015228065.2 Penaeus monodon
TTTACCCAGTAACACCCAATAACACTTCCTTGTTCCCTTTGCTCCTTTGCAGCTCTTACATGGTGGCTGATTATTAACAATCAGCCTGGTCATTATCGGAGTCTAAGCCGGAAGCGAGAGAATTAATTACAAGGGGGCAGGTAAATGTAATTACAGGCAGCATCGCGACGTCCATCATCCCTATCAGTACACATTTACAATTATAGCATTATCTGCTTCCTCCTCGCCGCCTACTGTACGCACTCCTGTTCCGGCGGTAAAAGGCGGGTCCCTCAGAGGCGGCCGTGTGCGAGGGCTCCTTGGGTTAACAGTCTCTCGAGTAAAACGTATATATATCACTGGATAAGGACAAGTTCCTTGGAGGCGAAGGATGGAAAGATGTTATCGGATCACGTTCAATTTCCGAAAGAGGGAGGGAATGGCATACACGGTGTGTATATATAGTCACGTGTACATCGCACTGCGTGTATTATTTGTATGTATTTATAGTCGTCTGTGTGTGTGTGTTTTTTTAATTAGTTTTTGTGTTATTTATGTTTCTGGTAACAATGACTAAGAGGCGTCTGAGTCCTCCTGACGAACGAGGCATTGAGGAGGAGGTTCTGTCCTTGATCGATCCTCCGATGCGAGAGGAAGTTATAAATCGATTCGAATCTCATTAAGATAAAGAAAAAATAATAGATAACACGTCTATTTCTTCACGAATGAAGAATAGTCAAAATGATCAGTTATATGTTAAGTACGTTACCCTCTGTTACCTGTATTTATTAGGCTGTGTGTTATGCATTTTTACTTTTTTAATTAACAAGTAATGGGTTTCGGATATAACGTAGACTCATTCATCACACCGGACAGGTAAACAAGAAAGGAAAAGGGGAAAAGGCGGTTGGATAAGAGGATAAACGCCGGAGAAAGCGACTGGGATAATACGAATGCGAGAATAGGGAAGGAGAGCGAAAGCAGAAACGATAATCTAGATTTCTT
>NC_051410.1:39259118-39259192 GCF_015228065.2 Penaeus monodon
TGCAACGAGGAACACCAGAGGGCAGTGTTTACTTGGAGGAAATGACAGGGTCTTGTGGACGGAAGTGGGCGATA
>NC_051410.1:39259689-39259768 GCF_015228065.2 Penaeus monodon
CCATGAAAAGCGAAGGAAGCAACTGGCGAAGATGTCCAAGGTCTCTGTGGCGCCGCTTTGTCATCTGGTGGCTTTTTGC
>NC_051410.1:39260191-39260573 GCF_015228065.2 Penaeus monodon
GCTTCCCACAGGGCTTTACCGAACGCACTACGTACCAAAACAGTTTGTCGTAGATGATACTTACATATTGAACAAAAAAAAATCTTGATTATGTATTTAAATAATTGTGTAAAAAGCTACGGTGTGAGTAACAAATGCCGAAAATATTTTTTATTTCGAAACACAATCACTATTAACAGTTGAAATTTCTTAAAACCAGTCGTAAATGATTATCGAGACCAGTCAACTTTTTAAAACTTTATTGTTGTTCTGTCATGTTGGATACCTAAAACAACAACTATTCTGTTCGCCACATTGTTTGATATGAAATGTAAATAAATACGTTTTGTATGATATAAACTACGTTTTGTATGCATAATATTATACATACATCGAGGGACGA
>NC_051410.1:39260876-39261215 GCF_015228065.2 Penaeus monodon
TCATTTGCATACATGTTTTATAGCTTCCCACAGGTGCTTTGACCGAAGCTACGTACAAAAAGTTTGTCGTTTAGATTGATAGTTACATATTTGAATAAAAAAGAATCTTGATTTTGTATTTAATAATTGGTGGTAAAAAAGCTACGGTTGTGAGGTATACTAAATGGCGAAATATTTTTTTTTATTTCGACAAATCTTTTTAAAGTTGGGAATATTTTTAAAATCCAGTCTGTAATGTATTATCTGAGACAGTTTAACTTTTTTAAATCTATTATTGTTGTTTTCTTTGTCATGTTGTGATACCTAAAAAAAATACTATTCTGTTCGCCACATTGTTTT
>NC_051410.1:39261291-39261523 GCF_015228065.2 Penaeus monodon
AGGGAACGAAAAACAAACGAAAATTAGCAAACGCAGCATTGGGAAAAGAGGTACGTATGTAGAAAATGAATAATGAATTTGTACAAATACTCTAGGACATATTGAAAAACACGAAAATTAGGAAGCATAATGATGGAAAAAAGAAAACAAGCTTATAAAAAGAATATTGGATTTGTACAAATACCCAAGGAAATGGTAGAAAAGAAAGCGGAAATAAGCAAACACGACGTTG
>NC_051410.1:39261551-39262664 GCF_015228065.2 Penaeus monodon
TCGGGTTTTTACAAAGCCATGGAGATGCGGCGGCGACTCGGCCAAGAGGAGGCGCCGAGATGTTGCACGCCGCTTCTGAAGTTCCCGCGGCTTCCTTTAAGTCGGCTTGTGGTAACAACATTAGTCACAGATGAGGGCTAATTTGTCCTGTTACTTCGTTTGGGTCTGTGAGATGATTTCTGCGGGGGAGAGTAGAGGGGATAATGTCTGTTTTCTGTTTGTTTATATACCCTTTGTTGATATTTCATGGCGCTGGTGCACGGTCCCTTGATACGGGATTGTCATTAGGGGGTAGAGGTGGCTTTTGGGGAAATGGTTCACATCCGCCACACGTCTCCTGGCTGCCCGCGTGGCATATCAGATCGGAAATATCTCGCAGTCGCTCGAGTGTTTACCTGGGAACCGCAGATTAGGTAATTACTTTAATGTTTTCTTTTGTGCGTGGTTTAATTGCAACGAGACAAAGCCTATTAATGCCCGTTCGTTCGTAATTAAGCCACCTCACAGGCACCACATGCTGTTTTATCACGGGGACTCCGCCCTAGAGAGGGGATAGCACTATTAACTAATCCCATAAGGACCCCATTTTGCGAGTTAAAATCTTGACGTAATAATGTGAACTGAAACCTCATAGCGGACTCGCCCAAGTGCCCGGAGGTGGCCGGTAATTCACATCCGCCACACTCCGGCGTGCGAAGGGGCGCGCGCCCTTATGAAGTCGGAAATAGCTCGTCCAACTTGAGGCGAAATACTGACGTCTTTCTGGTGCACCCACGCTTCGTGAAGTGTGGCCGCCGACTTCAACGACACTGCGAATTTTATGCATGTTTTGCGCTGGTCTTTCTTGTCGTGGTCGATAAAGTTCGGACGTGAAGAGTGATGGCAAGGACCCGGGACTTATTAGCCTTCTGACGGCTATCATTATCATCATAATTGGGGCTGTGCGGCAGGGAAACAAGGGTCGGCCACAGCATGTTACTGTGGTCGCCCTGTCCCTTGTAATTCCCCCCCTTTTTTAAGGGTTCGGGGATGACCATTATTGGAGCTCTCGGTTGAATTGGCCGTGTTTTTATCACTCGTGTTTGGCCAGTTGGTTACTGGAGAAGGACTGTA
>NC_051410.1:39262710-39263641 GCF_015228065.2 Penaeus monodon
CGCGTAACAGATGATTTCAGTATTTAAAAAGTATCTAAATCACCCGTCCTCGTTGACAAATACCCCCGTGTCCTTGCATGATAAGTGCATGATAAGCGTGCATCTTTTTGCGCCAGTTCGAGCATCCTAATGGCAGTAGGCAGAGGACCCGGGGCCATCGTGACACGCCATTCGGAACTCTCGCCGTCTCGCTGTCTCTGTCTCGTCTGCGGACCGAGACACTCCAGCGCTTCCGGCCGCCGACGCCCCTCAGAAGACCCTCACGCCGACTCAAGATCCCCGACTTTATCCTGACGAAGCGCCGATGACATTAAGAGGATTGGTTTTATCTCGGAGAAGCGGGGGTCCCCTTCGTCACAGTCGAGCGAAGGGGGAAGGGGGGAAGTAATGGATGAAGATGGGGGCAGCTAGCGGGGTGAGGGGGTGGAGGAGAGGGACCGTGGGAACGCACCTGTACGTGGCGAGTACTACTATGAGCGGGTGGGGGTGGGAGAGGGGGTGGGGATGGGAACTAAGGGAGAGTGGGTGGGGTTGGGATGGGAGCTAAGGGTGAGGGGGTGAGGGTGGGAGCTAAAGGGAGAGGGTTTGGGGGATAGGGAGGAGGGAGGGGATGGGGGAAGGGTTGTGATGGGGGGGGTTGGGGCTGAAGGGGTGTTAGGAGGGGGGGGACATGAGGGGGAGGAGGGGATTATGAAGACGGGTTTTACGTCACTTGAGCGACGGCGTCCAAAGCGGCGTCGGTGGGAATCTGTGTCTGAATTAACATCGCCGGCGTTTAGCGATGGAAATGATATAGCTCGGAGTCTTTTTTTTAAGGAGGGAATATGTAAATGAACCGGGCTTTCCTTCGTAACCCTTCTTAATTATGTAGAGACTCTTTTTTAAGAGCACAGATTGCTTCGGCACAACTATGAACCCAAACGCACTTTCG
>NC_051410.1:39264603-39264707 GCF_015228065.2 Penaeus monodon
GACAAAGTACACAGGGTTCCGTGTACGTCCTCTGGAATCTAAACACAGGCACAGGTTGATAACATGCAGAACACCTTATAAAAAAAGGATACAGAATAAAAAAA
>NC_051410.1:39264843-39265274 GCF_015228065.2 Penaeus monodon
ATAACCATGTGACCGGCTTTAACTTGTGTGACACAGTTTAGCCGCGAGTGTGAGCGAGGGGGGTGGGTGGCGGGATGTGGGTCACTTCATCGGTTTTTTGGTCACTTCGAATCGCCTTTGAGGAAATGTCTGTTGAGTTTAAGTTTTATTTTGTTGCTGTTGGGACGTTTGCTTGGTAGTTCGTGATTTTTATATTGATTTTTATTTTATAATTTTCTTCTTTTCTGCATTTAGTTGGAGTTTAGCAGTTTTCTTTTCTTTTCTTTTCTTTTATTTCTGTTGATTAAGGTAACAAAAGCACCAGTTTTTTTTTAGTATTCCGTCTCAGCAGATTAATAGCTTTGTAGAAGTGGACAAGAGTGGGAGGACCTGGCAGGTGCGAGGTGAGGTTCCTGGGACGGAACCTGGGAACCGAGGCCAGGTGTAGTACG
>NC_051410.1:39265580-39266284 GCF_015228065.2 Penaeus monodon
CCTGGCGGTCTGGATCATACGCCACAACCCCGGCCGAACAGGTGATGATGCGGCGTGTCCTTCCGCACTTGCTCGATTTGCCGGCGAGTTTCCGAAGGTGTGGGTATGATGGCCGAGGGTCCGAGGCGAGTTCCGGCGACCTGCAGCGCCGTCTAGAAGAGGCTGGCGAACGGCGGTCATTGTCTCGCCCCCACGGTGTCTCGGCCGTGAATAGGAGCGAGATCACAATGCGGGCGCGCCAATTCTCCTGCGGGCAGAGGGGGAGACGGGAGCCTCGCCTGCGTCGTGGGGAAGCAAGGTTGCGGCGATCGCGAGACTGTTGGGCGATCGCGGGACTTTTTGGCGATCGAGAGACTTTTTGGCGATCTTCAGACATTTGGCGATCGCTCACTCGCTCCGTTGTCCGCCACTCATTGCTTCCTTGTTGCGGTGAAAGCTGCGCATCTTCGGAGACGCCGTGAGAAGGGTCGAGCGTGGTGATCTCACACTGCAGGGAGAAAGTCGCATTGTTCCTGGAGGTAGTGGCGGCCGGTCTCTCGCGGGGGCATGCGTAGGCCAAAGGAATCCCGGCGTATCGTTAGCTTAAATAAAATGGGAAGGGAGACATGTTATTTGGAAGGGGACTCGGTTGTTAAAGTACACAAGCGCTTTATACGGTATATTACCATATTCATATTCCTTCGGTCTTTGAGAGTTTTTTTTTG
>NC_051410.1:39266392-39266532 GCF_015228065.2 Penaeus monodon
ATTTTTTATGCTTGTAGAGCCCCGAGACGTTGTAGCGGTGAGGACGCGGCGCCGCAGGGTTGGTGTAGCGGCGGCTTGGCGAGCGTGAGAGAGCGAGGCGAGGGCGTGGGAGGTGTCAGGAGCCACACTACCATACTGCA
>NC_051410.1:39266582-39267025 GCF_015228065.2 Penaeus monodon
GCTCTCCAGAGCTCTTTCCTCCCACACTGTTTTTTTATTTATTTTATTTTATTTTTTTGATTCCGTGCTTTTACTTTTTCTTCTTTTCTTTCCTTTCGTCTATATATTTTTTTTCTCCTCATTCGGGTTTTACGTTTATTGTCGTGTTTGCTTCTCTTTTGTGTATTTCTTATTCCAAACTTTTATTTATTTTTCCCCCCTGCTTTTCTTTCTCACTGCGCCTTTTTCTTTCCCATTCCTTGTTCCACGTTTATTGTCACGTTTGCCTTTTTCTACATCCTTCCCTCTTCCTCCCCTTCCCTTTTTCCCATCCTTCCATCCACCCAATTCGCAGCGTGACTGTAAGAGCTCGCAATATGGCCCTGAGGCGGCGCTGTGTTGCGTGCATTGCCTCGGGGATATGCGAGGAGCCCCCGGGTGTCCCACACTGCACCCGGGGTTAC
>NC_051410.1:39267587-39268004 GCF_015228065.2 Penaeus monodon
CCCCTTATGGAGGGGAAGGGGAAGGGGTTACGGATTGGGGGGGAGGGGGGTTATCTCTGCCAATTCCCTGCCCCGTGGAAGACTACCCTGAGGTTTGCTCCCACCCTCTGCGATCGGTTCTCGCGGCCATTATTCAATTTTCTTGCGGCGGGGGAGGTTGCGCGTCGGATACCCGGGGCTCGGCACGACTCCCGAGACTTACGGTTGTTTTTTGGTACTCTCGATACTTGGGGTTGTTTTTTTTGGTACTCTCGATAGTTAGGGACGTTTTGGTATTCTCGTAACTTGGGGATGGTTTTAGTACTCGTAACATGGGGTTGTCTTTGGTACTCTCGATACTTATGGATGTTATTGGTACTATCGAAACTTACGGTTATTTTTGGTACTCTCGTAACTTCGGGTATGTTTTTGGTACTC
>NC_051410.1:39268082-39269087 GCF_015228065.2 Penaeus monodon
TGAAATTTGAGTTTTTGGTCAGGATCAATTTAGAATTCTCATCGCGTTGCAAATGTCGAGCAAAATGACCTTGCGTTGTGCGCGGAGATTTTCGCATTGTCTTCGGAGGCGAAATAGGTACCCTGAAGGAAGGCGATTCGGCCGATAATCCGATCATTATCCGATCATTATCCGATTTTTCTAAGCTCTTCCTTGTTATTCCAGTTAATACCGTGATCATCATGCTTTTGTCAGCTTGTCGGATTTCGAAAGAGAAGGATTCTGTTATTATCTGATCTGTTTCTCTGTTTATTTATTTTATTCACTTTTCTTCCGCGTCTCCTTGCTTTATCTTATCCGTTTTTTTTTCTTCTCTCTTTTCATTCGTTTCTCCTCCGCTTCGCATTTTAGCAGAGGTGAATAGTTGGCCTTATTTATTCATATATTTTATTGATTAATTTTTCTCTCTGTTTGTGTATCCTTTCATTCATTTTTCTTTCAGTGTATCTATTTATCAGTTCATTTCTCTTCTTATTTATCTATCCACCTCCTTTATCAATTAATTCCTCTTCCATTTTATCTATCCACCTCCTTTATCAAGTAATTCCTCTTCCATTTTATCTATCCACCTCCTTTATCATACCCTTTCTCTTCCATTTTATCTATCCACCTCCTTTATCAAGTAATTCCTCTTCCATTTTATCTATCCACCTCCTTTATCATACCCTTTCTCTTCCATTTTATCTATCCACCTCCTTTATCAAGTAATTCCTCTTCCATTTTATCTATCCACCTCCTTTATCATACCCTTTCTCTTCCATTTTATCTATTCACCTCCTTTATCAATTAATTCCTCTTCCGCGACGAGGGATGCGAATACGAGACGTGGAAGGACCGGTCATTGTCTCAGGTGGGGGGGGGGGGTCGCCTATGAGAGGGGGGAGGGGTCATTAAGGGAGGGGGGGGGAGTGAAGGTGAGGGTCGTGGGAGAGTTACGAAGGTGTTTCGAATGGCAATATAACAGTC
>NC_051410.1:39269610-39269757 GCF_015228065.2 Penaeus monodon
TATCTTTCCCCCTTTCTAGTTCTCTGATATACAAGTGCGTGCGGTAATGCGCGTGGGCGTGCGGGGAAGGATCCTTACCCGCCTACACCCGAGGTCAAAGGTCATGGGAAATCTCAGACGAGGGCTTGATTCAGGGCAGACCAAGGC
>NC_051410.1:39269977-39270361 GCF_015228065.2 Penaeus monodon
CTTTCATTCTCTCTCATTTCCTCTTTGTTTCCCCTTTTTCAGTTTCTTTCTTCTTGTTCTTTTTCCCCTTCCTCCTTCTATTCCCTTTCTTCTTTCTACGTCGCTCCTATTCCCTTTTTTTTATTTAACCCCTTTTTTGTGTCTCTTCCCCCTCTCCTTTCTTCTTTTCTTCCTTTCCCCTCCTCTTTTTTCTCATTTCTATTCCCTTCCTCCTCCTCTGTCGCCCCTGTTCCATTTCTTATTTTACGTTTTTGTGTGTGTCTTTTTCCTCCTCCTCCTCCACTCCCTTTCTTGTTTTTTTCCCTTTTCTTCCTCCTACTTTATTCCCTTTCTTTCTTCTCCGTCGCCCCTTCTTTTTTGCTTTACCTTTTTGTGTGTGTGTCT
>NC_051410.1:39270554-39270635 GCF_015228065.2 Penaeus monodon
CTTTCTTCTCGTCCTCTCAAAGGGAAGATCCGCCCCATTCAGCATCCCTTATGGCAGACTCTCGATAGCATCTCAAGAAGG
>NC_051410.1:39270662-39270760 GCF_015228065.2 Penaeus monodon
TCTAGCAACATCCGGCGGGAGGAGGGGGCGGCACACGGGGGTAGGGATAGAGTGGTGGGGGGGAGATAATGAATGACCCAAATTAATTAACGTCCCAC
>NC_051410.1:39270792-39271684 GCF_015228065.2 Penaeus monodon
TGATTAATACGCCAGAGATTAGAATCTAATGCGGTGATTTGTACATAAATTGAGCTGCGTGTATTGTGTACAGTGTGGACGTAGCTGTGTGTACAGCTCGATGGATTTAAAGGGGGCGTGATTTAGTATTACGATTATTTTCTTTCATAACGTTCGGTCGTATATTTTTTTGTTACAAGTGTATGTTTTGTGGTGTTGATAGATAGATTAAAAATACCATCTGTTTAGTAGTATTGGTGATGTAATCATTACTACAGTGGTAACTGGTATTCGTAGCATAAAAAAACACTGGTGTAGCGCCAGTATGTGATCACCAAAATTGGTTACAATATTAGTAGCGGTAGTGAAATAACCGTTATACTGTTATTATGACTTGAATGCGTGAAATCCAAGGCCAAATTTTTTTTTTTTTCTCTCATACTTTATTCCTGTTACACTCGACTGTGTTTTTGGTAGGCCTACACATTCCTGATACCGCGCATTCCCTAATACCTCGCCAGGACCGGGAATGCGGTTCTCCGACTGATGTTCATAATGCCTGAATAAGATTATGATAATGTCGAGCTACGTTACTAATTATGCACGAAGCGGAGGTCCCCCCCCCCCTTGCTTGCCCGCCTTGAGATGATGTGAAGTAATTGCCGGTCTGTAATTACCTGGCTTTGGGATTTACTCCGGTGAGGGGAAAGGTCACGGGAGGCTGGAGAATGGTGGAATTTTAAGGGGGAAAAAGGGAATATATATTCTTTCTAATAGTGTTAATTATTCACGATTATGTTGGGGTTATAATTACGAGGAATGGTTTTGTGTTCGTTTTGAATTTTCGTGTAAGTGGAATGGGAGCAAAGAGGAATTTTCACGCCCGTTGTTATATTGGGGAATAGTATGTAAA
>NC_051410.1:39271859-39272268 GCF_015228065.2 Penaeus monodon
ATTTTTTTTTCTTATCTTAACTCAGCTGCAGCTAACTTTCACGTGGCCGTCACTCACCCGGTTCCTCCGCCGAATTACCCATTCAAATAACCTTCGCCGAAAGCCCTTTTTGCCACGAGGAATGAAAAACGAAAATTGCCTCAAATGACCAATTTTCTTGCACAAACTCGTAATGCAGGACGGCAGTTGAAAAAAAAACCTTGCACACGACGCTTGCTTCTAGGTTTTCTCTGCTCCTGAATGCCACCGAAATTGCCTCAGAATACGCTGTGGAATCGCCTTTTTGTGCCGGCGGTCTCTGCACAGCGAGGCGGGGAGGGACGCTAGTGGAACTGCTCGGTAATGCGATACTGTAGGATGCGGGGATAAAATGTCGTTTTTGGCACGTGGCTGTGTTATTCCTTTGTGA
>NC_051410.1:39272390-39272594 GCF_015228065.2 Penaeus monodon
AAAAAAAACTGTATGCAGGTATATTTCTATGTATTGGTATATGTAGGTATGCATTCCTTCTTGCGTTTTGTGCTTGCGTGCGCTCTCGGTAAATCACCCGCGAGGTTACCAGGCGCGGGTGAGCATTATTATGAGAGAAACGAGTCACGAGCGAGTGGGTGGATCGTTGGGGTTACACGGAAGAAGCGGGTATGTGTGTGTGTG
>NC_051410.1:39272635-39272901 GCF_015228065.2 Penaeus monodon
CACACGAGTTGTACGAGAATGTTAGCAATTAACATGAGAGTGAAGGTACGGAGTAAATATTAATGAGGATGTAGTCATTAGAGCGACCGTGTACACCCCTCCTGGGAAAATGTGTAGGCCTATCTGGCACTGCTTGTTGATGTAAAGGGCTTATCGGGGACAATTAAGTTTTAAACACAAGACATGGGTTTTATTTATGCTAGTTGTTAATTGAGGGTGTACCGTACGTTCCTGGATCATTGTTATGCGGCAGAGCAGTTCTGATG
>NC_051410.1:39273304-39273737 GCF_015228065.2 Penaeus monodon
CCCGCGCGGGCGACCAAGAACGGCAATAAATCGTGGCTCATTTCGTCGGCGTCCGAAAGTGTCACACGAAAGGGTCGCCGCAGAAGGAACCTGAAGGGGAAGTTGACAATAAACACCCGAAGGAGGTCTTAAGCCGGATGCCAAAGAGCGGCAGAGCGTCCGGATTAACGAACTGTCTTCGATAGAGCAAATGGTTTTCATCTGTTAGGTCTGTGTCGTATTTAATCGTGTGTTCTTTTGGTTGTTTCTTGGGGATTTTCTTTCATTTTCTGGTTATACGTTCGAGGATAGAAAATGTGATAATGCAGGTAAGGTCTCATAGGTTTTGTATAATTTGTATAGGCTTAATTAAGGTAAGCGGATTGGGGTTTAGATTTGATTTGCTAACTTTCTCAACTGCATTGCCGTTGTTAATATTCCTCTTACCTTGACC
>NC_051410.1:39273817-39274165 GCF_015228065.2 Penaeus monodon
TGATAACCCCCCCCCCCACACACACACACACCCATGACAGAAATTCGAGCGGGGTACATCATAAAAGTACAACCATTCTGCGCCGTGAGTTCCCAGGTATTAGAACCGATACCCTAATATTCACCGCAGCTGCATCGAGCCACTGCCGACTCAACAACCAGAATCTCGGGAAGTTAGCGTGTATGACAACTGTCAGTCACTGCCATCACTCTGCCATTGCTAGAGCCTAAGTGCAATCAATCCTTGCAACAACTCGCTCTCACTCTGCCATTTCGTGCAATCGCCTCAACCTCATAGTTCTCAGCCTCACACCAGTCGGGAGGAAGGCAGTGATCACTCGTAGAAAAA
>NC_051410.1:39274429-39274617 GCF_015228065.2 Penaeus monodon
CCCTTCTTGGTCCCTCTCACTCTTGCCGAGGAAGACCCTGGAAAATGAAAGTGCATGACATCGGAAAGAGGTAATGGCGGCGGCTTGAGCATGGACGTCAACTCCACAGTGTAACGAAAGACTTCTTTTGCGGGGGTAGTGGGTTGGGGGGATATTTCTCTTACTTAAAATCTTTGGCTGTTTATTCT
>NC_051410.1:39274790-39275073 GCF_015228065.2 Penaeus monodon
CGCGCATGTATTCTTGCGTGTGGATGTATATGATTATGTATGAATCTGTACACCCTTTCGGCGGTGAGAATGCGCCATCATCTTGAGACGTAAGATGGCAAATTGATGATCAGGTAGCAAGAGAGACAGACAGACAGGTAAAAAAGTGGCCGACAATTACAGTCACACACGATGGCGGCGCATCATGTTTGAGTGACAGTAATTTCAATGGATGCTGTGACAAGCTGGTCCCTTAGGAGTAGCACAGCAAGACGCCTCGAGAGATGAAGTTTAGGCCTATGAA
>NC_051410.1:39275172-39275383 GCF_015228065.2 Penaeus monodon
AAAAAAATACGGAACACGTAGGAAAAACACCGTGAAATTCCCTCACTCGGATTTTTTTTTTTTCCAATTCGAACGTCTGATCAAATCAAAAGCAACGAAGCGCGTGTGAATAAAAAGAATGTGGTTCGCGAGGACAGGATGCGCGCGGCAGACGCCCTGGGATCCCAGGCAGTCACGCTCTGCCTCTTCGCACCTCTTCGTCTTCTCAATA
>NC_051410.1:39275744-39276196 GCF_015228065.2 Penaeus monodon
CCGCGCCTTTCGTTCGTTAATTCATCGGATTCAACTGTTCCCATTCGCTCAAGAGATATTTAGAAATACCTCTTTGAAATATCTCTAACTCACTCTTGAGGCCTTTTCTTGGTAAACATTTAAAAGAAAAAAAAAGAAAAAAGGCATTAATTAGACTGTTATATTACGTATATTATATATATAAAAACAAAAAAATGTTAATTACATCCTTGTGTTACGTACGTTGATATATAAAAAAAATACTCCGTTATATTACGTACGTTTATGAAAGAAATTAATTACTCCGTTGTATTACGTAAGAAGATTCCGAAACCATCATCTTTGAATAATAATAGCAATAAATAAATGAATGAAACGTAATCTGCTCGAAAAAAAAACGTCAGGAAAAGAGGATGGAGAAAGATAAAGCAACTTCTTGAGACATGACTTGGCTGCTCTCATTGACAAGGAAA
>NC_051410.1:39276326-39277036 GCF_015228065.2 Penaeus monodon
GGGGGGGGAGGTCGATCACGTTTTGGAAGCACGACACTTTTTTTTTTCTCTCTCTCTCGTTTGCAGATCGTTGTTATCAATTTTGTTTCCTGAAAGTCGTTTTTTTTGTGTGTATTGTCACGCTGTGTATTTTTTTTTTTTTTCTAGAAATTTGATCGCGTTTGCATTCCACGCTTTGACGGTTTTTCGTCACCGTTTTCAAGTTTTCTGTAAGATAACCCCCCAAAAAATATAACAGTAACTTCTTGCAATGACCTTAAAACTACATTCAAGGCGTCAACTAGAATATTTCTTGCAAGAATATTGATCTGCCATGGCATATCAGGAACTAGACTTCCTGATGTACCAGTCTAGAAATGACGTCAGTTGCGTTCCCGAAGTGACGTCGGTCTTGCGTTACAGTACAGTACCTTGACGTCCGTTATCGAGCGCAGTTTGTACCAGGGATTTGAATAACATGAATTATGATTATATTGAATCATTTCGGAGCTTGTTTTCGATTGTCCATGTCTTGGGTAATTTCAACGGGGCGGACTTGTGATCTGGTTGGCTTGGCGCACCTTAGAGGTATTTGATTTTTTTTTTATTATTATGCGTTTGAGCGTGCTATGGCAAGGCTTCATCGCACTCGAGAATGTCAGCAAAAAAGTGCAATGCTTTGTGTTCTTGCCAGAGAATTTAATCTCGTCTATAGCGGAGAATTCAGGCGG
>NC_051410.1:39277306-39277543 GCF_015228065.2 Penaeus monodon
CCCCGAGACTACCGGAGCCCCAGAAACAATTAGCGGCCATTTGAACGGCAAGACGGAATGAGCTGTTTCGCAGTTTCCGGCCCGGGGATAATTACACCCAGACTCGCTGTGCATGCATGATGACTTGCCTTGAGTAAGGGAGCAGGACCGCAGCCGTTCATGCAGCGAGGGCAATTAACGTGATACTCACGATTTTTATCTTGAATTATTATGATTAACTTGCAAGGTTAAGGGGCT
>NC_051410.1:39277800-39278134 GCF_015228065.2 Penaeus monodon
GGTCGTGCCAAGTTTGTTTTTGTTACTGGAAGTGTTTGGAGATCGGGAGAATCCTGGCAATGCGAAGGGAGGGGGGGTGAGAGAGCGAGTAATTAGGAAGGTAATTAAGGGGAATCTGTTAATGATACAACCGAAAGAGTCGCGGAGGAACAGAATTTAGAAGATTTTAATTGTTTGTTATAGGTATTGCTGGATCCTTTCCCATTCGCTAGCGTTAAGAGGTCACCCAAAAGCAGATTTTTAAAAGGCTGAGATTTGATAGCATTTATTTAGGCGTTTGGAAGACACCTGCGGTTACGTTCTGTCCTGAATGTCACCGAGGGAAGCGATCTGT
>NC_051410.1:39278417-39278648 GCF_015228065.2 Penaeus monodon
CTTCCATCTTCACTTTGACTGACAGACCCACAAACTGTGTCTCCCCGGCCACCAAAGCGAGCACTTCCTGTTGGCGAAGAAGTGTCACGTGGACCCATGTTCGATCGTCAGCCTCGACGCGAAATCAGGGAGAACGGAGATAACTATCGGGGGGGGGGGGCGTCGAGGGGTGACTGCGGTATTCCCAACTTTGTCTTTTTTTTTTTTTGGGTGGGGGGGGAGGGGAGGGGA
>NC_051410.1:39279437-39279512 GCF_015228065.2 Penaeus monodon
AATTTAGGAATTTTTGTATAACCTTGGAGTCTTTGAGCGATAAGTTTGGGTTTCTCTTAGGACGCATTGAGGCCG
>NC_051410.1:39279557-39279797 GCF_015228065.2 Penaeus monodon
TCTTAAAATATCTTTTAATATACATTTCTTTTTTTTTTATCAGGGATAGTTTTTACCTGTTCAACGGTCATGGTTTGTCAGTTCATTAAGCTGAACGAATGTTTTCATGAATGTCGATCTGTATTCCTGAAAACAATGCAAAAGATACACCATTGAATGAGTCAGATTTTCCAAACACCTGTCCTGTGACGTAATATCAATATTAGGCGCAATCACACCTGCCCGTGATACGTCTTCACC
>NC_051410.1:39279834-39280035 GCF_015228065.2 Penaeus monodon
AAGGGGGGGGGGTTGACCTCGACGCCAGAGATGCGTGACATCCTGGACCTTTAACCGTGACGCCCCCTTCCCCCCCACCTTCCCTCCCCTTCCCCCCAATTCCCTCTTCCCTTTCCTTCTCTTCAAGTTCTCCTTCGCCCAAACTTCTCGCTTGGACCTCTTTGTATTAATTTTTTTTTTTTATTGTCTGTCTGTTTTTTT
>NC_051410.1:39280216-39280389 GCF_015228065.2 Penaeus monodon
CGCTTCTTCTTCTGCATTTTTTTACTTCTCTCTCTTCAAAGGGTCGGTCGCGTATTCCCGTGCTTTGGAAAATTCGACATCGGCGCTTTTATTCGCCACAATGCCTTCAAGCAGAACATGACCTGTCCTGCTTGGCGTCGGTCTGTCGGAACACCTGTAATACCTGTGCGGAT
>NC_051410.1:39280598-39281030 GCF_015228065.2 Penaeus monodon
CACAGTGAGCGAAATAAGAATACAAATTAGAATCTTGTTCGTTTTTTTTTCTTCGAATGATGTAACATGTGTTGCAGTGATGAGCGGCCGATATTATTTTTCTCTTTTTTGGGAGCTGTTAAGATATGCTGCTGATATTTCCTTTTTTTTTCTTCATCTTGATGATAATATCGCGTGTTGGGCGGCGGCGTCTCCGAGATATATATTTTTTATTAATATTTTTAGATCTGTTTTTTTCGTTTCGTTGTCGCCAAATAGGGGAGGCTGTTGTGACTGGCTGATCGCGTCCTCCGTCTGTCTAGGGACAAGGACTTCGAAGTGGGATGTGCTCGAAAGGCCTAGCTGGTAGCATCCTCGTCTCGGGCGCTTCGTGGCACTCTTCGGCGCCATCAATCATGTGTGGCGCGACATCCATCATGTACCCGGGATGGA
>NC_051410.1:39281529-39283264 GCF_015228065.2 Penaeus monodon
TTAGTCGCGAGGTCGTGCTCCTCATCTGCATCAGTCAAGCAGTAAATTAGGAACAGAAAGTAAAACCATCGATGCGTCACACAAGAGATTTTCTTGTCAGTAGATTAATATAAACGAAAGTATTTGCATATTTGCATAGGTAATCGGGGATCGTAAAAGTCTCTTCTTTATTATTTTTCTTTTATCTCGTTATTTAGTATGTTATTTTTATCTAATTCTTTTTTTTCTCTCTATTCCAGGTAAGTTAGAGTTTGGAAGGAGACTGCCTAGCGAGTAAGAGGTAAGGGGGTGGTCCCTGTATCATGTCCCTGTGTGGGGTAAGAGGCGTCCCTGTATCATGTCCCTGTGTGGGGTAAGAGGCGTCCCTGTATCATGTCCCTGTGTGGGGTAAGAGGCGTCCCTGTATCATGTCCCTGTGTGGGGTAAGAGGCGTCCCTGTATCATGTCCCTGTGTGGGGTAAGAGGCGTCCCTGTATCATGTCCCTGTGTGAGGTAAGAGGCGTCCCTGTATCATGTCCCTTTGTGGGCGGAAATACAGCTTGTTGCGGTGGGCGCCGACACCTTCGTCTTCCGCAGTACCTGGCAGAAGACAGGTAATCACTCCGTTGTTGACGAGGAACGGAGGGTGTGACAGGCGGCCGTTCGGGGTCGTGTTGTTGACAGCTGGCGGCACTAAATCAAGGTTTTCCTACGGATATTTGATAGTTGGCGAAGGTGCTCGGCGGAAATGAGTTGCATAACCTCTTTTACTTCGCGGTTGAGAAGATCTGGTGAAGAACAAAAAATTTACAATAAAAAAAGGACTATAGAAAAAAAATGACGGGTGTTTTTTTTTTTGTCAACTGCTTCACGTCGGAATATAAATAGTTTAGATATTGTCATATGATGTTATTACTGGTCCATTTGTCGGCAATTTGGAAGCTTCTGGACGCTGTTGCATCGCATTCTAGTGACTACCAATTTAGAGGTTTCTACTGGACCAGATTTAATTCTGTAATTACCTTGTCTTAATTACTGAGTCCTTCCTTGCGTGATTCTATGATTCTATTGTACCTGCGACAGGACCTCACACGAAGAGAATGGAGGGCATGGAATAATGGATAAAAGGGGCGAATAAAGAGATAAATGAGGTGGATAGAATACCAAATGAGAGAAAAAATAAGATTCATCGCTTAAGGAAAATAGAAAAAGGTGTGATACATTCTCATTGAAGCTATCCAAACACCGTTCAGTATTTTACAACGAAATTCGGCCGCAGTTGATATATCCCAGACAGTCAGATAGGCGGAGTCAGCCAGACGTCAGGAAGCGGCCAGGATAAGGCAACGCAACACCCGAGACAGTGTCAGCGGCCGAAGTTTCATCGTAAAGCCTTGTATTTGTCAGCCGTCGGACGGACGCGGCGCGATGTCAGGCAGACCAGGCTCTCTGTGACTTCACTTTTCTCTACTTTCCCCCCCCGGCCGTAACTATCCGAAAGCCTCCGCCGTTTCCTCGTTTACGGCTGAGAAGGGAAAGCGAGGGGAGAGAGATGGGCGCCATTAGGGAGAGGGCTGTGGCGACACGGAGACCCCGAGAGCTTGGGGTGGGTAGGGGGGTAGGGGGATGCCGGGTGGGGGTGGGTATTTGGGGGGAAATGCAGGGGGGGGGGCGGCATAATAATAGGAAATCATAATAGGATAATAAGAAGAAATCCGTTTATCGCTGATATTATTAAGATTTTATTTTACAGAAT
>NC_051410.1:39283851-39284455 GCF_015228065.2 Penaeus monodon
TCCAGAATATACACTACGCCTGGACACGAGACTCAGCCCACGGCCAAGCCCCCAGAGAGCGGGAGGAGAGAAAACGTGTCATTCGGCCCCAGTAATCACAATACCAAGATAATGAGAGGGAATGCCTGAAGTCGTAATGATCGCACTGGTGCCACTTACACGCCGGCGAGTGTGTGGTCCGCGCAGGGAAGGGTGGAGAGCGAGCGAATAGCCGGCGACTTGTCAGCTGTGATGGATCGTCAGCCAAGCAGTGGGATTTCGGAAACAGTCGTCACGTGGTCTCAAAGCGGGCGAGGAGGTTAATTAGCAATTTATAGTGGTATGGTTGGGAATTTTAATGAGTTTGTGTAATTATTATTATTATTTTTTTTGTGTGTGTGTTGATTCAGATCCAGATGAAAAAAAAAGTATAATTAAAAAAAAAATAATCAGATGACCGGTTGTAATCTCATTCTGTATCGAGTAATGAATATTAAGCGTACTTGATGAGTTTATTCGATAGGCCTACTTATTCAACATTCAAAAGTCATTTATCAGTTGGACAAAAGATCATTTCAGAGAGCTGTAGATCCTCCTTTGATACCCCGATGAAGATTACAAATCC
>NC_051410.1:39284487-39285487 GCF_015228065.2 Penaeus monodon
CGTCTCTATGATCTCGGCGACGCGGACGAGAGATGATAAATGTGCGAAACTGTTATCACATCATCCGTGTCATGGAGGACGGAGAGATAAAAAAAAAAAAAAAGAGCATCGGAGTACATTGTGTAAATGCTTTCTCCGTGGCGAGCCAAGCGCTTCCCTAGATGTCGACGCTCTGTTTCTTATCGAATTAGATCCTACAGCGTGACTCCTTGGCTGCAGGATAAGTAGAGCAGTACTCCGTTTATTATTTGTGGGATTCACCGACCCGTGCGTCCCCAGGTAGGCGAGGAATGCGTGACTCGCGTGTTGGACAGGTAACCGGGGTTTGATCCCCATGATTAAGCAGTACAATAAACACCTGAGATCTCCGCCGGCCTGCTGAATCGGCCGTCATTAATCATAGGCTGCCCTGGGGTGTGGAACAATTGAGGGGGGGGGGGCGCAGGCAGGAGTTCATTACACCTGTGGCCGCTAGGTGGCTCCCCTGGCACCTGGAATGTCGACCTGGGGGGTACGCGCCTATTACGAGTGCTTTGTCGTATTTCATTACGTCTGGAATGAAGCGACTTTTTTTTCGATTATTTAGATTTGTTTGAATTATTTGAAACTTTGTATCTACATGGATTTTGAAGTTTATCGCGTGAGTCTTTGGTAGTATTTCGTGGTTGCATTTCGTTACGTCTCGTAGGGTGTTTTTAGATGTTCAAATGTTATTTATGTTTAATTTCTTGAAATGATCCCCCCCTGAGCGATTCCACTAATGTGGTTTTGCGACTGCGACTTCTCGAAACATGAAGTTATGTCGTACATTTATACGTCTTTCATTGTTTACAGGACAAGTTAGTGAACATTCTTCCTTGTCGTTTTTTCCTCAAAGAAGGCGTGGAACTCTTTTTCTTATTCCTTTGCCAGGTTCTCCTCTTCCTCTCGGCCTTATCACTTCGATTCTTCAGACTAACATTGCTTGCATTCGGTCCTTGTCACATTCTTCCGCTTGCGA
>NC_051410.1:39286499-39286687 GCF_015228065.2 Penaeus monodon
GGCCTGGCATGGTAACCGCCAAGGGACAAATGATAGAGCGTGACATCATTTACCAAAGACATTTACGATCCCTTGGCCAGATGTCCGGCGCTCCTGACCTCAACGCACAGCCGCCCACGAAGCTGTGTTTGCCGATTTTGATCCCAGACGCGCTGTGGATTCGGACGCGGGAATCCGAACGCGTCTTT
>NC_051410.1:39286754-39287115 GCF_015228065.2 Penaeus monodon
TTTTTGTCACTGTAGGGGGAAATGCGAAGGAGAAAATGGGTGTTTTGAGGGAAGATAAAAGGTGTTTTGTGGGAGGAAAAAGGGTGTTTTGAAGGAGGAAAGAGTCTGCTTTGAGGGAGGAAAACGGTGTTCTGAAAGAGGGGGAAATTTTTTTTTTTTTGAGGGCTGAAAGAAAAGTGTTTTGAGGGAGGAAAACAATTCTGAAGGAGGAAAAAAGTGTTTCGAGGGAGGGAAAAAGTATTTTGAGGGAGGAAAAAAGAGGTATAACTGTAGGGCGAATGCGCTGTGTTCCGACTCGTGCCAGAGACAGGTTTATTGATTCTCATTTACGTCGTTGGTTTTTGGTTTTCCTTGGGCGCCA
>NC_051410.1:39287664-39287791 GCF_015228065.2 Penaeus monodon
TGGCGGCCCTCGGGTTCCCGCGCCCGTGGCTTCGTTCCATGATAACGTGGTAATTGCTTGCTTGCGCCTGGGTCTGTGACGGTCGTTAAGTGCATTCTTCGTTAGCGAACTGAGAGTTAATCGAACG
>NC_051410.1:39287856-39288403 GCF_015228065.2 Penaeus monodon
TCGTCGTCATCATCATCTGGGGTCATTGTAAAAGTTAATCTGGCTGCATTGTAATAACATCTTCAAGGTCTGCTTGGCGAAAATTACGAACGCTTGCTGTCCCGAAGCTCGTTGATTTATATCGCGTACTCGTGTTTCAGGCGAAGGTTTTAGCGCGATGATGGTGTCAAGGTGTAACTGATTTATAGCGTGCCGGTAATTAGGGTGGCATGAACTAGGTTTCATGGCGTAGTTTGGGTAAACACTTCCACGGCGTAATGGCCTCGTTGATTTACCGCTGTATTAAACTGCGATTAGCGAAAGTGCCTTTACGACAACTGGGTGATTTATTTCGAATGGTTAGCGGCCGCGTGTTTGTTTGACGGTAATGGACTACGAGATCAAAGTCGGTTGTTTTGTTTTAGTTCAGAGGTTATGCGGGAATCATGTGATTTTTTCCCCCCTCTTATAGAGAGAGAGAGTACTAGGGATACTGCTGAGCCAAAAGCAGTTGGAAAATGATAGGTAGGTTCTCTCGGTCTCTCTCTGCTTCTCTCTCCCCCCCCCC
>NC_051410.1:39288535-39288978 GCF_015228065.2 Penaeus monodon
CCCTTTCCTTCTTCCTCTTCCCAACCTCCCTCACTTCTTATCACTCCCTCCCTCTCTTCCTTTCACTCTTTCCCTCTCTTCCTTTCCCTCTTTCCCTCTCTTCCTTTCCTTCTTTCCCTCTCTTTCCCTCCTTCCCTTCCACTCTTTTGAATGATGTACACGAATCTCCTGCCTTCGGCGTCTGACAGAGAAACAAAAACCCTTGGCATAGCCCTCTAGGTAGCAGCAAGTGGGGCTTTGAGGTCCCTCCTGCCCAGCAGTTGTGGGGTTTTGGTGGCGGGTTGAGTGATTGACCGTTGGCCGGAGCCGAGTGGATAGACTGATGGACCGAGAGATGGATTGTCTGACAGGCGGGGGTTGGAAGCTCGTTGGCCATACCTCTGGAAGACGGAGGAAGACCAGTGCGTGTGTCTTGAATTTTGTTCTTGTGTCGGATGGTATCG
>NC_051410.1:39289145-39290022 GCF_015228065.2 Penaeus monodon
GTAATGTTTAGCTGGAGTTTTTTAGGCAAAGGAATAATCACTGTGTCACTTCTTGTGTTTAATGATGACGTTTTGTTGATGTCCGCGTGAAGGCTGCATTGCGGAAAGAGAATGTAGAAATAGTTACGTAACCTTGTGAGACGCGTATATAATATCATGGCTGAAAATGAGGATACTTTCTTTTACCTCTTTTTGTGTAACTAGTTTCTGTAAAAATGGGTAATTATAGTCTAAATATAAAATTGAAATAAAGTATTGAAATGGTGTATTTGGAGAGGGATGTATACCGATAAACCAATGTTTTTATATGCGATAAAGTATAGGAAAACTGATGGTCAGATTGTGGTGGTGTACTGGTATCAAGCAGGTCAGCCCGCGGCCCGTCTGGTACCCGTCTGGCAGAGTGACCGCTCACGTGTCTGCCAGCTGCCACCATGCCTGCCCTCTGCAACCACGGCCTTACCTCCCGTCCCCGCCCGCCTCCTTGACAGATTCAGCTCTCGAGGCCACAGCTCCTGGGGGCGCACACTGCATCTGCCCAGCCCACGACGCCCACGTGTCGGGCGAGCGCCTGTGTCTTCCCGGCCGATCGGGGCGTTGTTTGCGGGCGGCTCTGGGTCTGTCGGCGTCACTCGATACTCTCGCGGGCGGGGCTCGGTTAGTCTTATCTCTCTACGCCGTCAGCTTCGGTTTTGGATGTTGGTTGGGTTGGCTGAGAGGTGGTTGGGATGCGCTTGATCGTGGCAAAAGGTGCTGAGCAAGGGATGTGCATAGTGTATGATGTTTATTATGCATCTCCTGCAACAAAGATAAGAAGTGAATTTTTTTTATCGAATTTCTTTGAATTCTGTATGTTCTGGTCTCTAAAGAAAATCTC
>NC_051410.1:39290200-39290290 GCF_015228065.2 Penaeus monodon
CTTTATATGCTCATGTAAGTGGCGAGTCGTTAGCTATTAATGAAAGACAAGTTTCAGATTGATAATATTCCCCAATTCAAGTCAAGAGTT
>NC_051410.1:39290307-39290889 GCF_015228065.2 Penaeus monodon
CGGCGAACGGCTCGAGGAAGCCTTGTAAAATACATTTACGCCCAAGGGTGCTGTGTGAAACCCTCGCTTTAGGCTTCAAGCAAATTGACTCATCATTGGGAGTAATTTCATGCAAGGCTGGCGTGGCGAAAACGAATCGTTTGTTCTTGTGGGAACATAGAAACGTTCAAGGACAATCACGAAGTCTTAGAAAAGTCAAGGAAGGATTAAAAAAGAAAAAAAAAAGGAAACTGAATTGGGCGTCGAAGAAGAAAAAAAAAAAGACAAAGGGTCAATCCGCGTTCGGTTTAGATTCGGAACTCTTCTGGGACTTTCCTGCTGAACATTTTCTCTGATTTATTTTTGTTTTTTTTGCTCAGTAGTTGTTTCACTTTCTGTTTCTGTTGTTAAAAAAAAATCGGTAGTCAAGTCTTTTTTACTTGTGATTTTTATAAGATTTAATTTAGTACCGCAGCCTATATTCAGCTGCAGGGCGTCTCTGTGTCGTTTCAGGCTTAATTTTTTTCTTTTTTCGTGTCCTGTTAGAGCCCCTCCCCCCCTACTCCCTCCGCGACCCCCACCCCCCCTTAAATGGGATGGTCA
>NC_051410.1:39291112-39291479 GCF_015228065.2 Penaeus monodon
ATACCCTCCTCCCCGCGTGGCATGAGGCGAGAGTGTGCCGCGCGGCGCCTCTACCATATGTTACCCCAGGACGAGACTGCGCCGAAGTCAGTAAAAAAAAGAGAGAGAAAAAAAAAACGTATATATGAATATGATAACACCTTTGGACCTTGTGGAGAGAGCCTTGGACTTGCTACCCTCCGTGTCTGTGTCCCGTTTTGTGGGTTCTGTGTCCTGTGTCGCGAGCGTGTCTTTTTATCCCTGTCCGAAGAGTGACTAAGATGTTTATTGAGGCCGGGCGCCACGTGCGGGCCGGGCATGACCCACCTGGCCCGCGTCTTCAAGGTTATCAGCCTCCGTCGTTATGGCTTCCGGTTTTGTTTCAGGA
>NC_051410.1:39291914-39292018 GCF_015228065.2 Penaeus monodon
GAAAAGAAAGAGAATAGGGAGGAGGTGGGTTGTGTGATCAGCTGATTAGTCTCGGGAAATCTTCAGAGTTTATTGATTTTTCGAAGGAGGACCAATTTTCTTCG
>NC_051410.1:39292526-39293271 GCF_015228065.2 Penaeus monodon
AATTAACCCCCCCCCCCGGGGCTTCTACTTCAGTATACTGTGATGTATGACTGATATGTATGTGGTTGGTGCTGGAGGCTGAATCCACCCGCTTATTACACGGGGAAGAGAAGACAAGAGTTCTCCGTGGCGCCTCCCCAACTCTGGGTTGTAATTCGAGGCAGGAGGTCTTCGAGAGACTAAAATGTTTTGATTTTGTTGGAATGTGTCATATTGTGGGGGGGTAGGGTGGAGGGGAGGGTCTTGTAGCTCGTGTTTGTTGTGTTTTCGTTTCGTATGGATGTCGAGAGATGGTTCGTTCAGGTGGATTTATTACGGATCCATTATAGAGCAGGACCCACCTGTACGATCAAGAGGGTTGGGTTTCATTTTTTATTGTCCGATAGATCCTATAATTCAGCTTAATGCTCCCATGACTCTTGTTTTTTTCTCTTATTATTAACAAGGGTTATTATTCCCCTCCCTCCGGGCTGTGTTAGATGTAGATGTCTCGGTCGATCCGATCTGGGTTGGTCGGTTGGTATTAATCGGTCTCCGTGTGTGGCTGGGGCATCGCTGGGCCGAGGTCAGGGTATTAATTTCTCAACATTACTCATCCTCCAACGTGGGATTTTAAAGGGGGGGGGGGAGGAAAGAGGTAGATACGAAAGGGGGGGGGGGAATAAAGATGAGATAGGAAAGGAAGAGAGGAGTAGGGACGCACGTAGCTTCCTTGGTTGTTCTGCAGCGAGGGAACGAGGCAAAG
>NC_051410.1:39293515-39293813 GCF_015228065.2 Penaeus monodon
GTCTTGCACGTCACGTCGTTGCGTGTGCTCGGAGTAGAGAAAAGTTCAGCCTTTCGAAATACCGGAGTCTCTTCTACAAATTAATCACATCGCAAGAAAAGGTTTCGTTGACTCGGACTTTCTTATCTGCCGTGGCTTCCTTTCTTGCAGTTTCTTCTGATTATTGGAGATATTCATCCGAGAGGGGAAAACAACAACCTCAGAACATGCGTTAGACAAACGGAGAAATTTGGGTTCTAAAACTGGCTGGGTCGTATGCTAATTTTCTCCCTTTTTTTGTAATCTCCATTTTACGCGG
>NC_051410.1:39293857-39293971 GCF_015228065.2 Penaeus monodon
CTCTTGACCTCGCCCATGCTTCGCTACCGATGACCAGGTGGGTGGCGAAGGAAGGGAGGAACCATTGTTATGATAAGTTAAACGTCCAATGTAAATTTGTGTGTTAGACCTTCG
>NC_051410.1:39294419-39294689 GCF_015228065.2 Penaeus monodon
ACATGCCACCATCCCTCCTCTCCTGTTAACTCACACCCTCATAAATAAATTCTCCTTCGAAATAGTTGTCCCTCGAACGTGTTTTTGCAGCTCGAGTCGAAGCGCCTTATGGCACGGTCATTTATTTACCCGTTTTTTTTTTCAATTGTTTTGTTTATTCGTCCATTTTCCGTGGAAGTTGGCGTTGACCGTTCGGGCAAATAACGACCATTCGTCTTGACTACCATTCCGGACCACGATTTTTGGGAGACGCTTTCACGCTCATCCGTC
>NC_051410.1:39294839-39294928 GCF_015228065.2 Penaeus monodon
CGGGCGCCGAATCCATTCCTCAAGGGAAGCGTGTCGTTCGAACTAATTAATCAGCTTTTGACCCTTGCCCTCTGATGCCCTTCGCTGTC
>NC_051410.1:39295321-39295481 GCF_015228065.2 Penaeus monodon
CTTTCATCTCCCTTTCATCTCCCTTTCATCTCCCTTTCATCTCCCTTCCTCCCAAAAAGTCCCTTCCAGGCCGTGCCGTCACCAGGCCTACAATTAACGAAATTGTATCTGTGACTCGCAAAAAAAAAAACGAAGAGGAAAAAATGTGAGTGATTTGAGA
>NC_051410.1:39295508-39295654 GCF_015228065.2 Penaeus monodon
GAGGGAGAGATATTTATTGGCCTATTGTTGTTGTGGCAGTTGGCTATTAAACGTTTAACAGGACACGAGGCTTTGATTAATTTTAGAGATAGTCTGATATCAACTTCATGCGGGTCGTGTGGTGGTTCGTTTATATGGGTGGAGGA
>NC_051410.1:39295893-39296065 GCF_015228065.2 Penaeus monodon
CTTACAACCCTACACACAACAAACAAAGCAGAATTAACACTTTGATACATTTCAGTATACTTCCACTATTTCTCTAATGACGTGATTCATTGCAATCTGAAGTCACACTAAACTCGGTTCTCCATAGGCCTATGTTTTGCGGGCAGGCTCGGGGCCAGGCGCGTGCTCGAGC
>NC_051410.1:39296096-39296648 GCF_015228065.2 Penaeus monodon
TGGCAGGGCGGGTGATAATTACAGTATGACGGGGTCTTGAGGGCCACATCCAGTCCCGCGCATTACCAGCCCGCCGTCTGACCTCACGAGACAATTAATCTCGGCGGGGAAAAATTAATTAAGCCTTTATAACGAAGCCATTTATCGTAAACCAACTCTGCGCAGTTGGACGAAGAGAGTTCTTAAATTCAGATTTATTATATAGTGGGTTTGAGGAACATCCGAGATAGTTTTTTTTCGGATTTTCACGCGATTTTGGAGACTACGCATCAGCCAGGGAGGAATACATGAATATATTATGGTTTATGATATGGTAAAACGCATATACCTGCAGTCACGGCTGTGTACGGGGGGGAGGAGGGCTGCCTCGGTACACACACACTCACAAAAGTACACATTCCTTCATAAAATGATCATTACCTACCCCTCATTGCCACCAGGGCTGAGATGTACCGTACCGTAGGGCTATAAAAACGGCGCGCATTTCCACGTCGGTAAATATTGTTTACATAATGGACCGTTGCTTCAACCACCTTCAGTTATCTTTTTTTT
>NC_051410.1:39296665-39296848 GCF_015228065.2 Penaeus monodon
TTGGGGTTTCATTTGTTTTGCTGGATTCCCCTAGATGATTGTACTCAGGAGCGAGGTCAGATACAGCGCGTCTGTGATCTTATATAATCAGTACACAATCCCCGGCCGACAGTCACAAACGTGTTCTACAAGTTAACACCCCCTGATCATCGGCCACACAGCACACGCAGGAACACCAGACAT
>NC_051410.1:39296891-39297122 GCF_015228065.2 Penaeus monodon
GCCGCATATTTCTGGCGCTGTAAATTGCTTAACCACGGGGCTCTGGTGCTGCACTGGGCATCTGAAGGAGCCACAGGTACTATTACTACGGCGGCGAGACTTGTTAGTACGGCGCTGCACACACGGTTCTCCGCTGCGCCGACCTCCCTCGTTCCCTCAGGCGACCTCTTTGAGCTTGCAGCTTCGGTGATTGCTATTATTGTCATGTTTTACGCAGTCTCTTTCTTTTTT
>NC_051410.1:39297458-39297677 GCF_015228065.2 Penaeus monodon
GCACACACGCACACGGACACAGGCCCACAATCAATCAGGGTCAAAGTGAAGGATTCCCCGCACGTCTAGGGATTTTCTGTGGGATGAACTTGCTTGCACACCGGAGGTCATCATCGAGATCTGACACACGGCCTTTTCCCGTGCTTTTAGGCAGAGATACGATCAGTTATTAAGGGGAAAACATCGTCATAATTTCACACACACACACATACTCTTGCG
>NC_051410.1:39297843-39298055 GCF_015228065.2 Penaeus monodon
CTCCCAACTACACTTCGATGTTGGGTCGAGAGATATGTTAGTCGCAACCGGGGTCGAGTTGGCTGCGCCGGGACCCAGCGTCCAGTTAGCTATGCCGAGTTCATCCTCATTTGCATACGACTGAACGCGTTGAGCGGTTTGGCGTGGCACGCGGGGAGGTGGTGGTCTGGAGGGGGGGGGAGACGCTGTTTTGGTTGGAGAGCGTTGACACC
>NC_051410.1:39298468-39298638 GCF_015228065.2 Penaeus monodon
GAAAGAGAACGTCCATGACACTGGTGCGCTGGACAAGGTTATCAGCTGCTTGTTTTATTGAGGCTAATTGTTCACGAGTTTTCAGTGAAGTGTGATGCATTGTTTGTGCTTTACTTTCCTATCATTCAACCTTTCTTTTGTGATTAAATAGATAAATTACTCCATTAAAA
>NC_051410.1:39298775-39299142 GCF_015228065.2 Penaeus monodon
GCGCATAAATGAACGTGTGCTTGTTGGAATATGCCAAAAAAAAACAAGCTTCTAACATAACTAGCGATCCACATGACTCACGATACCAGGCTCTTAACAAAAGAAAACGTGCTTAGTAGTATCGAAAACGGCTCATAACAAAAACGTGGTTCATAACATCGAAAACGGATCAAAACAAAAGAAAACATGTTTAATAATATCGAAAACGGATCAAAACAAAAGAAAACGTGGTTGATAGTATCAAAAAACGGCTCATATAAAAAACGTGGGTAATAGCATCAAAAACGGCTCGTAACAAAAGAAAACGTGGTTAATAGCATAGTCATGCAATAGCGAGGTGTTGGTGATGACGCGGGAGAACGCGAAA
>NC_051410.1:39299267-39299436 GCF_015228065.2 Penaeus monodon
TGATCAGGCAATAGATATGCCCCCACGATAACACGGGTTTACATTATAAGGACAAGGCATAGCGGAGGGTTTCTACAGTGAAAAGGTGTGGCGAGTGACTGGTTTGGGAAGTGCAGGGGCCTGGGCGCAGACAGAATCACGGTGTAAAGATAATGGTTTGGGCGGCAGT
>NC_051410.1:39299620-39299706 GCF_015228065.2 Penaeus monodon
CAAGCTTTTGACGGAGGCGACGAAGAGGTGTTGAAAACGGCGAGGGAGTTGGAGGAAGCTGTGGCGGGGAGAGGAGGAGGAGAAGG
>NC_051410.1:39299776-39299932 GCF_015228065.2 Penaeus monodon
AACGCTTCGAAGCCTGAAAGGGGTCGACAAGTGTTGGCCGAGCGGGTCACGCGTGCCCTTCAGCGCCGCCTGGAAGGACGGCCCGAGATCATTACTTCGAGGAACCGATGATGACGCCTTGAAATGCTTCATTGCTTTATGGGTCCCGGCGCAGAA
>NC_051410.1:39300082-39300158 GCF_015228065.2 Penaeus monodon
TGAAGAAAGGGAGGTTAAGGGTGGGAAGAGAGGGCTAACAGAGAGATGGAAGGGAAATGAAGAGAGAGAAAGGAAG
>NC_051410.1:39300273-39301017 GCF_015228065.2 Penaeus monodon
AGGAAAACTGAAAATAGGGAAAGAAGAAAGGAAGTGGCAAAGAAACGGAGTGGTGGAACGGAGAAATGTGAATAGAAAGGAAGAGAAAGAAACCATCCCAAGAAGGAAATAACAAAAGGAAGGGATGGTAGACAGTAGGAAAAGTAGATAGGAAGATAGTAGATAAGAGAAATCTTGATAAGATAGAGACACCTCCCCATCCTCAGGACTTCAATGACACTCGCCCCTTTACCTCAGCCAAAGGGACACTCACCCCACGAGTACACGCACACGCCCGCACGCCCATAAATCAGGCAAGTACGCGAAGCTGTACATGCAAACCCAACGCCGGCCTATTAGCACGCTAGAAGCATCGCACCGCAAGGCATACCAAGTCGCCCAGCTTGACCTCTGACCCCCTGGTGCCCTCCCCTGTCCCTTGACCCTCCGGCGCCCCCCTTCTCTGCCCCACCTGGTACCCCCCCTTGGTACTCCTCTCCCTTTGACCCTCCGGTGCCCTCCTCCCCCTCCCTCTGCCACGGGGCCAACACCGGT
This sequence comes from Penaeus monodon, assembly GCF_015228065.2. NCBI lineage: Eukaryota > Metazoa > Arthropoda > Malacostraca > Decapoda > Penaeidae > Penaeus > Penaeus monodon. The sequence goes on from NC_051410.1 coordinate 39,300,808, forward strand.
CACCGTCGCTGCAGGAGGGGCAGTAGGTAGGGGAAGAGCCGAGGGGAGGAAGACCCAAGGGAGGAAGATTTAAGGAAGGAAAAATTCAAGGGAGGAAGAGCCGAGAGAGGAAGATTCAAGGAAGGACGAACCGATGGAGAAAGATCCGAGGGAGAAAGATTCAAGGAGTGAAATATAAGGAAGGTGCAGGAGGAAGAGCCGGAAAGGCGA
>NC_051410.1:39301058-39301507 GCF_015228065.2 Penaeus monodon
CGAGGACGCTCATGCATCTTCGTCCCGTCGGCGGAAAACCTCGCAACTCGGCTTCCATTGCCACGGCTTGAGACCAGGTTCTGTCGGGGCGAAATTTCGTGACTCTGGGCAGGCGATTCTTGCTTCCCCGTCAGGAGAGGCTTTCCGGGCGCGGCGAGGTCCCTGTTTAGCATAAGCACACTGCCGCTAAACCTTAAACACACACCTGCACAAACAGAGTCCCGGCGTTCAGAGTCCTACGTTGGAGGATGTCGATTAGAACTCGTAAAATCCTATCGCGAATGAGGATAATTGCATCCCTATTATTATACCCTTTTAGAACGATTGGTTTCTAGAGACCAAGTCTTTAAAAATCTAATTCTTTAACATATAATCAATCAATTAGAGACCCTACGTTTTCGCGCACGAGTAATTCCGAACGAGAACTGTGAGGTCAGTTTATCCCATGT
>NC_051410.1:39301547-39301799 GCF_015228065.2 Penaeus monodon
CAGCGAAGCCAGGCTGGCGAGAGACCTTGGGGTTCTGCCAGACGACTCGGCCTGCACACGACCCCTGTCTGGCAGCGTGGGTCCTTGTTGCTGTTGTTATTGTTGCCGGCGAAGCCCCTCCTAAGTTAGCCTTCTGCGCCGGCGTCTTCCTTAAACGCATATCCTTTCGTCTTGGCCTTTAATGGTCACTCCGGGTCCTCCTCCCTCGAGAGTCGATGGCTCTTCCGGTCCCCGTCTGGGGACCCTTATCCG
>NC_051410.1:39301887-39302143 GCF_015228065.2 Penaeus monodon
CCTTCTGTGGCTCTCGTGGCCTTCGCTGTTGGTTCGTGCTGTCGTCTTGGGTCTTTCTCTCTATGGCTCCCTTGCCTCTCCTGTTGCTGCGCCGGCAACCCTCTCGCCCGCCCCTAATCGCCGCCCATTACTGACGTCACCGCCGGGGCTTTTTCTTTGTGCCTTTTTCGCCTTCGCTAAATTAATTTTGGTTTCAACACGTGTGCCCAAGATCATATGCGCGCGCACACGCACAAGCATATGCGCGCGCGCGCAT
>NC_051410.1:39302353-39302500 GCF_015228065.2 Penaeus monodon
AGGTGCATGTACACACCGTGTTTATTATTTTTGACCAAGCCCATCTTGCCCTCCTCTGAAACTTCATAAAAAATCTGCCTCGTTAAGTCTACCATAAAATCCCGACCGTAAATTCCCGAAGGTGCACGTGCAGAAGAGGGCAAGGGT
>NC_051410.1:39302578-39302686 GCF_015228065.2 Penaeus monodon
AAGGGGAGGGAAGGAAGGAGCAAGAGGGTAAGGGGCAGAGGCTGGGTATAAACAATTCCCTCATTATTTCCCCCCCCCCTCCCTCTACCCACAACGATGTAGTGTGGC
>NC_051410.1:39302953-39305375 GCF_015228065.2 Penaeus monodon
TCTGGGAGGGACTTGTCGACCGAGCTAAAAAGAAGAAAAATCCAAGCTATTTTTTCCCCCCAAAGATTGTCAGTTTATGCATGAGTGGTTGTGGTAAGATTAAAACGGAGCCTTGGTTCGAAATTGAATTTTCTTCGGGAAATGAGGAACGTGGATGACACAACGAAGAAAGAACAGGACGAAATAGAGAGAGAAAGAGAGAAAACGTGGCCCATTTTTAGAATTCATTTCGATACGTGCATAGACCTCGAAGTGAAGCCAATCCAAATAAATGCAGTTTGAAAGTCCATACGAAAATTCACGAAAGAGCAAAAATCCGAGTAGGCAAGTGAAAGGGATAAAAGGAAGGCAAAACAAAGGGGAAATACGCTGTAAGAAGAGTGGCAGTTTAAAGACACCAAAGGGCATGGCGAAGGGGCAGGGTAGAGTAGGTCAGGAGGCAACGGGTGGGTGGGGGGCGGAGGGGGAGGGTGATAAAGTGCCGCGTCCTGAGGCAGCGCCTTTTAGGAGGGGCGGAGATTGGGGGAGGTCGGAGGTCATGCATAGAGAAAAGCTCTGATACTTTAAAGCGAGTGGGGCTTTGTCCTTGGGCGACTCGAAATGTGTTTATTGGGCGAATTCAGACCACAGATTTTTTTTTCTCTCTCTCTTTCTGTGGAAAAGTGCCATTTGAGACTCTTATACTGCAGGGAAGGCAAGGGACGTTTTGAAGAAATGGTGTTATAGCTCTATGTCTGAAATATACCTGTATGGTGAGGAGGAGCGAAAGGAACAGAGATAAAATGAAACGGGAAAAGTAATAAATAAGAAACGACACCCTTTATTACTTTGGTGAATGTTTCATTTCATATGCTCGGTGTATGCCTTCTCGGTGTAAAAAATATGTGAAAAAAGGCTTCTTTGCTTCCTCCCCCGACCCGGTATTGCACATCTCCTCCTCTGCAACATTTTTAGGGCCGGCGAGTGCGAAAGAGGCGGCGGCGGGAAGTGTCAGTCCGTCCAGCCTCCCTCTTGTACTACACACCCCCGCTCTTGTAAACCCATCTCCCGGGGAGTTCGGAAAACCCTTTGGCGTAACGATCCTTGTACGAGGTCGATAGACGCGCCGCGGGTGTACTATACATACTGCTGCTGAAGGTAATAACGCAGCAATCTCCTCGTTGAGTTTAGGGCTGTTAAAAGGGAGCGTAGATTGGGTGCTGGTAAGGGTGGGCGGGTGGGAAGGAGCGGGGGGGGGTAGATGAGCTGTTCTATTCTGTTGGTGTTTGTCGTGTGTTTTTATGTGCGGATGTAAACGTGTGTTGGTACTGGAAGGCGTCCAGCGTCTCGATTGAAGAAGGGGATTTTATTTCGGGTATCTTACAGGGATATAAGCTCTTTGAGTGCTGGGTACCCCTTTAATGTACCATTGTAACACGTTGGTTATCTGACCTATTGGACACGCTAGGTATTCAGTCACGTTAGATATTAAGTAAACTGGCGGATATTCCCAGGGACGTTACTCTCATATTCGTATTAAACTACATGGAAACTGAAATTCCATATGACACGATTATTTTGTTTTAATGTCTATGTGTTTGGCATACGAGGAACCGCCAATTACTGCCTTCACGTGTGTGTTTTCATAATGCTCCTATTGTAGACGTGAGATTTTTGACCGCCATTCAGGTCTTGTCTAGACACTTGCGGTTTGCGTTCGACGGTGCCCACGTAACCAGCTGTGAGCGCGGTCGTGGCTTCATTTTTAGATTAATTGGCTAATAGATTACGAATGTTTAGACAGCCAAACAATTAATTCGTGAACAGGTACTAACATCTACATTCACAAGGCTCCAGACGTGCTGTTTGGCTAAAATGCAGATCTTGGTGTAAACGAGGTTATTCGTTTTTAGATTACCAGGGTATGTTTTCTCCATTACTTTTTTAGAATGTCTTTCTTTTGTGGGCTTTATTTTGGTTCTGTATCGTAAGCGAGTTACACTGATTGATGGAGTGATACGTGATTCATGCAGCCACACGTAATGATATAACCTGACACCAAGGCAACGTGATTTTGGCATCGAAGTGAGCTGCGGTGAGTGGGCGGCTTTTCTGCAAGATCTGATTCGTCGCTGTGGATTAATTACGAATTCTATTTCCGTAATTTCGTTGAATTCCGAGCGGCAGGAATGTTCTGGAAGATCCGCAGGACAGGTTCACTCGCTTACATCCTGCTTCGAGGAATATTACACTCGGGTCTCTCTTCAGCATCTCGTGAAGGATTATGGCGGTTCTTGTGAACTCCTCCTCCGCCGCTCTCGAGTATCACTTGCTTCCCGCACACACCCTACGTTGCCATCTGATCCTTCCTGCCCGTGCGCGCACCCTAACCCACCCTCTACCTGGATTCCCTCTCGCCTGTACCTGCGCTTGTGCAAGTTCC
>NC_051410.1:39305460-39306519 GCF_015228065.2 Penaeus monodon
CATTTGCAGCCGGTCTCTTCTGTACCCGAAGACCGCGAGCCGGATCTCCCATTAGCTCATCCCCCGACGCCTCCGCAGGACTTTATCGGGAGTAAATTAAGAGCGCGTGAGGTCCCCGTGGCTGCTGCTGCGTCCGAGAGCAAGCAAGGAGGCGAGTCCCTCCCCCCGTCGTCGGCTGCCATCTTGGGAAGGTGCGGGGCTTGAACTGAACTCGAATTGTTCAGGATAATGCCACGGGACTTCCCAAGGTGTGCTTGTGATGGTATCGGTTCAGCGTGTATATTTTCTTTCTTGTTTTATGTGTTAACTGGACGACAGGTTGCTTGCCCTCGGTCACCAAGCAGTACTTCTTAATTATGAGCCTTGCGTGAGGAGAGCATTACCTGCTTTAAAGGAGGCGTAAGGAGGAGGGGCGGTGGTAGGCGCAGCAGGAGACCAACCAACCCGTTTGGTTATCAAGATATCAGATTTCCTCCCGAGATACTGTCGGGTCACTCGGGCACATGAAGACACGCCGCTGCATCAGACCATCATCATACGTCCGCAAACAAAATGGGTTAAGCTAAGCATTCGCCAACCCAGCCGCCCACAAGATTATGCCCATGACGCGTGTCTAGACAAACGCCAACCATGACGGGCGGAGATGCGAGTACTCCTTAAGTAGATGTTGATGACCGTCCCTTATCAGTCATCCTCGGGCATCGACGTCGATGCTAGGTAGTCCGCGCAGGAGATGACTTCTTCAGGCGCGGCCGATAACAGTGAGTTACGTGAAACTGATTACCTGATAACGTGAATGTGCTTCTCATACTAATTACAGCGTCTTTCTCTTTTTTCCCAACAGGTACGTCCTCCGGTTGTTCCGCGTGAAGGCTTTTTGTTGAGGGTAAGTTGGCAGTCGTGTTGTGCTGCATGCTGTTACTGATGCTTTTGTGTGTGGTAAGTGGCTTGGGGGTCGTGACAGGGGTGTTGGTGTATGTAAGGTGGTGGGGATGGTGTGGTGATGATATCGTTCAGAGGTCGGTTTATGAAGGTAGTGGGAAGGAGAATCGCAAATGC
>NC_051410.1:39307174-39307557 GCF_015228065.2 Penaeus monodon
GCCCGGTCAGCTGTTTGTATTTCGTTTCAACCTACAATGGCTTGTGTGATGCGGTTCCCACTCGGAGAATAGAAACCGCAAACTCAGATCCATTCCGAGACAATAGACGCATTAAATCTAAGAATGCGACCCTCCGTTTGGGTGATCTCAATCCTCTTTGTGTGGGATCGAGTCGCACAGATACAGAGGAGCGACTCGAAAGGTAAACAAACATCGCGTAATCGAACCCTTACATCGACACGGGCACAAAGGATCGACATAAATCCTGCAGTCATATGTTATCCCGCGTCTGCCCCTTGTCCCACCGTCTATTGTAAGTGGCCACTCATGAATATTGGCCCCGATGGGTTCGCGGCCAGAGGGTGGGGGCGTAGAGGGGGGGC
>NC_051410.1:39308023-39308179 GCF_015228065.2 Penaeus monodon
GAATTTTCTGGCGATTGAGACGATGAAATTGTAGAACTAGAAAAAATAAATTCGTACAACTAGGAAAAATAAATGTTCGGTAGTTCCTCTTGAGTCTAAATATATCTAGATGTGTATGAATATTATATGATTGAATTTTAAGAATGGTCTTGTTAA
>NC_051410.1:39308223-39308393 GCF_015228065.2 Penaeus monodon
CCCACTTCAAAGGCGGGGGGGAAGAGGGAGGTGCTGGCGCCACGTCACGGGCGGAGTAAAATTAAATCCGTCGAAAAGGAAGCGAGGGAAGATTTACGGTCGCGCTGAGTAAACTTTTAAAACTCGTGTCCATTTATACATATTTAATTTTCCTCCGGTAAGTTGGGCAA
>NC_051410.1:39308552-39308900 GCF_015228065.2 Penaeus monodon
GGCGGCGTGTTAGGGTTACGAGGAGGGCGTGGAGAGAGAGGATGGGCGGAGGAGGCGAAGGGACCAAAGAATAGACCCGTAACTTGTGATTTGTCGGCGTTTCCGAGATTTATTCCTTCGGTGGAGCTTGCGATGGACGAGGAGATTGCTTTCGAAGGTTATTTGTACACCTACTCTTATCCCCACGTCCGCAGTGAACGAAAGAATTGTGGAAATGTTGAATGAATGAAAGAAAGGAGGGGAGTGGGGAAGTAGGGGGGGAAATCACGAGATGGTTCCGAGTTTTGTCGTGCTCGGGTTCCGATCGCTCTGTGCAAGCCTCAAGGAGTGAGACGGGCAAAAGGAGCT
>NC_051410.1:39309095-39311288 GCF_015228065.2 Penaeus monodon
AGCATTAGGTCCCCCCGCAGGCCGCTTGCCCAGGCGCCTCTGACTGGCCGATCGCGTCCCTCGTAAAAAAACTCTATTGTCTCAGTTTTATAATATAATAAAGTGTCAACTCCCGATTATTCTTATCGGTTTAATGGCTATATGAACAGGAGAATAAATGCTGATGAAGACGTTGCTCGGGATGTTGCTTTAGCACATGAATGTCGCGAGGACCGACGCTGGCTTTTAAGACAGGTCGGGGTTAGCCTTGTCGGCGGCCCTCCCTCGTCGGCGCCGCGAGACGAAGGATAACATCTCGAGGCCCGGGCGCCGTCAGCGACAAGGCACGATATCAGTCGTCGGCGAGGCCCTCGGCGTGGAGGGACAGGTTGCAGCGCTCCCGACGCCCGTGCGCCACCCGCGTACTGCTCTCATCCTCGCCCTCCGCCTCGCATCCACCCAGAGTTCGCGCGGCCGTAAAACGCAGGGTCGTCGCCATAAATCCGGGCCGGGCCCACTTATCGGGCAGTGCGTTAGTTTTGGCCAGACAAATGAGACGCGATTTCATGTCTCGGTTCGCAGGACGCCTAGCTGTCTATGCCTGCCTTGTAAGACATTACCAGTCGCCTGCTGAGCCTCGCCGGTAACACACTCTGCGACATTACTTACCTGGGGAGCAGTACCTGGCAGGGGAAGTACTATAAGCCTCCAATATAGGACCTGCTGGGCTTGGGCATCGCTTCCCGCTGCTGAATTACTCGTTCTCGTGTCAGGCAGTACTGTACATGTGTACTGCAACAGCCGCGGTGTGAGTGTGTCTGTGTCCGTGTATGCCTGTGGAATCATGCCCGATAATTTTTTTATGCACTTCCTCAGTTTAGGCAGTAATCAACCAACTCAATTTTGTACGTAACTTTTGGTTTACTTTTCTTTATAAACTTTACTAGTTACAAGTTTGCACAGAACCCTAGTAAAATATTGTTATGGTACGCGTTGCTATGAATCCGACCTTTTGTAAGATTTAAATAGGAGATTCCGTGCCTATCTAAAATATATCAGATGCTCTCTAGGTATTTGCCATAACCCAAGACATAAACGAATTAAGCAATTTTCATCTGCCGAAATAAATGGGTCTGTATTTATGGATTATCGGTAGCGGCGGTCAAGTGTGTATAACCAAACTGAGGTCTTCGTGACGGAAGATATAAAACCAGTAAAGTGGATCTGCGATATATGGTCAAAACGGGGATGATACGCGGTACTTAACTGGATGGGATCTGTCGGCACCTCGTCGGATCCGATCCTGTAGGGCGATTGGCTGGTTGAAAATATATATATAGAATGAGGCAGAGGCTTCGTGTTTTTAATGGGTTCGGATCCTATTTTGTCATCGCCCCGTGCCGTTTATAGGCATCACGCGTTTCCATCTTAATTGCTGGCGATAATTCTCCGGGTCGGGGTCCGTTATGGGTTCCCCTGTTCGCCCGCGCAGGATTTTTCGTATTCGAGACCAGCGCGGGAGGAGGAGGATGTCTTTATGTGTCTTATAAGCCTGGCGCTAATTATGATTCCCCGCGGGTTCACGTGGGCTACGCGACCGGCCGGGACTCTCGCGCCTAATTGTGACCGGGTCTTCTTAATACGACTTGCCTCACGTGCCTTGCCGGACGTGCTGCCTCATCCCGCTCGCTGAGACGCATAGCAGATGATTATGTTAAATTCTCTACCGTAATCCTTCTTCCTCTCTGTCCCTCGATGTGCGTCATCAGCGTTACAGATGGAGATGTATTTATTTCATTTGTCGTAATTGGCTTTTGTTTTCTTTTTGTTATCATAGAGAGGGAGAGATTCCCGTTTTCTTCATTCTTTTTTTTTTGTGTTATCATATAGAGGAAGAGATTCAACGTTTTCTTAATCGTAGTTTTTTTTTTTTTGTTTTGTGTGTGTGTTATATAGATGAAGGTGTTTTGTTTTTCTTTACCGTATTTTTTTTTCTTTGGGTGTTATATTTATTGGATTTATTCTCCTCTATGTACAACGTTCTCTGCCCTATTCATACATACTTTCGTTCTGAATTCCGCATAGCTATGAGCGCTTGTTAAATGAGCAGAACGCCTCTAGATTAAAGCATCTTCGGACCTTCTTATTATGGAGTCAGGAAGGCGGCAGTAATGCTTAGATTATAAAAGGTAAATGGTTTGATCAAAGCCACCG
>NC_051410.1:39311310-39312896 GCF_015228065.2 Penaeus monodon
AAGTCGGAGGATGTGTGGCGGGGAATACGTGGATGTGTCCAGGTGGATGAAGTCATTTATTAATGAAGTACGCGTCCGAAATGCGTTACTGTTCGTCGCGCTTGTTCTGGGAGAGGGAGAAAGCTTTTCCTTAATCTTTTCTGACTTAAATGTTTATGGAGAAAGTCTGAAGCCCATTGTATAGTCACTCGATGATTGTTCCTTTGTCGCAAGCACTTAACAAGAGGCTGTCAAGTGGCAGGCTAACAGTCGCCGACGTCTGGGGACAGTTAACAAGCTCGAGGTCTCCAGGTAACACTGTAATTACGGCGCCTCCGTCACGTAATTACCAGGTGGGGGAAGGACCCGGAGATGACACCTAAATATTGCTTCGTTCATGGCCGGCCGGCTTCCCTCGCTGCCTCGTCGCCCGTGACGCCTTGCATTGCCCGGCGCTCCTGCCACACTGCTCTCTGCTGCTGTAGCATTCAGTGCATGGCAGTAAATTGTCGGCAACCTTTATGGGCGATGATATTAATGCTGCATGACTGACACGTAAGGAGCACGTGTTTTCAGACAGGTGCTCTTGGGATGGCTGGAGACCGCATCTGTTGGTATCAGAAAACTGCATTGACGCGTCGCCCTTAATATTAGGTTTCTACAGTATGTGATAACTCCTGTTTGCATATTAATGACACTGCGTACGTAATATTGGTATTACCTTTTATTAATGATGCTTGTCACTGCCACTGCACCAGAATTCCCAAGAACAGGGGAAGTCTGTGGAAGTGGAAATACACGTGTAAGATTTTTAGGCATAGAATCAACAGCGTATAATTAGAAGAAGAGTCGATGTTCCTCCGATTTGGACATGCCCTCGCCGGGACTCGAAGGCAGGGCAGAGAAGGCTTTTAATTAGCTACTACGGAAGGGTTATGTGTGCTAAACCCTGCCATTATAGGGTTTAAGTATAGACCATCGGGCAGCAGGCGATAACCCAGCCTCATGTCGGGTCGCTCATTATGCGCCAAGTTGTGCGTACAACACGCTATTTAACTGGTTACATGGATTTCCAGAGTATATACTTTAATCCCATGGGGGAAAAAAGTTAATTGGGGGAAATTATATGTATAATTATTGCCTTCGCGGCGAAGCAAGAGCTGTGGTTTGGTGTTGTGTCACGTCGCCGCAGCGTGGTAGAGCCTTGGTGTATTTTTGCACTAATGTATGGTTTCGTAATTTACCATATTATTTCGCTGTATCTTTTAATGCCGGATGGGTACTAGACAGCTTAGTTATTATTTTGATCGGGTATACGAGCGCATATACATATATAAAAAAATGTACGTAGGAACAGGAGGAGCAGGATTGGTTGAGGATGTAAATGATATCCTCCCCGCCGCTTGATGAATAAACATCGTCCTGAAATATCGGCTGTCCTCTTTTGAAAGGGAATGGTTAGAAAATAGACCCCAGAAAGAGGCAGAGGAAAAAAAAACCTCAGAAGCAATTTTCGGAAGACGTGTTTATGTGTTAATTACCTCATCGGTTCTTTTTATTGTGGTCCCTCCGATACCCTCCATCCACAGAGGGGGACCCAACCTGCC
>NC_051410.1:39312949-39313873 GCF_015228065.2 Penaeus monodon
CTGCCCAATGCGCCCAGGGTTCTCGTCGGGTTTTCGTAGGGTTCTCGTAGGGTTCTCGTCCCCCTCTCAAGTACGCTGTGGACGGGAGCGTAGGCGGAGTACACTGGGCGTCCTGGGCGTTGGCGTGGTTCGCAGATGTGCTGATCGCATTCACATGCAAATATGGTGCTCTTTTGGGTGAATTTGCGAGAAAACACAGGAGGGGAAGCAAGGAGGAGAAATGGGACGCGCGGGAAAAAAATAGGTGAAATCGGCGCCCGATACGGAAGGCGGGTGACTTCGCATCTACGCTACGAGGAGGAACCTTGCCTTATTAGAGTACGGGAGGAAATTGTATGGCTGGAAGCTAGGCTCTCTTATATGGGCCTTTTTATTGAGTCAACTAAGTAGGTCTTTTCTCTCCCGATGCTGCCTCAGCTGCTCTCCTCGCCTCGCCACGTGTGTTTGGCAGCTGGAACTCGGATGCCCAAGCTTTGTTTCGATGGATCTTTAGCGAAACTGTTCGTCCTCGACTGGAAAACCTTTTCACTATGAATGGTCGTGTCAAGTCTCCCCCCCCCCTTTTCGTGTATAACCGATAAGCGGGTTGTATTGCTGATATCCATCTGCATTAATTGATGACGTTAAAGGATGTTTATAATTCTATGTGGTGTGTTAACATGTTCCTACCTACTCGTCTTCCGGAATAGATGGCATATTGTTGGCAAGTTAGCATTGTGTTGTGGGCAGGGAACCCCTCATCAGCCGTGGTCGCCTGCCACCGTCACTCACCCACGCCTAGGCCTACAACCAGGGGGCGGCGCGACGACAAGGGTACCAGGTAGATGATACCAGGTAGATACCAGGTAGCGAGGCGAGGTGTAAATGGCGGGACTCTAATGCGAGGTCCTTTGAAGTTGTTGGAACGAGGAACCGGGTTTTTTT
>NC_051410.1:39314090-39315803 GCF_015228065.2 Penaeus monodon
ACCGGGATTTCTTCAAGAAAAGCGAGAGCAGGGATGAAGGAGCTAAAGGATGGATGGAGTTCACGAGAGAAGGAAGGAAGGAATTCCTGAAGGAGGGGGAGTAGCATAGTTTTCGGTAGTAGGTTTAAAAGAAAAAAATCAACAAAAGCAACATTTGATCATTAAAGTATTTTTGAAGGAGGAGGAGTCGCATAGGTGTCGATAGAAAGGACTGAAAACAAATGAATATTATAGTACGTCTGTCATAGCTGTCGGAAGTGGATTTTGAAATAAAACTAGAATATTTTAATTAAAGGATTCTAAGGTGTCATAGGTGTCAGTAAGAGACCGAAAAAGGAATCTGAATATTAAAGGATTTCTGAAAAGGAGAATTGTCATAGATTTGGAAGTAGATTTTAAAATAGAACTGAATATTTTAATTAAAGGATTCTGAAGGTGGGGAAGTATCATAGATGTTGATAGGAGATAGAAATAAAATAATGATATTAAAGAAAGGGTCGATAGCAAAATGAGAAAAAAAATTATTAAGGATTGATGTCACTGAACGATCAGGGTTGAGAGTCGAGTTTAAAAGGATGATGTCAAGGAGACAAGGCGTAGTTAGAAGAGCGTCGTCGTCAGTGCGGATGTGGATATCACCCGCGAGTGTTGACGGAGGAGGCGCTGCGTGTGGATGGTGCTTCGGGAGATGACTGGACCCTGCGTGTGGATGGTGCTTCGGGAGATGACTGGGCGCTGCGTGTGGATGCTGCTTCGGGAGATGCCTGGGCGCTGCGTGTGGATGGTGCTTCGGGAGATGAGTGGGCGCTGCGTGTGGATGGTGCTTCGGGAGATGAGTGGGCGCTGCGTGTGGATGGTGCTTCGGGAGATGCCTGGGCGCTGCGTGTGGATGGTGCTTCGGGAGATGCCTGGCGCTGCGTGTGGATGGTGCTTCGGGAGATGACTTGGCGCTGTGTGTGGATGGTGCTTCGGGAGATGCCTGGGCGCTGCGTGTGGATGGTGCTTCGGGAGATGAGTGGGCGCTGCGTGTGGATGGTGCTTCGGGAGATGCCTGGGCGCTGCGTGTGGATGGTGCTTCGGGAGATGCCTGGGCGCTGCGTGTGGATGGTGCTTCGGGAGATGAGTGGGCGCTGCGTGTGGATGGTGCTTCGGGAGATGCCTGGGCGCTGCGTGTGGATGGTGCTTCGGGAGATGCCTGGGCGCTGCGTGTGGATGCTGCTTCGGGAGATGCCTGGGCGCTGCGTGTGGATGGTGCTTCAGGAGATGAGTGGGCGCTGCGTGTGGATGCTGATTCGGGAGATGAGTGGGCGCTGCGTGTGGATGGTGCTTCGGGAGATGCCTGGGCGCTGCGTGTGGATGGTGCTTCGGGAGATGCCTGGGCGCTGCGTGTGGATGGTGCTTCGGGAGATGCCTGGGCGCTGCGTGTGGATGGTGCTTCGGGAGATGCCTGGGCCGATAAGCGAGGCAATAAGTTGAAACTCGTTGCAATTTTAGGTGCTTTTTAGATCGCTGTTCTTCTCCCGCGAGATTTATGGCGTCCTAATTTTTAGTGCCTTGTTCTTTGCACGAAAAGTATCTTTCGTTGTGCTTTTAAGGCGAGGTTTATAAACTCTGTGAGGACTTCAAAAACCGCATCGGGTGACAAGTAATTATTCCCCCCGCGTAAATGTGGATCAGTTAGGGGTTCTCTTCAAGCATTAAATAAAATGGCGA
>NC_051410.1:39315831-39316093 GCF_015228065.2 Penaeus monodon
CTCGGGCAGCTTTAAAAAAAAAAAAAGACTTCGATACATTTCCATTCTTGAAACTATTCAGTACAATTCCAAAAAGAAAGAGGTTTACTAAAGAATTTTTTTTTTTTTTTGTCGCGTCCGGTCCGTGGCGATGTGCGACGCCCCGGAGCCGTCCATCGCCAAAGCTAATCTCCGTAACTGGTAATCAGGACACGCTGCCTTTTGTCCTTAGTTAATGAAGACAACCCTAGCGCCACCGTCAGTTGTCCCTGGTTCGACCTGA
>NC_051410.1:39316251-39316338 GCF_015228065.2 Penaeus monodon
TAATGCCTCCTTTTCTCTTCCACCATCACCTTCACCTCTCCCCCTTTCCGCCTTCCCGCTCTCTCTCTCTCTTTCAGCATCGAGTCA
>NC_051410.1:39316372-39317090 GCF_015228065.2 Penaeus monodon
CCACCTTTCCAATTAATCATTTCTTTCTTACTATTCTTTTTGCTGTTACCTGTTTTTTCTACTTTACACATCTTCGGTACCATATATAGTTGAAAGACATTAACCACTTAATTACAGTTATATTGCCGTCACCGCACGGCATATAAAATTCCAAACTCTCAACACCGCAGACACTCACCCACACCACAGAGCGTCCACAGAGTATCACCACACGGCATCACCATACATCACATATCATCAGATAACATCACCACACGGCATCAGACATCACAAATCATCACACGACATCACCTCAAGGCATCACCACACAGCATCACCACAAGATTACCACATGGCATCACCATATGCCATCACCATACAACGTCACACAGCATCATCACACAGCATCCCCACGCAGCATCCCCACGCCCGCGGAGTTTACGCCACTAACCCGTGGGTTCGCGACACCGTGTAATTAACCGGTGGCCAGGTTCAGCCGTACGTTATTGTTCCGACTGGATAATATCTCTCGCTCTCGTAATTATCTCGCGAATTCTAATGGTTTCCCCTTTGTGCCTTGATGCTGCCATTATGTACGCGCTTTTTTTTTTGCGACGGAAGACGGAGCCTGGGACTCGATACGACGAGAGGAAGCTGCGGGTTCCTTTGGCGTCTCGGGCTGTGCTTCGCCATGAGTTCCCGGGGCTGCTTTCGGGTTCCTCTCTCGTCGCCGAAACGA
>NC_051410.1:39317224-39320219 GCF_015228065.2 Penaeus monodon
ACGACGAAGGGGGGGCCGGAGAGACGATCCTGTTGGCCGCAGAAACCCCCCCGCCCTTCCCACTAAGCGTCGGGGGCTCAGTGGGGGGCGCAGGTTGAGGGTGATCAGTGGCGGGGCCCGTCATCACAAGCTCCATCTCGGCCTCATCTCGCGGCTAATGAGCTGGCAGAGCACCGTTAATTCCGGGAAAGTGCTCGCGAGAAAAGGTGGGTTGCTCTTGGCAGTTGGAGCTTAAGGTCGATGGAGCAATGGCGGTCGGGCGACGGCAGGAAAGGCCGCGCAGAAAGGGGGTGTGCGTATTGACAGGGGAATTGCAGGCGAGGGAAGGTCGCCCTTTGTGCATGGGTGATGAGTTGGTCCAGGGCGTGGTCCTCCTGACACTCGCTGACCTGGAATGCCGCGGATAGGTCACCTTGGGCGGAGCGCGGCACGTGTCAGCCTGCTCGCTGCTATGGGCGTGGTCCTGGGGGGCTCTGGGTATGCGGTGCGGTCATCGCAGTAGTAGGAAAGAAGGTCACAGAGGGCACGTGCCCGCCTAGTCACCGGGGCGGGCGTGGCGCACCGGGAGCAGTCACGACGTGCAGGTGGGCGCGGCCGGGCACTCGGGGGTCGTCACGCGCCGCGCCCCGGGAGAAAGGCTGACCCGTGGCTACCGGACGCCCCTCGCCCGCGTTGTTTACGGGGGCGGCGATGCACGAGCGCCAAATTACAGAAACAGAGTGGAAGGAGAAAGGAAAAAGATGCACGCGAGGGGCTAGCGAGGCCACGATTGCCATTACCAGTTTCATGTTCGAGTGATCTGAACACACGCAGACCGAGGTCGTTGATCCCGAAAATGCGCTCCAGGTAATAACAGGTATCATTGCAGTTTATGAACAAACTGGTGGGAAGACTTTCGTGTCAAGTTTGAATATCGACAGGTAGAGTGTATTTTAATTCATAGTAGCCAAACAACGCAATAAATGATATATTACAATTCTAGCATGGCGGTGGTAAACGTCGAAATTTAACTACGACCAAAACATTAGAAATACAAATATATTAGCTATTTTCCAGTTCCCATTATGGTACGGGACAGGTAAGAAAACCAGGATCACACCTTGATCTGTAATTAATAGGTTGACCTTTAGCGAATCTGCTCTAGCTTGCCGAAATCGACATCATCTGTATTCTGCACACGGACGGCATAATCCCGACCAAGGACTTACCTGTGATAACGTGGGCCAGGTGCGCGCGGCCGTCGCAACAGAAAACGGAGTTCATTGAGCTCCGTTTTTCTTTCTGTTTATTCGAGATGTCTTGGTGGGGGGAGGGGGGACTTCGTAAATCGTATACTTTGCGTGGCATTGCATCATTTACCGAGAGTATTGTAAGAGGTAATTTTTTAAATGAAAGATTGGTGCCGCCTAAGAGCACTAAGCCTTTGATATATCAGGTTGAAAATCTCGTTAGCGTGTAGTTATCTTGTATCTATCACAGCCTAAAGGACGCAAGGAGAAGACTCGCGTTCCAAAAAAAAAAAAAAAGTAAACCGGTCCCTAAATGCCTTCGATTGATTGATCGCAGCTCGGACGAGGTGACCAACGCTTTAAATTATCGGGTTTTACGTTCGCCATCTCTACTAAGGCTGAGCGGAGTTGAGATTAGTATTCACAGACTATCGCCCGCTGTCCCAAAGGCGATTAGGGAGACGAGAGCGAGGCTGGAAGGTGAAGGGACCCGTCGTTGCGTCTCCCTGGGTCCTCGGTCAACGACGCGGTGAAAATAAACGGGTGACATTTTTTTTTTCCCCCCTCCCTGTGGATGTATATATTAATAGCGTGTTTTGGGGCTATTTGGTGGTCTAGTAGGCTTATAAAGGGTTGTAATCGTCGGGAAGTATCCGGAGATATGTGTAGGAGCTTCTTAATGCGGCGGTGCAATTAGTGTAAATAAGTAGAGCGGATAAATGGAGGGAAATAACCAGACGTCATTTGCGGTGAGAGTAAACGAAGCGGCACGGACTGCGCAATGGCAGTCGGTAGCCGGGCAGTGGTCTCGGCGGCAGAAATGGTTGAATTCGGATAATCAGAAGAGACCAGGAAGTAAAAAAGAAAATAGGCACGGGGGCGATTAGGGGGTTGAAGGGAGGAGGGGGGGAAGGGGGGAAAATAGGAGAACGGTAGAAACGCTATTCTACTTTCTATGCCTTCTTTTCCCGCCTCGAGGTAAGATCCGGAGGGGGGCGTGGCTGGAGGTGGACTCGGGAACACGACGTTTGCTTGACGGATTGTCCGCGTTCGGTGCCACAGGGCCCTGGCTTGGGTTTAATAGGCCGTCATCTTCATGATAAATCTGTGATATTATTTTTATGATTTTTTTTTTGGATTGGGGAGGTCTCGAAAATAACAAGGGATTTTTAATTGTTTTATATGTAAATTGAATGTATTTCTTGATTATCTAGTGTACTTTATTTCTATATTATAGTGCATTGCTCCTATGATGTTCATAATTGTTATCTTCACCACTTTTTCTAGAATGGATTAATAAGTTGACCTTTTGAAAAAATGAAAAGGAAAAACTGAAAATAGGCCTACAAGATATCTACATAACGTTTCGATATTTTTACAGCGTTTTCATACTTCTGTGATATTCCTTGCTTTGTAGAATTTATCACATCTCCATCGTAAAGCCAAAACTAGAATCATTAAGTTTCTTCATTTTCTCCCCCCTTTTTTTTCCTTTTTTTTCTCTTTGCTTCATTTGCATACCTCTTGGTCCTAGATTCGTAGATTTGCTTGACTTACGAGAGTACTACCCAGGTATGTACACTCCCCCTCCCCCTCCCCCCATCCCGCCACTCCACCACCTGCTACCACAAACGTACCAACCAGTAGACCGCTGTCTATTCACGGTCATTTTTCAGGTGCCACAACTCGAGCAAGAGAGAGAGAGAAATGGGTTTCACGAAGGACTTACCTGCCACTGAATAGGCTAGCACTGTAGAGTAACTCGT
>NC_051410.1:39320600-39321139 GCF_015228065.2 Penaeus monodon
TGATGCCTTTGAAGGAAGATAAACTGTGGGAAGTGAAGACACTAAAAGCCGCATTGGAAAACCTTACTGTCTCGGACAGTCCCTACGCGAGGGTCGGAATGCCTTTGACTTCTGGAGGATAATCGATAGAATTTTATGCGTTACGACAGGTGACAGACTGTGCATTACGGCTTGCTTATCCCCTTCCTTGGTGTCCAATTCGCGGAGGAATATTTAGCCACGAATATGCATAACAGCTTCCATTCCCGGGCGTCCTGCCTGATGGCGCCACGAAGCACTTGGATGTTAAAATAAACTTGCGGCGTTATATTCTCCCCCTTTTCTCCCCCCTCGTCCCGAAAACATAAATTATTATGTCATCTTGTGGTCTGGAAGCATTGGGGGTTCATTAGCATATCGTAAGTAGCTTCCTAAAGCCACAGAGCTCATCTGTTCCCGACCCATTGATGTCGCGTTCGAGTCGGCGGCGCTAAAGAACGCGGGCACAGCCTCCTGGAAGATTTTCGTTCAGATCGAATCCTTTTCGTTTTTAAGGCCTG
>NC_051410.1:39321270-39321575 GCF_015228065.2 Penaeus monodon
GGGTTTTGGTTGCGTATGACGTGAACCGCAAGAAATAAATCGGCGCTTAGGCTTAAAGGAAATCGAAACTGAGGAACATTTCTTGGAGCGAGAATGGGAACGAAGCTCGTAGCCTCGTACGGCCATTTATCACTCATTAAGAATAAGAAAGACCTCCATTACAAGACCGGGACTCCATAGTAATATATTTTATCCACTCCATAAATTCCTTTTTTTTTTTTTTTATCCCATTCGGTCTAAAAAAAAAAGGCTTTTAAGGTATAGATTATGGATAGCGGTTGAAATTATTTATTGTGATAATCTCT
>NC_051410.1:39321707-39322406 GCF_015228065.2 Penaeus monodon
CAATGGACAGATATGACGTAATCAGTATGCAGGAATGTGTGAAAGCACTAAGGAGCTCACTGAGGGGGGGGATTCAATACTATTTTATGGGTGATGGGAGTTTGTTTGTGTGAGTGTGGCACTGTGGTCTGGTTAGGGTGCAGAGTGTGTGCGCTCGTAAGGTCAGTTTAAAAAGGGTTCTCTTACACTTACAAGCATATATCTTGTTTCTCTTTGGACCGAGTAGAAATGGTGGTGTTTTCCGTTTGTGCAAAGTATAAAGTTGTCTGTAAATTCCGTATAGATGACAATATATATTTTTTAGAAATTGCAATACATGATATCCGTATAACGTTCGGATATATTTCAGCGTTTTCGTACGTAAAATTTGTAATATACTATTGTAAAATATAGTCGTTGCTATATATAACTTCCTCATACATAAAGCCTTGCACTGCATTTGCAAATGAACCACAACAATCCTATCGTTTCAGTTTGGTCACAGAAGAAGCATGATATATATTCTTGTACCATATATTTTTTCCTGTAACAGAAGACGTTCCGAAATCCGGAATAAAGTTATTAAAAGATAGCCACGTCGAGGTCCCTCAAATAATCAAAGAAAATACAGTATCAGCAGTACATTTGTAACCCTGGACGAGTCTGTATTCGGATTAAAATCACAATCAAAAGAATGGAAATGATAGAGGATTTTCAGTT
>NC_051410.1:39322520-39322732 GCF_015228065.2 Penaeus monodon
CAGTTTCGTCAGATTCTGAGAATTCGGATTAAAATCGCTAATCAAAAGGGTGAAAATAATGGAGGATATCTACCTATTTCTTTTTTTTCTTAATTTTTCTCTCCAGTTTCTTCTCCCATTACCTGAAAAATATCCGATGTCCCTTCGGCGACGCGTCCGAACTTCGCGAAAATATATTACATTTTAGCGATCTCTGGAGGCGAATATATATA
>NC_051410.1:39322754-39322998 GCF_015228065.2 Penaeus monodon
ACGTAGTCAAATATTTCATCTGTTTATACACACTTGGCAGGGGGTTCGCCGTGACTGACTTGTATTATTGCATTAAATTACTACGTGTTTTCAAACCCGCATGGATTTTATTAGGGGTCATTAGTCATTACAATCAACGCAAATTACAAGAAAATCCGGCACTAATGAAGCAAAGAGCATTCCATTAAACAGCATCCATCAACAGCTGGAATCACTTCACGTAATCCCAGGGGACTAATGAGTG
>NC_051410.1:39323973-39324387 GCF_015228065.2 Penaeus monodon
GTGGAGGAGCCTCGAGCGCGAAATATAGGGCAGGTCCAGCCATCGGACATGGTCGTGTGGGCGTGAGGGGCGTCCATTGCCGGCGTTCCCTTACGGCGTGTCTGTGAGGGGCAGCGAGGGACGTGTGAGGGACGTGCGAGGGACTTGGCAAGGGGTAAATGTATCCTGTTATAATGAGTCCTCTCTGTTCCCTCCTTGACTAATTAAGTTATATTACCGTAATTATGGACCCGTTTTCTGCGTGTTATACCGAGTTAAAAAAAAAAAAAAATCTTCTTTTTTTCTTTCCCTTTTCATGTCGCGTCTCCCGTATGGCGGAATATTTTCACATGTCCGCGTTATAGCCATTTTGATGAACACTTCATTCTTCTTTTCTAAGACTGTGATTTCACTTCTTTTAATTTGCTTGTGTTT
>NC_051410.1:39324953-39325474 GCF_015228065.2 Penaeus monodon
TGCTATCCCCAGCACCTCGTTTTCTTATCTTACCCCCACATACACTTACCCCCCCCCCCCTCTATTCCACTTCCCACATTTACCCCCCACCACCCCGATCCACCTCTCTTCATTTTCTGCTCATCTTCTAACCATCCCTTCTCTACCCCCCATCGATCCATTCCCTCCGATCCACTCTCCTCTACCTATCTACTCTCCTCTAACTATCCATTCCTCTCCTCTACCTATCTACTCTCCTCCACCTATCCGCTTTTCTCCACCTACCCAATCCTCTCCACGGATCCACTCCTCTCCATCTCTCCTCTCCTCACACCTATCCACCAACCCATCCACTTCCGACCCCATGCCCACCTATCTACCCTCCACCCCCCACCCCACCCCACCCGCCCAGCCGATCGACGCTCTGTCATGTTCCCGAGCGCAGTACTCGCGGCATCCGGCTTTATCGCACAAGAATGCACTCCGGCTTTTCTCTCCATTACCGGACGAGCCCCGTGCCAGGCAGGAGGGAGGCTGTCACA
>NC_051410.1:39325988-39326108 GCF_015228065.2 Penaeus monodon
ATTTTTGGAGAGAAAATGGAAGAGAAACAGCGATATGAAACGGACGAAGATGGGAATTGAGAGAGAGAAAAAAAGAAGAGAAGAATGTTAGTAAGAAGAAAAATAATTATAAAAAAATGA
>NC_051410.1:39326138-39326766 GCF_015228065.2 Penaeus monodon
GATAAGAAATAAGAGGTGGCGTTGGGGGTAGAAAGAGATGGATGGCGCAAGGGGGGGGGAGGGGAGGGGGGATGATACCCATGACACTTGACATCCTAGACCACACCGGGACGCGAGAGGACGCTCTAAGGACACCTTAGACGCCGTCCTCCTTGGTCTTCTCCGTCGTCCTTTCCCCTCCTCCTCCATCCGTCACCCTCGAGTGCTCCTGCGGCGGGAAAAGGGGGGGGGAGGGGGGGAAAGGGGAAGGGGGGGAGGGATAAGAGGGTGAGGAGGAAGGGGGGGTATGAGGAGAAAGGGGGGGAAGAGAGGGGAGAAGGAGGGGGAGGGGAAAGGGGGGAGGGATAAGAGGGTGAGGAGGGAAGGGGGGGGTAAGAGGATGAGGAGGGAGGGGGGGATAAGAGGGGAGAAGGGGAGGATAAGAAGGGGAGAGGGGAGAGGGAGGGGAAAGGGGAAGGGGAGGTTTCAGAGGAGGGGCGGATGCTGCGAAGGGCGGAGAGTTTGGCCTGTGAGATCTGTGAGCAGAAATGTAATTGCCTATTTTTTTCCCCTTTTCAGGTACGTGGCGATTGGTTGTCAGGGAACTCCCGAGTCGATCAGGTAGTGTGCAGCTATCAGCCTGTTCAAT
>NC_051410.1:39327111-39327363 GCF_015228065.2 Penaeus monodon
ATAATCAAATTTAAAATCCGGTTATGTGTAGGCCTACGCGTCTGACTCGACAAGCATCTTCCATCGTGTTTTATTGGATCGCCTTATCGTCGCCGATATCTTACATGTGTCGGGCGGTCGGCGCGGTGGCGGTCGACGGCGGTGGTAGCGGTGACACCCAGCGGGGGGGCTCTGTTGTAAGGGCCGGCTTTCAGGGGACACGTCGTGGTGCGCATTGAAGAGCTGCGCCTGAATGTTTGCTTTGTGTGGGTG
>NC_051410.1:39328748-39328980 GCF_015228065.2 Penaeus monodon
TGGTAGTATGTATTTATATGTGTGTTTATTCTTCTCACCTCCGGGTTTGGTCCTGATCATCACCCCCCCCTCCCCCCGCGCTCTGCCTCCCGACGGCGGAGGAGCAGCACGTGATCTGCACAAGTTGGAGACAGGAGGAGGGTTGGGTGGGGAGTTGGGGAGGATGGGGAGGGGAGTGGAGGGAAGAAGAAGATAGGGGAGTGGGGAGGGGATATCGAGGCCTTTCAAGAGA
>NC_051410.1:39329009-39329419 GCF_015228065.2 Penaeus monodon
AATCGAGGCGGCGGTTTGAGGGCCTTTGAGGGGTATCGATATCTGGATCATGGTACCTCGGGCGTCGCGGCCGTGCGATGAAAGGGGAGAGCGAGAGGAGGCGAGTGACGAGGAGAAAGATGGGGAGAAAGGTAGACGGAGGAATAAAGGAAATGTAATGGAAGAGAATAAGATGTGAGATGAGACGGCGGATAACCTGGATAAAGGATAAAGGAGGTAAAGCGGTGGAGAGAAGGATCCTAATGACAGGATGTACTTAAGTGGCACCGAGATGGAGTTACTAAGTAAACTATTGTGTTCTGGGAGGGTTGTTACTAGCCTAGAGATTATGTTCGCACGTGTTGCATGGCCGCGGTGGCGGGGATCGGGATTATATTCAACAGCGGCTGCAGTGATCACAGTTACAAATG
>NC_051410.1:39329559-39330026 GCF_015228065.2 Penaeus monodon
GAGCGAAGAGGAATTCAAAGGAAAAAGCGATTTACAAGAACAAATGAAAAAAAGTCGCGTTTGATGTAAAACACGGCGATGAAAAAATTGTCGATGGCGACGGGCGCATCGCGAGACTCGGCTCCAGGATAGCATTTCCAGACATTCTCAGCATCATTACGTGTAATTACTTCTCATAAAAGGAGGTTTTGCTGATGAACGGCGAATTATCTCCGTTGGTAATTATCATACTGAATTACGATCATCTCTCGTTACATGTCGTGAATGGCGCTAAGAAGAAACTTTAATGTAGGTGCGCCGTTCGATTTGTTGAAGGTTACTATTCATGAGTTCAGCCATATACAGAGGTGCTACCGTGTATTCTCGCCTCATTATGCCTGTAATGATTTATCTGGAGGCCTGAATTTCATATGAGAGACAGGTTTGAGTGTCGCTTATGTCTCTGTATTCAGGGGTGGACGCATATC
>NC_051410.1:39330610-39330939 GCF_015228065.2 Penaeus monodon
CAGTAGGTAGGCCGGTAATGATTAATTACCCGAACCACGATCCTTTGATATCGAACTGCCAGATGGGAGAGATACCGTGACAGGAGGACCCGAAGGCCAGTGACACAAAGCAGGTCCTGCCGTAGCCTCCTTCCGTATCCGTGGTGGTGGTGCGTCTGTGCGAGATCCATTACGTCGGGAGGGTCCCAGGGCAGCGGGCGTGTCATTATTGTATTACTGTTGTGGGCCGAAGTAGTGTTTAGGGCCCGGGTGAGAACGTGGTAATGATACGTCGACGGGGGCCTTCTGTCAGCTTTCAATACATGATTCTGCGGCCTGAGGAATGACGG
>NC_051410.1:39330969-39331033 GCF_015228065.2 Penaeus monodon
GGCGCACGTCGCTCGCCAAGAGAGTACGAGAGCTCTGCACGGAATACCCCCCCCAAAAAAAAAA
>NC_051410.1:39331071-39331247 GCF_015228065.2 Penaeus monodon
AAAAATCATTATTCATATCATCGTTTAGTTTTGTTTGTATGTTTTTATTTCTTGACTTTAGTGATTTTTATACTTCGTCGAAACATTTATTAGGTAAAGAAATCACCCCCTTCGTGTCGGGATTGACGGGTTATTCTCAGTTTATCTGTTCACTCCTTTATTCATTTCTTCGTTTA
>NC_051410.1:39331284-39331415 GCF_015228065.2 Penaeus monodon
TTTTACTTCGTGACTTCGTGAGTGATTTTCTACCTCGTCGAAATTTTGATATTCAGAAATCGTCGATTTTTTTTTTTAGTGAGAAATCCCCCCCCCTCCTTTTTTTTCGTGTCAGGATCTCAGTTTGTTCG
>NC_051410.1:39331440-39331960 GCF_015228065.2 Penaeus monodon
GAGCGGGCTGGTCTGTGTTTGTCTAATATAATGTGGTAATGAGAGGTAGCGGAGTCGCTGGTAGCCGTTGCGGATCGAAGGGTCAAGTGGCGACTCTTTTTTATTTTTTATTTGTTTGTCTGTTTGTTTGCTTTTGTTTTTTCATCGTTGTTTTTTGTGTGTTTTTGTTTTTGGTTTGTTTGTGTTTGTGTAGTTAGCTCTTTCTTTACTGAATGTATTTGTTTTCCTCGTATTTACCTTTCTTTTCTTGTTTTTTGTTTAGATTCGACGCGGTTATCTCTTTCGTTACTGAATGTATTTTTTATTTATTTATTTATTTATTTTTAGATGAGCGTTTTGATTTCAATTATGCATGAGGCGCCTTGTGGGTAATTGGCATGAATGTTAGAGAATGAATATACGTCGTGATCTAATTTGTATATCCGGAATAATTTAGGAAGAATCATGCGCGCTGGAAAAAAAGAAGAAAAAAAAGAAGAGACAATATATTTATGTGCATACATAAATATACATACAAATT
>NC_051410.1:39332187-39332336 GCF_015228065.2 Penaeus monodon
AATGCACGTCGCTACGATATGAAAGACTTAAAACTTACTTCCTTCTTTGAAAAGAACCAGCGTAGGTCTTCCGCTAATGGCCGTAGAACTAACTACTTCCCTTTCTCTTTACAAATTCGAAAGTTTTTTTTTTCCCCCTTTGAATACAC
>NC_051410.1:39332357-39332618 GCF_015228065.2 Penaeus monodon
GGGGGGGTGAGAGGGGGGGTGGTAATGGCAGACCGAGAATACCTGTTATTTAGGTGTTTAGGGAATGACTATTATTTTTCCCTTGAAGAAGAAAAAAATATGTGTAGGTTTTTCTCATCCAGACCTAATCGTCGAGGGGGGGGGGGGACTACTAATTTATTCTAATTTCCTTGGATCAAATTATCCCTTCGCTGCCGCCCGCGTGTCCTCTCTGCTTGGACCACCAGCCTACCGTCCCCTCGCCTCTCCCTTTGGTTTTTG
>NC_051410.1:39333348-39333477 GCF_015228065.2 Penaeus monodon
AGAGCGCATCGGGACACACGAAAGCGAGTCTGGAGGTAAAGAGGTAAACAAAGACGACCTTCAGTTGCCTCCAGCCTCCGCGGACGACGCCATCTGCCGCGGGTCGGACGCAACGACCATCGCGACGAC
>NC_051410.1:39333519-39333649 GCF_015228065.2 Penaeus monodon
CGGCCGATCCTGCAACCGGGTGCGTGCGGGCCGGTTGTTGTGTTTCAGGAGACTAGCGTTAATTTGTCTCATTTTAGGGCTTTAACAGTTTTTTTTTTTCATTAAACTGTGTCTCATGTTAGGACTGTAA
>NC_051410.1:39333682-39333799 GCF_015228065.2 Penaeus monodon
AGTATAAATTTTATCCTTGGGTTTGGATGTCATTGCCAGAGGGTTGTTAGATAAAGCCTCAAGCTAGGATACTGTGTTTGTGTATTCTTATTGGTGTTTGCGTCGAGAGACAGACAG
>NC_051410.1:39333896-39334678 GCF_015228065.2 Penaeus monodon
GAACTAGAGAATGTACGCGTAGTATGGCGGGGACGCGGGCGAAGAGGGGGTCCTCGTGCACCTCCCGCCTGGCCCGGAGAAGGAGCGTCGTGGCTGCAGGCTAAAAGGACGATGATTTTCGGTTGCATCGGCCGGCTGTTATGGTCGTGGGCGGGGTCGGGTGAGGGAGCAGGATTTTCAAACGACAGACAGTGGCGGTAGAAGGTTCCAACAGCATTTTGCATGGGGCGTCTGTACTGTACTGAGAGAGGGACGGGCTTAATCTACATGGCAGGGTAACGATCATGCCATATCAGCTGACTTATAAATTTTATCGTGAAGCTGCGTCGTCGATACTACCAATACAGTCCTTGCCATCCCGCGAGTGAAGCTTCATCTAAGACTCATTTAGCAACAGTGTCGGCGAGCCCCTTTTTTTGCATTGTCTTATTGAAGGTGCAATTTGTTTCTCGCGAACTACAACTGCTCTCTTTATTGAACGTAGACTAATTACTCATTTGTTCCGCAGCTGCTAATTGGAAGCTGCGTGTAATCTGTAATATCTGTATGAGTCTGATCTCGCTGGATGCTATGATTTATCTCGAGCGAACCCGATGATGCGGTCGCCGGCAGGTACAGTGCGAGGGTGAAGGGAAAATGGTCCGTAAGGTCGGTGTGAATAAGGACGAGAACCAAGGCTGCGGTTTAGAAAAAAAAGGTGCTCTCTTTGAATCGGTTCGGATGTCTCGAAGTAATACATTACGTAAGTGGTATTTTTACGATTATCACAGAAGTCAGCGGTT
>NC_051410.1:39334715-39337830 GCF_015228065.2 Penaeus monodon
CTTTTGGAAATTCGATATTCACCGATGCGAAGGAGGATGCGGGGAGGCAAATCTAATCTTAAGTGAGAGAGGCAAATGGCATAACCGGCCTTTCTCTCAGGTCAGACTTATTGCAGCCTACATTAACTGATGGTCCTCGAAAACAGTCTTAGATTATCACCTAAGATCGCCAGTTGGAGTATAAAGGTGTTGGAGAAATGGCGAATTGATTTTTATTGGGGTTTTGTCATTGTAATCACCAAAGAGTGGATTGGTACTAAATGGGTATTCAGAAGGGACCTTAGACCCTCTTGCGTGAAATGTATGTACGTTAGTTGACTCCAGACAGTCGACAAACTGTGTCATTACAGTGCCCCTCCCACTTCCCCATGCTCATTTTCCTTCTCCCATCTCCCTTTCCTCCTTTCCCCCTCTCCTCCTTTCCTCCCTTCCCCCTCCCTCTCCTCTACCCCTTTCCTCTCTTCCCCCCTCCCCCCCCTTCCATACAAACATGGCCACATATGGCGCCATCAGCCATCCTTTCACAGCACAAGTAATAATCATGCCGCCTCCCCATGTAATAGGCTTAGCAGCTCCACAGATGCTATAATACCTTGACCTCTCGTCGAGATGGCGCTGTTTATTGTGGTTTTATAAGGGAGCCGCGAAACAGATTGTAGAGTAACGCGATGCCTAATTGTCGTCTCTCCTTCGCGTCGCCTCCTCCCTCGGGCCGCGCCGGTTCGTGGACGACGCCATGCTCGGTTTTGTGGCAGTCCTTTGGATGAATGTTTACAGGCCGTCGAGAGTTATCACTTGCTGGGGGGCGTCGAAAGCGCTCGTGTGGAAATACGGTTCCTGGAGGGTGCGACTCGGAGACAAATTCGACGTGGTGTTAAAAGTCTTGTTCATTCGATATATGCCATTCCACGAGTTAAAACGGATGAAATAAAAGAATTAGGAAATAGAATGGAGATAAAAACGATTAAGTGGTATCTACCGATGGTGCTGCTAGCTGTGATTACACACGGTGAGGGTGCCAAGAGTGGGTGTGTTGATAAGATCTGGCATACTCTGTGATTAGGAATAGCGTCCTCAGGCGGGGAGGATTATTTGCCTTCTGCGGTTATGGAAGTAGAACGTCTTAGCTTGCGTGTCTTTATGTAATCCGGATGAACAAAAATAACAAAGGCTAATTAACACATACAGTGTTATCGTCTCACAGATCCATCACATGCTAGAGGTTGGCGAAAATTACTACTTGTGCCGCCGACTATATCATCTGTTATTGTCTTAACTCTCGGGGTTGATTGTGCTTGCTTGTTTGAAAGAGGCTGGTTTGTTTGTTGATGGTTCGAGAGGCATAATGTTCCGGGAGATGAGGAGTCTGTGGGCCGCCAATTAGCATGCGGCTCCGTTTTGTTTTGCTATAACGAAAGGCGATTAGAGGAAATTTGAAGCTCATTCCTCTAGAAAGAGTACTGAACATCCTGACAAAAGACGCGGCCCATTCAGTCTCCAGCATCCATTCACGTAAAGCATAACATTTGCATACACCTTTAAGTGAACAAGCTGTGTGGTCGGCTAAGCAGGTAATTAGACCTGGTCGTTACACTTGTTTATGTAGGGAAAGGTCGACGAAGGTCAGGCCAAATTCTGTTCGACCTTCCCGTCCCTGTGATACGAGTACACAGATGTCGCTCTCGAGATGCTCGGAGCTCAAGGAAGAGGTTCGGGATAACGGATTTTTTTCTTCCTCCTCTTTTCTTCACTCTTTCTTTTACCTTTACATTAACTTCAAATTAATCTTGTGTAACCCTGACCCGGTGGATATCTAAAGGTCTGTGTCGCAGGCTTCGAAATGATGCTGAAGCCGCCACGAAGTAACGATTTGTTCATCCGAGATTTGTTGGAATGACAGATGAGACAGACGAGATGCTCAGACGAGATCATTAAGGGTTATGGATTGTGCATATGAAAGTCACGGAAGCATAATGAGGGGGTCTGAGTCATTGAGGAAACAGCGCACATGGGGATTAGGTCTAACAACACAACCCTTTTGATGGGAAGGTGAGCAGAGTCACGGCTGGCTGAGGGAGAAAGATGAAAAGACGTCCCGGATCCTCTTAACCCCCTCCTCCGTGTCGCAGACGAAGCGACGGCGGCGCCCACCATCACCCGGGTGTGGAGGGACGGGCGTGGGAACATTCGGGAGGCGAGTGTTCAGGAGGAGAGACCGTGAGACGAAGCCAGCCAGGTCCGAGGGGGCCGCCAGTCTCACTAAGTGCTTGGGAAATGCTTGTGGTTGCAAGACTTTGTTCTTTGAGGGTGTGCATGCTGTTTTGTTAGTTCAACGGGGTAGGAAGACATGGTAGATAAGTATTTGTGGATCGAAGGGGACAGAAGACGTTGCATTTTTTGTGGCGCAGTAGTATATTGAAGGAAGTTACGACGAATAATTTTGTTTTAAGAAGAAAGAGTTGGTTTCAGAATCGCTGTTACCGTTAGGATTTTTTTTTCATTATTCAATATAAGAAAAGAAAGGGCTTTACCAGTTTTTATGATGAAATATATGGAATTATACCATAGACTTCCCTTTGCCAATGTTGCAAGGTGAATGCAGGCAATGCAAGCTCTCACCCCGATTGGCTCGATATGCTCTTAATGCTATTTATGACCCCGATTAGAGACGCCTTTCGCCCTCTTGGTATAAAGTAGATTTTCCTGGGAGGAAAAAAGCCACACGTTTTACTGCATTTTAAGAGTCCACGATCGCATCATGGGCCTCGCGATGCCAACGCAGAGAGCAGGGCATCGCAGGTTTAGGAGCGGGGCGTGGTGGGCAGCAGGTGCGTCGTCATCATTTATCTGCGTGACGTGGTCAGATCCCGTCATCTTCGGGCGTGCACTATACCCGGGCCACGCTGTTTCATCGCCCGGCGTCACTGGGTACAGGTCCCTGCCTTACCCTGGACGCGTATGTACCTTTCAGCACCACGTATGCTCCGTGAACTGTCTCACTAACTCATTGTAAACTGTCGAGGCCTTTATCTCTATAGACACATTGCCTCGCTCATGAGTGCATCTAGGGTACATCTCTCGCTTTGGACTCCGGATTATTCAACTTATTTGAAGC
>NC_051410.1:39337921-39337995 GCF_015228065.2 Penaeus monodon
CCCCGTCGTTCATCTGACCGACCGATCATTCGTCTGTCTGTATAATTCATGCTAATGGTCAAGGTGATACAGTA
>NC_051410.1:39338295-39338573 GCF_015228065.2 Penaeus monodon
TGGCGACTTAATAACCTTTTCATAGACATTATATTAGTCGTAAAATTCGACGGTGATTTTGCACCATTAGGGACACAATTTTCAGTGCATCATGAAATAATTAAACCACAAGAACTTTCTGTTAGATATTCGTTAACCAATCGGGAGAGTTTCACATCGGCTGCCTGAGACTTTGTTACCGTCATTTAGTGTCCGTTGTGTAACAGGGGCGCATCGCTTTATTAATCGGCTTAGTACCAGACAGAGGGCGGGACCACTACCCCTCCACCCTGCATAGA
>NC_051410.1:39338770-39339052 GCF_015228065.2 Penaeus monodon
CTCGCCCAGCATCGCTCGCCCTGCTCCCCCTACCTGTCTGTCTGCTTAATTATTTACGTATTAATTAAGAGCCATCGGACGGGACGTGGGCCAGTTGTGCAGGCAAGCGTGACCTATTTCGCTTCGTTGCAAGGTAACGCTCACCTGCAGGATCCTTGTAGCTTTAATTAGCTCAGCAGGTTCACTCGGATGTAGTTACTGGTAGTTACTGGTATTTTTATTCCAGGCAGCCAGATTGGCTTCGTTATCGGGTCTGGCAAGGATGAAGTTCAGGAAAAGAAT
>NC_051410.1:39339309-39339902 GCF_015228065.2 Penaeus monodon
GGTTAAGAGAGCGGCCGTGGCACTCCCCCCCCCCTCCACCCCCCATGGCCACCGCACTGGCCTCCCGCGACGCAGCTTCTTTGTTCCTCTGGCTAGTAATCAATATATCCTCGTTATGCATTATTATCCCTCGTGTGAAGTGTGCAATTTACGGAGCATCGGCAGCGGAATGATTAGATTATCACGATTCTGTATAGAGGGTTATTTTGTTTTGTTTTGGTTTTCGTGATAGATGTAGGCCTATCATCTTCTTCTTTTTTGAGGTATGATGTGTAATTGTATAAAATTGTGTGAGGATTCGTTGCGTTCCTGATTGGAAAATTGTGGTTGATTCTTTTGCGTAAACAGTGTTCAGGCAGAGGCACTGGCAGGGCGGAAGTGGACACCTGGCTGCGTGTCTGGTCAAAAAGTTTATCCATAATCCCCTGATCAAAGGTAATTAAGCCAATCACAAACACGTGGTGGTACTTAGGCGATCGATGGCCACGCGAGATAGCACGTGCGTCGCCGCATGTCCTGCACGTGTTGGTTGGGGCCTCCACGCTGTCCTCGTTTTCCCCTCTCCGATCTTTGTCTTCCTCTGCTGGTCCTTT
>NC_051410.1:39340292-39341957 GCF_015228065.2 Penaeus monodon
TCATACTTATGTCCGCCTGACTCGTCCGGAACATTGTACAATCATGTGTATTATTTGTAAATGTTCTCCCTTGATTACGTTTTAATTAGAGCTGATGAGTCTGGTTTGACAGTCGTTTATAGGAAAAAAAATTTTAATTTAGAGGGTGTAAGTTAGTTATTTTTTTGTGTAACTGCTCTGTTAAATTCGTTTGTTCGAGGTAATGAGTTGCGTTATACGTTTTTGGAAAGAAATATTTGATTACTGTAGGTTTTAGTGTCTTTTTATGTGGTGTAATTGTCTGTTAAATCTCTGTTTAGTTATGTCGTTAGTTTTTGGAGAAATTTTTGCAAGATATTTATGGTAGATATAACGTCTTTTTTACATGTAGGTGTCTGCACGTCATTACCGTGTCAGGTAGTGAAAATACGGGTCCTCTCAGTTCTTTGCATTGAAAGATATTTTATGGTGGAAATGTTTGTGACAAGAAAGACATTGGAAAGATATACAAAAGATCATTTTTTACGACGAAAATTATTGTGACAAGAAATACATTAAAGAATATACAACGGATCCTTTTTACGATGAAAATCATAGTGACAAGAGACACGTTTTCGAAAAAAGTACTCTCGAGGACTCGGAGAAGTACGCGGGTCTAACCTGCCGTAGGAGAGACCCGGGTACGAGAGGGACAATCAAGATCGCCACGCCCACAGCTGCACCTCGTGCCCACCCGCAACATACCCTTGGGCATCGCGCCTGTGCCCATCTACGCGGGTGAAACAATGACTCGTGGAATATTTGGAATTTTCTCCTGCAATTTCGTCTCGGTAATGGGGGTTTGTGCTTACTTGCTGATGGGCATGGGCCTGTGATTCGCTCTCTGTTTCTCTGCTGAAGGAGGTATTGTGTGGGTGAGATTGAGGTGTAAAGTCATGTTTTGTGTGCTGAAATAGGATAGTTTTTATGTAGTTGCCTTTTTTAAAATAGCATACAGCTGATTTTGGGATCGAACGTTTGGGAAATAACTGTACACGTAAATCTTTTATCCAGATAGTTGTTCTCTAACAGTCCGTGTGGGTCGTGCATGTGCTCTAATCCCCAAGCTACGAACCCATCGCCTCCATTCAACCCCGCTTTGTCAACGCTATTGACGTCGCCTCCAAAACAGATCACAAACCTACATTCCGTCCATCATAAGCCCGTCGGGTTCATAATAAGCAAGCTTCCGCGAGCGTCTCCCGGGCCACTAAACTCTTTCACGGGGGATCAGCGTCCGTCACTCGCCTGCGCCAGACGAATCCAAACCTCTTCTCGACGCGGCTTAATCCCCTTCCCGATGGAGAGCGAAATAATGGCAGCTTCTCCTGGAAGTGTCAAAACAAGTCTTCCCTCAGAGCTAATGGAGTCCATTGTGGGGGGAGGGGGAGGGATTTAGACGCTGTATCTGCGAGCTCATCTTTGATAACTGGGGTCTAGGCCTACGGGTTCCGCTGGGGCTTGGCGATCGGGCTTGTTAGGTGGGGCCATTAGGCGCTCCGGGGGGGGCGGGCTTTGGGTGCGGGCGGGGACAGCGCGACAGGTGGGTGCTATTATCGAGGGGAAGTATGTGGAGATTGGCTACTATGTGTAAATTGTAGAAGTGTATGTACCAGGACGCTTATATGTATGCACTTACACACACGT
>NC_051410.1:39342563-39342645 GCF_015228065.2 Penaeus monodon
CACTATAAGTGTCGTTGAACACAGCCAGGCGTACCCTATGGAGATCCTCAGCCCACGCCACTCATTTGCATCCACGCCCATG
>NC_051410.1:39342720-39342881 GCF_015228065.2 Penaeus monodon
GCGTGGACCCTTCCCTGTAACATTCGACCCAAAGCGTTATCAAAAGTGATGATCGCGTTGATAAAATTACCTCTTGCCGGTACAGATATTTTAATGAAACTCGGAATTCACTCTTAAGTCATCTCTCCCGTCTTAATTGTTTTCTGTCTGTCTCTACCTTC
>NC_051410.1:39344240-39344431 GCF_015228065.2 Penaeus monodon
CTCCGAACAGCAAAGCAAACCTCCACATATATATTCATTAGCAGCTTGCATGTCAGTGTACATAACCAGTTGTAACAGCAAGTCTCCCCTGCCATCAGAATGACCAATACTTCATGTTCAGTCGTGGCATTGTTACGTAGCCTCGTGTTTGGCGGATATAATGGGTATATTGGATTTTGCGAGGTTGAAAG
>NC_051410.1:39344466-39344631 GCF_015228065.2 Penaeus monodon
GGGGGGATGGGGTGGGGGGTGGGCGTGACGTCATCGAGTGTGAGGTCATCCGAGGTTTGTTTGGACGCCAGGGTTTGTTGGCACCGAGTGACGCCGTGAGGGTTGCGGGTCGATTGGCTTTTGGTTAGTTGAAGGTTTCTGTTGATTTTCGTTTTATGTATTTGT
>NC_051410.1:39344879-39345827 GCF_015228065.2 Penaeus monodon
TAAGACGATTTATGGGAAACATGAATTACATAGAGTGTGTAGATGATCGTAGGTATAAGGGAGAAACGTTTGTTAATTCGTAGGGACTTTTTTTTGACTTTTGGTGTTTCAGTCCCGTCTAATGCAGAGGGACACAGTGAGAGATTATCTTATTTTGTATGCTTGTGCGCGTGCTGGACCGGTTGTAACCTTAGTAGACTTCAAGTTTTGGCGGGGACTGGGCGGTACCCTCAGGGCACACACCTGAGCGTCCGGGGCTGCCAACACCGACAAAATGCACGCCCGTATTTACTCCTCTATTCAAGCTCCTCGCTTTTTTTTACTTTCTTTCTTTGGCGGAGCTGTTGAAAATTCACGAGCTTAAGAGTTTTATTTTTTTCCGTTCGGCTTCCACGTGGCCGTTCGGTTTCCTGCTACGTCGGCTGTCGGAGGCTGTGCGGTTCCCCCGACTTCATGAATTGGCAAGGTTGGTACGCCTGACAGGTGAACCCGGGCTTGGCGGGTCACTCACTCGCGCCTCGTAGTAAAATCGGTGCCGAGTGTCGCCGGACGCCTCGTTTATTGAGGCTCATTTGACAATGTCCGTTTCTATATTTCCTTGGTGTTTTCCTTATTTTTTGCTTCAAATACTATTTCGTAACGCGTAGGATACCAGACGTGGCGCTCTACGTAAAAAAAGAGAGAGAGCTTTTACGAGATAGTGGGGGGTACGCGTTTCTCGCTTAGTCTCGCCGGGGTACCAGGTACTCCGAGGGGCAGGTAACCTAAGATATCGACTAGTTTCGCCGTGTGCTAGGTATCGGTAACCAAACTCATGGTTCTGATGCGGCTTTTCGCCGAAGAAACCTTTGCGCTCTTCAGTGTTTGTCAGAAGATATTTCATCTTTTAGAAATATATTTGTTTACGTAAAGAAGTAGTTCTGATATATTAGGGGGGGGGGCAGTCTG
>NC_051410.1:39347037-39347335 GCF_015228065.2 Penaeus monodon
AAGAGAGGAGGGACACCCTTGTCATGCACGGTGTCTTTGGGGGAGTGTGCGCCCCCCACGGGGTTCTCCAGGAAACCCCAACGTTGTCGGGAGTATGAATATCAACCACGAAAAATTAACCTTGTTCATTGAATTATAGGATTGTGAACATAGATTAAGAGTGAAATGTTTCTTTCGTGCGGTTCCTTCTGTTCTCTGGTGTAAATGCACGCACACGTGTGTATGTGGGTGTGCATGGTCTGCGCATGAGGTGCACACGCTTATCCTTGTCTACACTGAGTATCCTTTTGCCTTAACC
>NC_051410.1:39347458-39347949 GCF_015228065.2 Penaeus monodon
TCTGATCATTATGTCGTGTAGTATGAAAGGAAGATTTTGGAAGTGAATGAAATTTATAGATTCTCGTCCACATATTAAAAGATATAAACTGATTGATTAAAAGTGAAGTAGCGGGCGATGTTGCAGTGGAAAATGGCTGTTTGCAACAAATGCTTATTAGTGCTGCATTTCATTACTATTTTTTTTTAAATAACAACGAATAAAAACTAAATATAGGAGCACAAGAAGGTATAAATGTGTATCTTCCGGAAAGTATGTTAATAAGAGCATTGGTTGTTTAATGAGATGTTACACCTGTGACTCAGTATTTCCACAGGTGTTACGCAGGTGTGGTCAGGGTCGCATGCCATTGGTTTCAAATGCATTCCGCAACATTTATCGACTAGTATTGGTTTTATGCTATTTATTTGCAACCGTGATGTAATTATGATTACTTTCACCGTAAATACGAATAAAAAAAAACTACAGAATTTTCCTGGTCCTTTGTGTTG
>NC_051410.1:39347981-39348132 GCF_015228065.2 Penaeus monodon
ATTGTCTATCTCTTTTCTTTATCGTATTGGTGTGTCGTTGATCTGGGTCGTAATGTGTAACGAGATCGCGTCGTTTTTTATTTTAAATACAAAAATACAGTAATTTTTGTTTTTGAGATTAATTTCCGTTTTTTTTTTTATATAATTTTAG
>NC_051410.1:39348583-39348688 GCF_015228065.2 Penaeus monodon
ATCGTGTTGGCGTGAGGTGCTGTCGTCCTTTGTGAAGAGGCTATGACAACGTAATGTGCGACCACGTCAGGCCTGAGCCTCGTCCCTCCCTCCTGCCGCGGCGTG
>NC_051410.1:39348815-39349037 GCF_015228065.2 Penaeus monodon
TTCATGTGGCACGGGATGTCAGGCGACCCGACGCGTCCCCCACCCCCACCCACCCCCGACTGTCATCCTCGTCGCCCTTGGGTCCATGTGTTATTTATGCCTGTGCCTATTACGGGCGAAACCAATCAGCATTTCGGGAGAGGACTGATCATTCGGTAAAAATCTTCGCCGGCGGAGATTTATCGTCGGGAGATGCGATGGCGAGTGTGATGGAGCACCTTA
>NC_051410.1:39349104-39349947 GCF_015228065.2 Penaeus monodon
TTTTCTGATTTGATTTCATTATCTTGTTTGATTTATGGGCTGATAAGGCGCCTTTCGAGAAGAGTAAGTCATTCTGAAAGAGACTGATTTAGGAGTCACGCATGGGCTCCGTCGAACGCCAAGGAATGGAAGAGGGAGGGGGGGGGGGGCAAGGAAATAAAAATAACATCAGGCGCTGAGGTTCACAGGTTTACCCGGGACAACGTGATTCGCCTGCGTGGCTTTTCAGTTGATTCGTGCAAGACAGGTGTTGATGGCGATGAAGGTTCATCTGGTCGTATAATTCTTTCGTCAATTCGCAGATGAACAAGATCTAAAGAACACTCGATAAGGAAAAAAAAAAAATGATTAAAAGAACGAGACTTGAGGTGTGAATCGTCCCGACGTATAAACTCTCCGGCCCCGCTTTTACGACGGGATTAATCCGACGCCCACAATAAAACGTTTTACGAGTCCTGGACATTCGCTACCTCGCTACACGTACCTCTACATGCCCCGTAATTGCCGCCAGATTGGTAAAGCTGTAGACGTGGGGGGGTGGGGGTGGGGGGGAAGATGGAGACTCAGTGCGCAGCCTTCGATGAATCATGTAACAATTAGGGGAAGACGATCAAAGAACTATCATTTGCTCTCCAGTAGCCAGCAGCCTCGTTACGTCGCCTCTCCCCCCTCCAGCCGAATCCGCCCCGCCATTACGAGAGCGAGCAAGCAGGTGTGTCGGGGACGCCGCCCTAACCCTTTGTCCGACTAATAGTTCTTAATTGGACGCCTCGGACGTGCCGAAGGAGACGACGCGGCCGACGCAGGATCTCGAGATAGATCGAGGATTCGTATTGAAAAAAG
>NC_051410.1:39349980-39350477 GCF_015228065.2 Penaeus monodon
GCAGGCGCCACACCCCTCTCTGATCACTCCAGATTATGCCGTCAATGGAGGGCGGGGAGAGTGAGGAAAAGGGGAGGATAATGGAAGAAAAAAGCGGGGAGCAGGTAGCAGTTTCTAATACTCGGTTAATACAGATGCGGGGGGAAAAAAAACAGTAAACGATGTTCAGGAAAAAGAAAATCATTTGGAACAATAAGCATTTCCTGGCGTGTTTATCGTGCCGCCTGCCATGGCAACGGTTTTCCCTGTCATCCCCGAAGCGGCAATTGTGAGGCAGCGAGAATACCTGCAAGAGGAAGGCTGACACCTGTGTCTGCCAGGAAGTCTTGTTCCGGCCTCACCGGTAATTAGCGGCGCCGGCAGGTGGCACGCTACAGTATCGGTGTCAAGAGCGTCGCTCGAGGAAGAGGAACACAAGGGGAGGGGAAATAGCATTATATTTAGGTGTTTAAGACAGATTTAGAAGCGGGAAACGGTAGAATCTTGAGGGCACAGTC
>NC_051410.1:39351176-39351343 GCF_015228065.2 Penaeus monodon
CGCGCGCGTGTGCGTGCATGTGTGAAAGAGAGAGAGCTATGGGAACAGAAAAATAAGAGAGATAGAAAACAGCCAGACATAAATGCAGAAAGAGAAAGTGTCGATGCTACACGAAGCAAGAAGCAACAACCTCTCGCAGCCCGATTCCGGCTTGCGAGAGGTTGCGA
>NC_051410.1:39351629-39351771 GCF_015228065.2 Penaeus monodon
CAGGCACTAATGAACCCGGCTGCAGCCACGGTATCGCGGCACAGGTGTCGGGCTGGGGTCAGGGAGCCGCCCCGCAGGGTCAGAGGTCACCAAGCAAAACAGGTGTTTCGTCAAGTCTGATGATCGTGTTTTTCTTGAGGGT
>NC_051410.1:39351806-39352340 GCF_015228065.2 Penaeus monodon
GGGAGGAGGAGGGGGAGGCGACTCAAGAAGCTGGTTGCTGTTTTGAAGTCCTTGGCTGTGCTCTGGTGCGAATACAGTGAAGTGCAGTGTTTTATCTGTATCGGTTTTGAATGTACAGAAGTTCCGATGGACAAGTAGTACGTCGTGTTCTTGGCGTGGCAAAGCGACCAAGAGTGATCTGTTTCTACGAGAAAATATTTATGTGTATATAATAAGTTGATCTGATTTATCGATTATGTTCTTCCATAAATCGCCGTGAGAAATACGTGATACGTGGTGTAAAATCTTCACCAAGTTTTTAAAAGCTGTTACTGCCATTGCTACAGGATGACTTTGCAGTGTTACAGTTTGCAGTTTACGAAGCGCATTTGAGACGTTTGTATTTCGTCTGGTGCCCCGCGCTGTTATGAGAATAACAATCGTAGCTATTGTTTTTCCTCGTCTTTACGACCGTAGGTGCACAATACAAGAAGCTCCATTACCAGCAGAATAGTTAATAGTCATGGCAATTAACCCAACAGCTCATGAAACTGC
>NC_051410.1:39352378-39352526 GCF_015228065.2 Penaeus monodon
CAAGCGATAACTGTTGGCTTTGCGTTCCCATTTTCTTTCGAGAGCGCGCAGTCCGGGCTAAAGAAAACGCGATGTGCAGGGTCGTCATGCAAGGGAAGAAAACGAACGCTGGTGGTTGGCGACTTTCAAACGCCCTTCGTCTCTGTAT
>NC_051410.1:39352574-39353126 GCF_015228065.2 Penaeus monodon
CTTAACGGGTTGTTTTGTTTTTCCTTCTCTAGATTTTGAAGATGGATTCTATTATTTATTTGAGGAGGGTCGATGTTTCCTTGTTTTCTACGGATTGAGATGCGGTGACGTTGCGTTTTGTAATATCGCGATTTACTGCATATGCCATTACATCCCCAGCAAAACATTCGCTCTGTGTCTGCCATACACCGGAAATGGACATCCAGATACGTGCAGTCTCCCTGGTGTGGCAAAAAAAAACGGTTTGTTGATTCACGGTGAAGGCAACACGTGGACTGAGCCTTTGATTCACGGTGAAGACAACACGTGGACTGAGCGCGGGCGAGGGAGAGGAACAAGAGAGGCTAGTTCTGCGGTGCACACCTGCCGCCCACTCCGATAACCCGCGCTTTTTCTCCGCTCGCCAAGGACATGATGTCAAAAAAAAAAAAAGTGGGGGGAAGAATATGAAATAAAGTCTTCAGACACGTGGCAAATTCCTATTATATTGAGGGATTTAGGGTTTTTTAGCTAGGAACATTTAATGCTGTTTCCTTCTCTCTCTGATGGACA
>NC_051410.1:39353229-39353307 GCF_015228065.2 Penaeus monodon
GCATACATTCATTTTCTCTCTTCCCCCTTCCTCCCTCTCTCTCATCTACTCCACCACACCACACCACACAACTATCAC
>NC_051410.1:39354229-39354311 GCF_015228065.2 Penaeus monodon
GACAGAAACTGCAGCAGTGCGTCAACATAAATTAACTAGGAGGAGGAATTATAAATTCAGTGCCTCGTTTACCGACACTGCC
>NC_051410.1:39354433-39355074 GCF_015228065.2 Penaeus monodon
ACCTACTTATGTGCATCTGTGTACCTTCATGTGTGTATAAGTATGTGTGCATAAGAAATCCGTACCTGTTGAAGCGAACCGCCAAAGTGATGCAATGCGCTTGCAACAACCCTTCCATTGCTCACCGGTGTCCCCGCCTGATTCATGGATTAGCAGCGCGTTATCCCGTTGAGTCAACACGACCACACTAGTCCACTTCAAGACCTCGAGATTCCTATCGATTTCGCGCGAAAACCGTGGCGGAAGAAACAGTAGGTCTTGTGGTCTTCATATCTCCCACTATCAGGCGAAAGAGATAATATCAACACGGATTAAATCCCTCGAAATCATTCTTTTTTTTGTTCCAATCGATCGTTATGGTGTTCTAAGGTTGTGCCAAGTTCCAAGTTTCCGTTTATCGTTAGGAAGAGACGGCACAGTAGCTCCCCCTGTGACGTAATGGTCACGTGGTCAGTGTTTTTTTGCATGGAGGGTGAGAAAGTGTGTGAGAGAATTCGCTCGATACTGACTCATACTACTATGTTAAATTGCTTCTTATTACGGTTAATGCTATGATGGGGGTTAATGCTGTGAGGGGGGTTAATGCTACGGGGAAAGAGGGGGGAGGTAGGTGAAGGAGAGCTTGTTACATGGGTCTGTAA
>NC_051410.1:39355112-39355349 GCF_015228065.2 Penaeus monodon
GTGAAAATTTAAGATCTTGGCTTAAAGTATTTGTTAATTTATGATATACATTGATATTATTTCGTTATGTGGAAGTAGGAAGCGAATATACAGGGAAATATATACAAGGAATACTGATAATAAAAACCACTGTAAAATGCAGGATAAACTCCTTGGAACATAAAACACACAGGAAGGGTAAAATAACAAAAAGGAGGCGCGGACTGGAACAAAGCCAAAGATCCTGTATGTGTTGGT
>NC_051410.1:39355497-39355889 GCF_015228065.2 Penaeus monodon
TTCATTCACCTTTCCCGTTCCTCCGGTCGCAAGATGTGGCACATTGATCGGCACTAATGGCACTCCCCCCCCCCCCATGGCACTACCTCATGACACTCCTCCCACATGACACTCGTCCCCCATGACACTCCTCCCCCATGGCACGCCTCCCCCATGGCTTGTGCGTGCGTGGCGCATTTCACGGCCGGATTCGTTTCGCCGATAAGGATCTTAATATCCGACGTCGTATACAGGTCAAGGTGGAACAACTGCAGTGCCTCCAGAAGTGCAATGTAAACGGCTTTACTCGCGTCTCTCTCCTTCGTCACGCCGCGCTACCGTTCCGCCAACCTCTTCCACTTAAGGTTTTTTTTTAAAGCCCGATTTTCTCTGCACTACGTTTGCCTTCTACC
>NC_051410.1:39356136-39357012 GCF_015228065.2 Penaeus monodon
CCCATCCTATCGGCTGTGTCTTTGAGATACTCGACGCTTCCCCCCGAGACGCCACGGCCTCCCCCCCCCCTCCCCATCGTTGTGACAACCTCGTGTACAACCTCACCCTCGAGCGGCTCTGGCTGTCGACGCGGCCCTTTGAAAACCCACAACAGCCCTCCGCCCGCTGTCGAGGCAAATGTCCATCCTCTGCACGCCCGTGATTTAGCGCTCCGTCACACCTGTCTTGTGATGCGCCCACGCCTGTCGCCTACGTCAGCGCAGGGCCGCCCACACGCCCGTGGTGAGATCCCTGGGCAGGATGGCGTCATGAGCCCGTGGGTGGTCACGAGAGGAGGACTGGAGTTGCTTTGTTCAACTTTGTTCAACGCTTCTTCATCCTTTCACTTCCTCTTTAGCGGACTTTTCTTTACGCTCTTCGCTACCAAATCGACGTCGTCACCAAGTACAGGGGTCATCGCCCTTTTGTATTAGTTTATGGATTACTTATCCGAAGTCATCACCAAGTATACAGAGGTCATCACCATTTTGTTTTAGATTGTATATTACTAGATCGACGTCGTCACCAAGGAGAGAGGTCACAAACCCTCCCCCCCCCCTCTTCCTTTTGACCCTTTCCGAGGATGATCTGATGACCAGGGACTCTCAGGTAAGTCTCCTACCTGCGATGCGGAGATCGCCCTTGTTACCTGGTGGTACCTTGGCTTAGCCTGATCTTGGCCCCGCTGAGGATTTAGCTCTCCTCTCCCACTCATCCGCGTTTCTCATGTTCTTTGTTTGTTTTCTTTGTTGTTTTCCTCGTTTTCTCTCGTTGGGTGTGTGTTCTTTGTCGGGTATTTTTCTCGAGGATGTCCCTGGCAATGGAGACTATAATTA
>NC_051410.1:39357585-39357824 GCF_015228065.2 Penaeus monodon
GTATACAGTAGCGACGTATCGTGGAGCCAAAGAAGTGGAGGCGGAAATAACGACCTCAAGTGGTTGTGGTCGTTAGTGTCTTCGCCTCGAGTTGGATCAGGTCGTTTCGGAAAGCGAGCGTGGGAAGGATAAGGCACGCTGCCCTGTTTATTGAAAATGTCGATCACAGCGGGTGCATGTTCAGCGTAGCCAGAGGGGAGGGAATGGAACACCGCATGTTTTCCCACTGGCGGGCGATG
>NC_051410.1:39357873-39358485 GCF_015228065.2 Penaeus monodon
ATTTTTTTTATATAGTAGTTTGGGCTGCGTTGTTGGTTTTGTTATACTGGTTCTCAATCGTATTATAGCATTGTTGAATGGTAAAAACACTAATGCGTAGGTACTATGGTAGAAAAAATAGTGTAATAAATCTAGTTGGGAATTTCGATCATGTTACATGTATTGTAAAAACACATTGACAAGATTTATGATGACATGTTTTTTTTTTATTCATTGCTATTGAGGGCAGAATGACACCAGTGTGTTTCACTCCGGCGCTGCGACCTCCTTGCAGTATCGCGTCGACCTTGCACCGTGAATAATATTCTAATTCATTCACGTAAGGCCAACTTGAAATCCCGTGTCATTCACTTTCATATCCGTTGTTGCAGTTCGAAACGGCCTTCGATATTGTTCTCAAAATGTGGATCTTACATAGTGTGAAATCGAAGGTAATCATCATTAAGTGTAACGGGGTAATGGAAACAGGGAACTGGAGGTTGTGACAGTCATCGAGGCGATAATACAGAAAGGCGATTTCCTCCGTGGGTTCTCTCAAGGTTGTCAGTCTGTCCTTCTCCTCCTCTTTGGCCCTATTGCCATGCCCCTAATATTCCCTTGATCCTCCCCCAA
>NC_051410.1:39358561-39358945 GCF_015228065.2 Penaeus monodon
GAAACCCCTAAACAGTAACCCATGTTTACTCCTTTCCTCCGGTCGAGGTCACTCCGCCTGCGAGATAAATGGGAAAATGTCTTCAAAACACACCCTTATTCACAGCCGGAAAGCGGACATAGAATCTTGTGTGCCCCTGCCCCCCCTCCCCCCCCAAAAAAAAAGCGGGTGTGTGTATCAGCTTCCACACTTGACAATGTCAGATTTTTATCTCGGAAATCAGCGAGGAGAGAGGAAGAGGGAGCTTCAGGGCGGAGTTTGTCGTGGGTGATGGTGACCCCTGCTGACCCGAGTGACCCTGTGGCTCACCTTCCGGTCTGTGTACCTCACCTGCCGTCTTCCTTACCTGACCTGATATCAGGCTCATCAGCATCTTACCATCTC
>NC_051410.1:39359015-39359210 GCF_015228065.2 Penaeus monodon
GCGAATTGGTTTTCATTCCGGGTTGTTTTTTTGTTCATAATTATTGTATTGTAAAGAGGTATGGAGTCCTTTTTTTGTGTATTTATTGGGATCCCCCAAAAAAGAAAATTGTAAGATACCTGAAGTCGTTGATACCTTGATCGCATATTTATGTCATTCTTATATTTTTAATGAAACGTTGTAATAAATTCAGCG
>NC_051410.1:39359233-39359757 GCF_015228065.2 Penaeus monodon
ACCATCAGCCTCATTTTCTGGGATAATGACCATCTTTCTTTTTTTATTTTTGGTCTCTTTTATCCTGGTCTGCCTCGGTCTCGTGACCTGCATCCCTCTCGCAGCCCTTTCGTGCCCTCTGACCTGCCCTCCGCCCCTCCGTGACCTCCGCGGCGCTGCATCCGGCCATCTCCCTCCCCTCCCTCCCCCCTGAGCAGCATCTCTCCCCACCCCTGAGCAGCATCTCCCCCCCCCCCCCCTGAGCAGCATCTCCCCACCCCCTGAGCAGCATCTTCCCCCCCCCCTGAGCAGCATCTCCCCCCCCCTGAGCAGCATCTTCCCCCCCCCTGAGCAGCATCTTCCCCGCCCTGATTGCCCGTATTCCCTCGCACGCCCGTTCCTCGATCACGCCCCGAGAGCACGTCGACGGGGCTGCGGGTGGGGGGGGGGAACCTCTTTGCCCGGATCGTCTTCGTTATTTGGGGGGTTGGAGGAGATGGGGGGAAGAGGGGGGGGGTGTGGAAGGGCCCCTTGTTTAAGGTCTG
>NC_051410.1:39359786-39359871 GCF_015228065.2 Penaeus monodon
ATGGGTGAGGGAGGGGGGGGAGGGGCGTCGCGGCCTTGAACTTTCTTTGGTTCGTCTCGTTGATGTCTTCGTTTGTAATGAGCGG
>NC_051410.1:39359916-39360006 GCF_015228065.2 Penaeus monodon
GTAATTAATTCTCGCATGCGCTTAAAAAACAATGAATTCTCGATTAATTTTCGTATGTACTTAAAAATAGTTATTAGTAATCGTATGTCC
>NC_051410.1:39360065-39360530 GCF_015228065.2 Penaeus monodon
AGCTATTAATTCGAGTATGTAAAACTGATAGGATGGGAGGGCCAGGGGGGGAAGGAGGGGATAGAAGAAGGAAAGGGAGATAGAGAGGAGAAAGAAGGAGAGTGGAAGAAAGGTAAGGGAGATAGAAAGGGCATAGAAGGAGAACGGAAGAGAGGTAAGGGAGAAAGAAGGAAAGAAGGACAGTGAAGCAAAGGTAAAGGAGATAGAATGGACAAGAGAATGGAGGAGGAGAAAGAGAGATGCAAGGATCCAGGGAAGGAGGGAGGGAGAGAGAGAGGGTGCAGGAGAGGTAAGGGAGATAAGAGGAGGCTAGGGGGCATCTGCCCAAGGGTGGAAGGGCGTGAGTGAAGGGAGGCGTGAAGGAGAGGTCACGTGAGGGCAGATCGGATACCCTGTGGAGACACCCTCCAAGAACTCACGTACGGAATTCATTTCGAGAACATTCAAGCTCCTATTTCCCATTAC
>NC_051410.1:39360770-39361214 GCF_015228065.2 Penaeus monodon
CCTAAAGTTGATATCTTTAAAAATAATGACTGTGTTGAATTTTTTATTTCGATATCAGGATGTTTTGTTCAATATTCGTTCGACTTAAATATATCTGTTATTATTATAGTTATTATTTTCGTTGCTAGGTTCGTCTGTTTATGGCTATTTAGTTAAGAATAATCGCGAATTATGGGATTCATGCTATAACTAATAGAGGTTATTTCATGCTACATGATACGACCCTTGAAAATTTGCATATTTTCTGAAGGTGTGGTTTACGTTGTGAATTTCTTCTCGTTATCACTTTCCCTTCCGTTTTTTATCACTTTTACTATTCATTCTTATTTATTCATATTTTTGACTATTATTATTTGTTAGTTATTACTGAATCCTATCATTTATTTGTAACTATCATTTATTCGTAACTGTTACTAGTATCTCAAAGGACTGACCCTCATTGAG
>NC_051410.1:39361519-39361620 GCF_015228065.2 Penaeus monodon
GACTTATTATTTATTACTTTATCAACACTCGACTTACTCCTGACGACTCGCCCACCGCGGCCACCCTCGTCCGCGTCCCTACAGCAGGAGGAGAGGTTTGG
>NC_051410.1:39361756-39361972 GCF_015228065.2 Penaeus monodon
GGCATCGGAACGGGCGAAGGCGAGGCCCTTGTTAGCAGCCGTCGTCGTGCCCTTTGCGGTGATTCAGTTCCTGTTGGCGTTTCCCGATAAGGCGGTCGCCCTCTTTGTCCGACCTGGTCTTTGTCTGACACGCTCTCTCTGTCTCAGGTCAAAGGTCGCTGAGGGAGGGCGAACAGGTGGGCTGCGGGGTCAAGTGGAACCTTTACGATTCTCCTG
>NC_051410.1:39362039-39362170 GCF_015228065.2 Penaeus monodon
CATGGTTTGGCTTCGTTGGGTCTTCTCGTACAATTTAATCCTCGGTGGAGTTTCCTTCACCTTGACCTTCGACTTCCCGTTTTCTTTGGTTTTATTGCAGGTTTAATTTGGCCGGAAGAGGAGATGCAATG
>NC_051410.1:39362640-39362894 GCF_015228065.2 Penaeus monodon
AAAGTGGCCAGAGCCGCCAAGGAAAGTGAAAATCCAGCATTACCAAGGATGACTCTCACAATCTTCCGTTATCGCCCTGTGAACTGAGCTCTCTCAGCTGCAGTAATGAGGTCATTATCATCATTAGAGATTGCCTGAGTGTGGGAGCGCCTGCGGGGGGGGGGGAGGCCGATTGTCCGTCTCAGGGAGAGGCGCTTATGAGGTAATGAGGGAGAAAGGCTGGCTAGGAGGACGGGATGAGATGAAATGATTGA
>NC_051410.1:39363054-39363293 GCF_015228065.2 Penaeus monodon
AATACGGCACACTATTTAGTGTGTAGTAGCAGTGATCAAGGTGTTGGTTGTTCTTCCCGGTATTTGAAAGCCTGATGGTCAGTATCACCAACCAAAAGTGATAAAGGTTTTCCGTTTCGACAGTTGTCCACAAGCCATGTACGGTCCGCAGCAGCATACAATGCTAACAGGAGAATACTATAAACATTTCCAGAAACATAGATAGCATCGTCCAGGATACTTTAAACATCATATCAGAG
>NC_051410.1:39363416-39363732 GCF_015228065.2 Penaeus monodon
GCGGAGTTAAAACACGCGTGTTGGAGGTCAAGAGAGCGAGTGACGTCAGAAGGTGATGACTGTTTACCATAAAAGGACTTTTTCGAGAGTCGCGAGATTTCTTTCAGGGCTGAGTTAGAAGCGAGGGAAGTGGCTAAAGAAAGGAGGAAGTGGAGGGAAAGAGACAGAGAAGTAAATGTATATTACTTAGGTAAAGATAATTAAGATGTAATGAAAATTTAAGTGTGTAACTTCAAGGTAACTGAACATGAGAAATGTTATTAAAAACGATAGCTGGACGCGAAGACTCTGGCGACGGCGACGTCGATCGTTAGCA
>NC_051410.1:39363841-39364009 GCF_015228065.2 Penaeus monodon
AGGAAGGAGTTAGGTGATGCAGGTCTCTCGAAGGGGACAAAGGGGAGGAGGAGGGGGGGGGGGTCGGCCGCAGCATCCGGTGTAGACCTTCATTACCGGGTGTGTGTGCGGAGTACTACAACAGCCCCGGGCGGAGTTTGGCCAACGGCGGCGGGGCAGGGATACTCC
>NC_051410.1:39364235-39364309 GCF_015228065.2 Penaeus monodon
TAATTTTTTTTTTACTTCTGTTGGGAGATGTGGATGGGTTTAAAGGTTTAACTTAAGTAGGATATCTGTTTTTT
>NC_051410.1:39364549-39364668 GCF_015228065.2 Penaeus monodon
ACCATTAAAAAATGTTTATTATAGAACAGCGCTGCGTGAGAATGTAAATATTAGCGACCTGTATGCCGGCCAAGGTAACCCGACGCTGCACCTTCCCCTCGCCCAGGATGTAAACAACC
>NC_051410.1:39364697-39364831 GCF_015228065.2 Penaeus monodon
GTCGCCAAACATCCTCTAAGTGCGGTGGTGTTGGGCCAGTCTTGTCCGTCTCGTGTGTGTGTGTGTTTTTTTTTAATGTTTGATGAATGTTGGGTTAATTAGAAGTTGTGGATTTATGGGATGTAATAAAGGTT
>NC_051410.1:39364988-39365323 GCF_015228065.2 Penaeus monodon
GACCTGTTAAAAACCATTACGTTAGTCGTAAAAACAGAGAGAGGGGGGGGGGAGAAGGGAAGACATGTAAGTATTCCATTTCCCTCCTCAGACCATTTTTCTTTCCTTTTTTCACCGTCTTTTTTCTTCATCCGAAAAATGAAAAGTGTTTTGGGAGGGAAAAAAAGGGAAAATATTAGTGTTTGTGGGTTTACATTATCAGGAGGGCCATTTTCCGAGAAACAGCGCAGAGCGGCGGAAGGTGTCACTGTGTTTTGTCACGAGAGACACTCGGGTTCGCCTCCGCGTTTCCCTTCTTGAACCGTCGGCGTCGTTCGTTTCCTCCATTCATCTGC
>NC_051410.1:39365843-39366303 GCF_015228065.2 Penaeus monodon
CCTCTGTTCCTTCTTTTCCCTCCCCCTCCTCTGTTCTCTGTTCCTTCTTTGGCCTCCCCCTCCCTGTCATTGCTTCTACACTCCTCCCCCTACTCTCTACCCCATTTGCCCACTCTCCTGCTCCTACCCTCATTGCTCCCTTACCTTCCTCCCTCCCTACAAGCTAACCCTACACCTCTAATCCTTCTACACTCTTTCCTCTCCCTCCTCCCCCTCCCCTGCGTCACCTCCTCCTCTTCCTCCTTATCTGCTCTTACTCATACCCCCTTTTGCCCTCCTCCCCCTTTCTCTTCCTCTCCCCCCCCCTAATCTTCCCCCCCTCCCCGATCCCCCGCCGTTCACCCCCTACATTTCCACCACCCCCTAACCCCCTACATCCCCCCCCCCTTCTACTATATAGTGTACTCGTCATTGCGAAACAATAGCACGAGCTTACTACGTGACCCTTGACTTGACCTTC
>NC_051410.1:39366573-39367002 GCF_015228065.2 Penaeus monodon
TAGTAATTGTCTGTAATCAAAGCGAGATTCTGTCGTAACAAATGAATCGGGAATCTTATGAATGAATTGGATAACACGTCTCTTTTTTTAATAATCTGACACGCATTTTGCCTTTGGCTGTGGGGCTGACTTTTGAATAAATTTACAGTATTATCAAGTGGAACGCTATTCATTATTTATTAAGATTAATTATGTATATTAGTGGTTCTTTGTGTCTTCCCGGGATGGATTGGATCATTTGATTACGAAAATTCTGTAATTATGTCTTAGCTAATGATGCATTTCTAATCACCCCTTTCTCTTTCTCTCGCGTGTAAATAGATCGTCGCAGTGATGATGAACCACACCCGCTGCCTCTTTATCTCGCCTCGCGCTTCCCCTCAAAGTTTCCTAATGGTTTGATCGCTTTACGAACCTAGTGCCCCGGCG
>NC_051410.1:39367250-39367464 GCF_015228065.2 Penaeus monodon
GCTCCCGGCGGTGCCCTCCGGGTCGCAGGACGCCGCCGAAGGAGACGCCGCCGCGAGGAAGTCTCCGCCATCCATCACCGCCTTCGGGACGTGTTGGGGTGTCGCGCCCTCTGCCCACGGCTGACCTCCGGCGCGACCCGAGCGACCCGCGGGCGCCGGGGGGGGGGACTCTTGTATTTTATTATTCCGGGATCAATCCA
Source organism: Penaeus monodon (assembly GCF_015228065.2). NCBI lineage: Eukaryota > Metazoa > Arthropoda > Malacostraca > Decapoda > Penaeidae > Penaeus > Penaeus monodon. The sequence goes on from NC_051410.1 coordinate 39,367,451, forward strand.
TCTTGCGCGCTCGC
>NC_051410.1:39367895-39368177 GCF_015228065.2 Penaeus monodon
GCCCTGGCGGCGGTCGCTTTTTCTCGTGATGGATTTACTACACACGATTGTTTTGTTTGCTGGGGAGATGCTGATTGTTTTTTCTTGTTTCTTTGTTTTCTTGATTTTCATTTTTTGTTTTTCTTGTTTTTATTTTTTGTTTATATTTTTCTTTCGACGAGTTGATTTTTTTTTCGTTCGTTACTTTTTTTCTTCATTTGTTTTCTTAACACAGAAAACAGCCACAAGTAGAAATGAAAATAAATCGCATTATCGATTCGTTTTCATTTCTAACTCTGGATT
>NC_051410.1:39368298-39368621 GCF_015228065.2 Penaeus monodon
ATTTCTTGTCGTTTACTTACATTTGTCTCTTTCTGTTCTTGCAGGTATGGTTGTCGCCGCCCGGGCATTGCAATAACGTCAGTGAGATTGCAAAGTTGCAAAATACCCTCCCATGGACCTGAGTAAGTTGCAGGACCTCCCCTACCCCCCTACCCCCTTTTCTCCATCATGGGGGGGGGGGGTTGAGGGGAGGGGTTCAACATCCTCGTAATAATAGAAAAAAGTCTTCGGTTTACAAAATGATGAATGGCTTGAAAAGTCCACCACCTGACGGGTATTACGGAGATCTCTGACTGCAGGTAAACACTTGTAAACAGTCGGGA
>NC_051410.1:39368655-39368750 GCF_015228065.2 Penaeus monodon
TAAAGATGGGGAATTAAGGAGGACGGGGAATGTTCGTAATAGGATAAGATAAGGAGGAAAATAGGTGAAATGGGGAACTGAAAGATAGAATGGAG
>NC_051410.1:39368971-39369223 GCF_015228065.2 Penaeus monodon
AGGCGTGTAAACAGCCAGCCAGCGAGAGCAACGGGTTAACTACAGCCTCTCGCACCTTCGTCGGGGAGGTCCTGGCTTGGGCGCCTCCGGCTTGCCTACCAAGAATATCCCTCGTTGTTTACAGGAGAGCGTGGCTGGTCGAGGAGGCTGGGCGTCGCTTTCGGGGCTGATATTTCGTAACTTTTTTTTTAGATTTTAGATATAGATCCGTGGAATGTAATTTCCGAGTCTTGTTTGAGTTGAATTTCGAGA
>NC_051410.1:39369392-39369720 GCF_015228065.2 Penaeus monodon
ATGGTGGCGGTTTTCACCTTATCAGGAAAAAAACAGGAAATTTGGAAATGTTTCAATAAACACGGAATTCTCGAAAGTTTTCTGTTATTTTCTTAAATGGCACGTGATTCGCCTTCCGATGAAATGGTGTTTCTGGGAAAAGAAAGTTACTCGGGATATGGTATGCTTAGTTTTCCCAAATTTTGTTGACATTGTGATTTTTTTTTCGTATTTTTCGGCGTGGTTTATATCTCTTTTGTTCCTATACATGTAGTGTTATTATATCTACATTTCCCCTATTTTTGTAGCGTTAATGCCCATTTATTTCTCGGTTTTTATTTTTATACAA
>NC_051410.1:39369762-39370582 GCF_015228065.2 Penaeus monodon
TTTGGGGGAGTATATATTTTCTTGAAGATGCTGATTATGAGACGCGTCTGCTTGAGAGACACGAGGCAGGGCTATAAACCTCCGATCACGTGACCCGGATGTCGCGTTACGTCATACCTCGTTCGTTTCCGATGGTTAAGATTATCGTAAAACAAAATTCCCAATAAGCCGGCTTTGATGGCTTCGGCATCTCATTACGAGGCAGATGAGGAACGGCGCTCATTACTTTTTCCTTTTTTTTTCTTTAAAGTATCCGTGCGGAAGATGAGAGTCAGGGCTTATTATTAGCCTCTCGCGTGACGTCACTAGCGCAACATCAGAGGTGACGGCGGCGGGTGGAAGTCGGGGCGAAAGGCTATAATAGCAGCCCTTTGAGGTGGTAGATGCGAACTATAGGTGGCTAGACTCTTTCAATCGTGATTAATAGCTATTATGGTAATGGTAGGTGCGGCAGGAACGGCCCGGGTAATCGTGTAGTACTTGCGATTATGATTAAATCTATGGGTATTCCCTCCGCGGGCGAATGCCTGGTTTTCCTTCCCCTCGCGGAACTATGTACATTTTTTTACATATAAACAAAGTCCTGTAGCATCTGTTTGGGAGGTCGAGAACCGAGATCTTGTAAACAGCCTCCATCATAATATAATCTTTGTTCATGGTTATCTCGGGTGGTGCCATGGGAAGCTCCTGTGACGGGGAAAAAACGTAATAAAAAAAAGGAAGTAAACACGGTCGTGCAGGTAGCTGTGTTTCGGACGTCACTCTGAATTATGCTTCTCGGACTCGCTGTGATTTGTGGACTAATTGCGCTTCTTGTCAA
>NC_051410.1:39370919-39371234 GCF_015228065.2 Penaeus monodon
AGCACACAAGCATGCACATCTGTATGTACGTATGCATGCTGCGTTCTTGCAATCCGAAAGGGCGATCGTTATATATCATTAAAATCTTGCGAGGCCACGCGAAGGTCTTGCAGAAAAGAGCTGCTTCTGCAACCGTTTGATTGCTCCATCCCTGTCCCTGCTTGCGTGTGACCTCGTTTTGATTACGAAGGAGCAGCCCAGGAAGGAGGGAGGTGGGCGAATCACATTGCCGATTGCAATTTGTACGATTAATTGGCCGGTTGTCTCGGGTGTTCTGATCAGTTTGTGTAATTGGTTGGAATGTGTTTTTTTTTA
>NC_051410.1:39377276-39377622 GCF_015228065.2 Penaeus monodon
AGGTAATCAGCGCAGGAATCTCGAGGGACATTATTTAACAGGAGAATGCCAGTCGCCCGCGAGCATTTTCCGCTCCATCACCACAGGGGACGAGGCCTGGCTCAAGGTTGAACAATTCCTGAACAGATTGAACACTTTTGGCACCATCATTGCTTCGGAAAATAGATCCGCTTCTTTAATTACACTCGGGGAGAGCCCTCGATAGGTGTTGGATCTGGATAGGTATGCGAGCTGGCGGTGATATGAAAAAAAAAAAATTGTAATTGCAGTTGCAGGTTCTGAGGGTTATTTTTGTGACGTCATAATGAAAACAGTGACGCATCGGATTTTGATGTTAGTTGAGTTA
>NC_051410.1:39377660-39377802 GCF_015228065.2 Penaeus monodon
GAACACGTGCCTGATAACTAACTGGAAGACTGTGATTTTGTTAACTGAATGTTTTTTTTTTAATGTGATGGTGGGGTGTTGTGAAAGCTCCTGTTTTTGTAGAATTTACTAAGGAAGGTGAGAATTTTTTTTTTTCATTTGC
>NC_051410.1:39377898-39378392 GCF_015228065.2 Penaeus monodon
TAAATTCAAGCTAATGGCAGTGTCTCGTGATGGATCCTTGGCAGTGATGTATACAGAAGAGTAGTAATGTAAACCTACTCGTTATGGGTGTAAATTAACATGTTGCAAAGTCATTTAAGTCAACCTTTCGTGCGTTTTTTTTTTCTTTCCCTAAACGTTGGATAGCAACAATGAACAGTACCGTGTCTTGTCCATTATTAATCATGAACACCTTAAATGCTGTGGGATATTTCTGTTTGTTTCGAATGCCTTTTCGAAAAGCCTTTTAGTTCGGGAGATCAGAGAGAGGTCGGCTGAGATTTCCGACCGAACTGGCCTGTCTGTTTCTCATAGTAGCCAGGAGGGAGTAATGATATAATCTGTGCGTATTATTCGTCATAATCCACTTTGTCTACTTGAGTTCAACTTCAAAGCATAATTCTCCGTGGGAACACTTTATTCGCGTTTCCCACGGTACCTGGGACCCTCTCTTATGTGGGGTGTAACAACCCCAC
>NC_051410.1:39379497-39379702 GCF_015228065.2 Penaeus monodon
TTTCGTTTGGGATTCGTATCTCCTCCGGCAAGACGCGTTTGCTACATCGGCGCAGCATGCAAACTACAGGGACCTACTTTCTGTTTCATAAATATTAACACCAGCAAGTTATACACTGATACTCTGAACGCGGCGTTTTTCTTCGAGTTGCTGAGGCCAATCAATACGTTAATCACAGAATAATGTTATGAAGAAAACGAACGGT
>NC_051410.1:39379813-39379940 GCF_015228065.2 Penaeus monodon
CCTTATCTCGAATCCCGAATCTCGAATCATTGACGAGTCTTCTGATATGACGAAGGAGACCTTGAGGGGGCGGAGCTTCGCATCCTGTCGCTTCTACTACTACGACCATCCAGCGTAGTCATAGTAA
>NC_051410.1:39380355-39380622 GCF_015228065.2 Penaeus monodon
TACGCACGCCCTACTACGCCCCTCCCCCCACGCCACAGTGTTGCCATCGCGGAGATATCACATTATGTATCCATACTCCGCGTTTTATTTTCGATTATATCCTGCAATATTGCATACCGATTTTTTAAAAATTAGATATGAAGTCGCGGATGAAGGTAAGACCAAAAAAAAAAAAAGATGAAAAATCGTATATATATATTTTTATGCGAAGGATTACCAAAATTGTATAACTGGCAACTTATCGGTTTACCTGGACGCCACGCCGTA
>NC_051410.1:39380739-39380933 GCF_015228065.2 Penaeus monodon
TACGTTCGTACGAATGGCTTGGGGCAAAAAATATTACGTAGGAGAAGAAAATATATATAAATGTATAGATGCCCTGTTTTTATATGTATTTTTAGGGGTTTATGTTTAATGTATATGACTATTAACCCGATTATTTCATTCATCGTATGCTTATCCGGTCGTGTAGAAAATTTAATATTCTTTTATGCACTGCG
>NC_051410.1:39381014-39381839 GCF_015228065.2 Penaeus monodon
TTCATCCTCGCGTCGCTATAAACTAATGAAAAAAAAAAAATACCCCAACAACCGAAAGTAAAAAAAAAAAAAAAAAAAAATATTAGATTTTTTAAAAATCAGCAAGCGAAAGTAAAAAAAAAGAAAAGAAAAAGAAATTAAGACAAGAAAAAGAAATTATTAAAAAAAAAACCAACCGAAACTTTTTTTTTTTTATGAAAAAAAAAAGAAATAAAAAAAAGCAAATGAAATAAAGACTGATAATAAAAAAGCAAATGAAATAAAGACTGATAATAAAAAAGCAAATGAAATAAAGACTGATAATAAAAAAGGAAATGAAATAAAGACTGATAATAAAAAAGCAAATGAAATAAAGACTGATAATAAAAAAGCAAATGAAATAAAGACTGATAATTAGTGGAAATTCGAGAACAGAAATCGGCGTTGGGCTCAGGCTCCTCCAGGCAGCGATCCGAGACGGACCTCTCTTGCATTTTGCCGGCCAGACCTCGGAGAAAAAAATACTACGTCGAAATACAAAGTTTACAATAATAATAAAAAAAAAAAAGGTTTGGCGAGACCCCCCCCCCTAGGTGTTGGGGAGGGGTATGGGGGTGAGGGGAGGGGGGGGGAAGGCGGGGTTATAGGTTAGTTGGCGGTGGTGGGAGAAGGGGGGGGGGGGGTGAAGGAAGGTTGAGGTATGGAAGGTTGAGGGGGGGGGGGCGTATATAGCGTAGTCGTAACGGTGGTTGTAGTAAGAGTGGTTGTATATATTTTTTTTTTTTCGGAGAGAAGGAAGGTATAATATATTTTTGCTTTATGGCGCGGTTTGTGATTTCCGAAACC
>NC_051410.1:39381949-39382306 GCF_015228065.2 Penaeus monodon
TCCCCGAAATACGCGCGTATATAACGAAACATTAACATTTATTTTCCACGTTTCCCTCCGTACAATAAGCTTGCTGCGCGTGACAAACTGCGGTGCCTTACCATAATCATTATTTGCATTTCGCTGTATACGTAAATACACGTAGTCCCAGTTGTTAATAAGAAACCAATTTCGTCCGGTACAGTTGTCAAGAAGCTGTAATGAACTGTAGCAGCGATCTGTCTTTGTAATCACCTGCTCTGCATATCCTTGGTCTCCTCCCCCCCCTTCACCCCCCCCTTCCCACTTCTGACCCCCCCTTTGCTATGATTAACTCTGTATATATTATCTGGCACTATCTGCGGGTTCTGAGAAGTG
>NC_051410.1:39382611-39382759 GCF_015228065.2 Penaeus monodon
TCCCCAAGTCTCTGAGGACTGAGAGTCCAAGGACAGCCTGTGGAGCTGCCGACGTTCCCTGCGATTCGCTCTCGATAGGAAGTCGAAAATACATCAGTACCACGCTTGGAAATATAACTCGGCGCCATCTGTGGTTCTCGCAGATTGG
>NC_051410.1:39383011-39383844 GCF_015228065.2 Penaeus monodon
CTACCACATCTCTCGCTGGATGATGCATGGCGAAGTGGATGGGCGTGGATCGCCAGCGCGAGATGAGGTTCTCCATCCGCCTATGAATACATTATCCACCTCCTCGCGGGGGAGACTCATCACCCGGACTTCATTACCGATTTTGTTTGTAATTGTCTGAAAGGGTTGCTGTCCAGGACCCTACTGCATGTTAGGCTTAACTACTACGTCTGGAGTAATTAACGAGAGGTGAACTATCTCTCAATCTTGACGAATGGTAAACGGGGCGGAGGCGGAGGGGAGAGTGCCATGACGTAATAGCGATCGTGGGTCGGTTCATTACTCTTGTTTGCGTCCACTGCGGTTGTGTTCCGTAAATACATATTAACGGATAACGAGGTGGATATCCAGAGAGTTGGATGAAGTGGCGAGTTGGGATGTCTAGGCGAGTTGATTGGATATAAGGCGAGTTGGATATCCAGTGAGTTGCATATCCGATCTGGCGAGTTGGATATCCGGCAGTTGAATATCCAGCTTGTTTGGGTTTAGGCCGGGGCGAGTTGCGTCTCCTCCCCTCGCTGATCTCGCCTATCCCGGGATAAACGCAGTCATTATCCCCGTCCATTAGTTTGGATTAAGAAGTCATTCCGAGGCAGCAACAGGACGCCCGGCCATGATCGTCTGCCCGAGAGGAAGGATCATTAGGCTCAGAATCCCTCACAAGCACAAGGGGGCGTGATCCCTACGGACGGCGGTGGCGAGTCGTATCTTCGTGGATCTCTTTCGTCTCGCGATAAACGTGGATATCATTTTTATCATACGAAGAATAGAATCCCCGTGGACATTGGGCCTAC
>NC_051410.1:39383888-39384096 GCF_015228065.2 Penaeus monodon
AAAAAGAGGCGTGAGTTTGCCGTTGAGTAATAGTTATATCAAAATACATTAGGCTACAGCGTTATGAAAGGTGCACAATGCGGGGTGGCATGGGTGACAATGGCCAGTAGTCAGCATCCGGCCAAACGTTTGCTAAGCTGCTATAAACGTTTTGTGGAGCTGCCTGACTAATCCCTTCCCAGCAACCTTTCCCCTTCTGCTTAATCGC
>NC_051410.1:39384133-39384285 GCF_015228065.2 Penaeus monodon
CGAATGGGGGAAAAGAAGAAGGAGGCACAAAGGAGAGTCCAGGACATGAGAAAAAAAAGAGGAGAAAGAGGAGAGGAGATATGTGATAAATGCAAGAGAGAAGGAACGGTGAGACGACCGGGAAGAGAGAGTGGCAGATGTGTATGAATAAG
>NC_051410.1:39384382-39384868 GCF_015228065.2 Penaeus monodon
CAAGGTAGGGAAGAGGGGAGAGAGAAGAGGATAGAGGATGAAGAGGGGAGAGAAAAGAGGATAGAGGATGAAGAGGTGATAAAGAGGGTCTTCTTCGTCATCATCTCTCCGTCAGAGGCCGAAGGGGAGGGGGGAGGGGGCAATTGGAGGCTCAATGGCATTGCCAGGGGGTATCATGACATGGCAGGGGATTGAGGGAAGGGGGTCGGCCGAAGGGGAAGGGGGTGGGGTGTGGGGGGGGGAGGATCATGATGAAGGTCCGATTTCAGATTGTGAAGATTTTGCCCAGTCCATGGTCTTGTGGCTTGACTTGTGTCGGTGCGCGGCGCTGTGAGAGGGTTTCACACACGAGATCGGGGAGATACGGGCGGGGTTTCCCTCCCAGGCTCGCTCTCGCTCTGCGTGTCTTTGAGTCTTTGATTCACTCACTCACTCACTGAGGTACACACGTCTTACTCACACAACTTACATACTTCCTAAGAGGCT
>NC_051410.1:39385317-39385635 GCF_015228065.2 Penaeus monodon
GCTATCGGACAAGCGAACAGAGCATCCTACGTAATTTTCTTGTCAACACCTGGAAAAGTTATAGACACCTGGCAGACTCCTCTAAGGCTCCATTTATTATTATTTTTTTTTTCCTTCTCATCTATTTCCTCTCGCTCAGCCGCCGCAGCCTTCGTCGACGTCTAGTAACGGCGGACAATTTGTTTATTTCTGTTTCCTCGATATTTATCGGTTCGACCAGAATGTGTTACGCCCGCGTGGCCGCCGATCTCCCCGGGTCGCCCATTGTGAAGAATTCGTTACGTTTAGCGTGTTATGTTTATGGCAACGAGAAGGAAG
>NC_051410.1:39385935-39386065 GCF_015228065.2 Penaeus monodon
TGTGGGAACTTTGCGGTAACGGCGGAGGGAAACAGAGAGAATGAGAGAAAGAAGAAGAAAGGAAAAAAAGGTAAATCTGTGGAACTAGAGGTTAAATAAGGGACGCGACAAGTAAAGGAAAACAATAGAA
>NC_051410.1:39386267-39386575 GCF_015228065.2 Penaeus monodon
AGGGGAGGAGAAAAGGGAAGAAGGAGGGAAAAAGAAGAGGGCAGGGCGTGGGGTCACTTCATGGTCTGGAGGTGAGGGGGTCATCTCATGGTCTAAGGGGGGGTGGGGGGGGATAAGCGAAGGGAGAGAGTCAGGAGTTGGGGTCAACTTCTCATGGACTCGGGGGGAGGGGGGTGTAGCAGGGGGTGTGGGGTGGGGGATAGGAGTTTGGGAGGGTGTTATGGGGGAGAGGAGAGTAGGGGGGGGGAGGATTTTACAATGCCAGCAATATTTCGGTTCTGGTTTCTTAACAGCATGATATTCGCGAG
>NC_051410.1:39386819-39387090 GCF_015228065.2 Penaeus monodon
CCCCCTACCCACCCCCCCACCTACCCATCCCCGTCCAGAAAATATCATCACTCGAACGTGGCGATTTATATTCGGATATGAACGCACCGCTCGCTCGTGGATCCGGTTTCGATCGCCTAGTGTTCGGTTACTTATCGGCTCCTGAACGAAGTCGCCGCTGTCTCCGTCTCCGTCAGCGCTCGAGACTCTGTTATTGTGGGTCGCTTTTGTGGTCCGCGTTTTGTGTTGTGGATTCTACATCGTCGCGATTCTGCTTGTGATTATTATTTTT
>NC_051410.1:39387132-39387201 GCF_015228065.2 Penaeus monodon
AACTCCTCCGAATCGACTATCGGCAGAGAATGAGTCTACGGAGTTAAGAACAGACCCTGTCATCATTTA
>NC_051410.1:39387907-39388050 GCF_015228065.2 Penaeus monodon
CCGTCCGGTTGATCGGTCTTCGGACGGATCCGGTCGGGTGGGGGACGAGTCCGCTCCGCCGCGCTTTGGGGGAGAATGGGGGGGAGAGGGGGGAGGAGAATGGGTGAATGGGGGAGAGGGGGGAGGAGAATGGGTGAATGGGG
>NC_051410.1:39388408-39388534 GCF_015228065.2 Penaeus monodon
AGGAATTGGTGGTAAAAGGGAATTAGGAATTTGTAAATAAATGTTATGAAGCGAAAGATTAGAGGAATAAGGAAGGTGACAAACAAGTGGAATTATTATAAAATGAAGAGAAGAAAAAATAGAGGG
>NC_051410.1:39388709-39388848 GCF_015228065.2 Penaeus monodon
ATTAAACTCGAAACCCATCCTCAAAAATTGAAACGAAGGTGAAAATACGGGACGAAACTCCCGCGAAATCTATGCCCCGCCCATCGCCGTCTCGCCATTCGATCTTAAAAGGATTTTTCGTCCTTTCAAATCGATTGAT
>NC_051410.1:39390146-39390680 GCF_015228065.2 Penaeus monodon
TCCCTCTTTTCCGTTGTTTGTTCTCCGTTTTTTCTTCTTCTTTTTTCTTTCCTTTCTTTCTCTCCTTTATTCCTCTCCTTTATTCTTTTATTTTCTCATCACCTCTCGCCTGTTTTCTGTTTCCGTACTTCATTCCTTATTTTTTTTTTTTTTTCATTTCACTAAAATAATTTACGGTATATTTTTTTCTCGCTTTTTCCATCTCGTTTCTTTTCTTTTCTTTTCTCTCTCCTTTCTCTTTCTTTCCATCTCCCTCTTTTATCTTTCCTCTCACTTTCTTCCCTCTTCTTTTCTTCCCTTTTTCCCTTCTTCCCTTTTCTACCGTTATTTTCTGCTTGTTCAGCCCCTTCGTATTTTCTTCTTCTTCGTTTTGTCCCTCTTCTTTGGTTGTCGCTGATTTTCCCTCTCTTCCTCTTTCCGCTCTTGTGACCTGCTTTCTATTTCTCTTCCCCACGTCTATTCCCTTTTCGCCTTTTTTCCGTATTGCTTTTGTGTGTTTTATTTTTTTTCGGATTATTGTTCTTGTTATTTGTG
>NC_051410.1:39391422-39391992 GCF_015228065.2 Penaeus monodon
GGAAGAAGGGGAAAAAGCGGCAGCGCCTCGACCCTAGCACTCTAGCGGCCGCGTCTTTCTCGCTGCCCCAAACACCTGGGTTCTGATCCCGTCAATGGCTCTCCGGGACAGGGGCTTTGAAAGGTCGACAAGGCTCCCCAAAAATGGTTGTTTATTTTGGTCGGACGTTTATTGAAAAGACTGATATCATGGCGTTCCGAGGACCCGACGCCGGAATGCCGCCTGCGCCTGGAATGTGTGGATTCAGGACCGTGGCGCAGTTTCGTCAGCGGCGCCGGCGACGGATCACTCGCGTCCTGTGAGTGGTCGAGTTGGTGGATCAGATTTTTTTTTTTTTAGAAGAGATAGTTTTTTAAATGTATTCTCAGTTTATTGTTCGAACGTACACGGCGAATGCATAGGGATGTGAGAGCGCTCAACAGTACGATCTTACGAAATGTTTAAGGCGTATAGGGGGAATAAGTTTGTTAATGGAGGATAATAACATTCATCAGAGGGACAATAACCGTCAGGCTAGCATAATATCGGTCCGGCCGGGGTCTTGAGTGATGGCTCGTTGGGCGCTGGGCA
>NC_051410.1:39392031-39392246 GCF_015228065.2 Penaeus monodon
ACCCAGGGGGTCATAGCTGCCCCATGGACGCCCGGGACAGACTGTTGTCCCTGGTGGTTATGTCACCAAACTGTCTCCGTGGTAATGGCGGGGTCAGGACCTTGGCCTTGTTAGGGGGGGATCGATATTGCGTCTGGCGAGGTCTGGGACGATGCCTTGGGAGAGGGTCGCCGTCTTGGTGGGTCCTGGGCTCTCCTTTCTTCGAGCGGAGGACA
>NC_051410.1:39392299-39392363 GCF_015228065.2 Penaeus monodon
TATGGTGTCCTATACTTATTCCTAGATGTGAGTTATTTCGGGAGGCTGGGGGTTTAAGGAGAGT
>NC_051410.1:39392412-39392651 GCF_015228065.2 Penaeus monodon
AGAAGTTCTGTTTATTCCACTGATGGTGTATCCCCCAGATAGCTATGAAACAAACGGAACCTGATTGTGTATCTCATGTAATGCTTACATGGTATATACGCGCCACCAGTTAAATTTCAGTCGGTGCAAAACTTACACGCGGTTCAGTGTCTGAGAGAGACGTAGCGTCGAACCTCAGAGACGAGGAATATTGATAATCGAAGTTCTTTCCGGAATATCTGGTAATGGTACACGGCGCT
>NC_051410.1:39392845-39393170 GCF_015228065.2 Penaeus monodon
AAGGGGGTGCGGGGAGACGTTACTACGCACAGGTGTAAGATCGCGGTAAGATACGTGCTGCGAGCGTAGTACGGCGAGGGAAGGTGGGACGCGCACCTCCGAGGCTGACTGACGGCTGATTGGTCCTCCGGCAACAGGTAACGCCAAGAAATGTTAGCGTGTTTCGTGAGCGTTAGTGATGTGATGTGATATTACGTTTCTATTGGATGTATTTTTTTTCCTTTTAGCTGTAGCGTCTGTGTTTTATTGGCTTTTTTAAATTTCTATCAGATTTATTTCATCACGAAAGTTAAATTGACGCAAAATGACAATGCGTATGGATTGC
>NC_051410.1:39393201-39394012 GCF_015228065.2 Penaeus monodon
ATACCAGGCCTCAGGGCATTAGAAGTCGATGCTTTTTATATTTTGATATATCTGCTGATTTAATTACAAGATTTACTTCCCCTACGGCTCTGTGTTCGTGTGATTTGTTCATCGTAAGGATCTATATTTCACTTGGCAAGCTGGTTATCTTCATATTACCACGAAGAATTGTAATTTCTCTCCGTTGTTGTATTGCAGTTATTACTCACATGTTTAGCGGAATGCAGCCATGAATGAGTGAGCTTTTGTCAAATAAAGCTGGTTTAGTACATTTTATTTGAGGTATTAAATTGTTAAGAAAGTTTTACGGTGGCTCACAGGCTTTCATCATATACTTCCGACGTCAGCATTTTTGAGATAGACTGAGCATTAAAGCGTCGCACACACAAGCTTTCACGGTCGAAATAAATACATCATATATAAATAATCAGATATAAATGAATGTCATCCCGAAGCGATAACGCCGAGCGCTGGCGACCCCTGGCAGCCCCCGCGCGGCTCAGGGCGAAACCTCACCTTAGCCGCTTGACGCCTCAGTACACCTCTGACTTTACCTGTGGGAGGAGTGTGAGTGTCGCTAGCCTATATGTGTTTCCCTCGCTATCGAACCATGGATTCGTGTTTACGTGCAGTGTGATCCCGTGATAAAAGCCAAGATGAAGACAGATAAAGTTGGCAAGCGCACGGCAGTGTTTCAAGTGTCGAGGGTGAGTGAAAAGTGGTGGTTATTTTTTTTTTTTTCTTATTCGTGAATCGGAGTGTCTCAGGTGCGCGGAGTTGGTGGGGCTGTTTGTGTACCTGGACTACGCGC
>NC_051410.1:39394184-39395638 GCF_015228065.2 Penaeus monodon
GCATGTGTATTTTTCAGGTAAGTTTCAGGTACGTGGGTATTCTGCAGCGTTTCGTCTCCATCGAGATACAGAATCCCTTCGTTAGCATCATCCTCATTCCAGTTTTCCAGCATTGTCAACAGGATTTCTCCGTAGCTCGGCTAAATTCCTTTACCACCTTTTTTATATAGTGAGCTTTCCCTCTAACACAGTTATCATTTCAATAGAGTGTGTAACCCCTCCGTGCACGAGGATAATGGTAAACAATGCTCTCATTCTTGCGCTATGAGAAATTGGCCCACTTCCAGCCGTCCCGCGGAGAAAGACCGATCATTTGTCAGTGCCAGCTTGGTACAGAAAGCAATGGGTGCGCCTGGGGGGGGGGGCATCCCTGGCATCTCTTCTCTCCCCCTTCAGCTCCCCCCTACCCCTTTGGAGTCTCATCCATCCTTATCCTCCCTTATCCTTCCCCGGTTTCCGTTTTTCCCTCCCCGGATTATCATCGTTGCCTCAGCCTGTGCGTGGAGGCTCGGTTTCGCGTGCGAGTTGGCCGGTTTCCAGCGCGCGTATCACTCGTGGAGCTTTCTAATTGAAGAAAGTTTTTCGCTTTGTGGGTTATAAAAGCTTGGGGTTTGCCTGCGGTCCTTCGGTGGCACCAAGGGCTATTTTGGGGAATATTTGATTGTATAAATAGCCATAGCGTAACGGCACTTCAATGCTGTTTTTATTCTTGTATAACGGGGCAAGTGCCAGTCATGGGGCGTTCCCATATGGGCATAGGTGGGCATGAGCGATTCACGGATTTAATTCTGATTAATCCCCGGTAAGGAAGGGGACAGTGTATGGGATCCTAATCTCCTAATTTCTCGCGCCTTTGCCATTTCACCGGAGAATTGCGAGTGTTAACGCCATTTATCATGCTGGTGGGTCTGGGGAGGGAGGGGTAGGGGTGAGGGATGGAAGGAAGTCACCATATGCTTCATCATAGCGAGTTCGTTGGTGTTGCCGGTGATCTGATGATTGGATTTTAGAACCATTATCATTAGAAAAATCTTTTCATTGGGTGGTATTCATGACTTCGCCGTCGGCCCGGTTAATCACCATAACGCGGTCCCGTCATGCAGAGCGAGGGTTTATGCGTTTCATGGCGTGTGTGCCTTAGTGAATAAACTCATTTTGACCGAAACGAAAAGCGACTCACGCTTGTCTGCGCAAATTAACGCAATTGCATCAGGACAGTGCCTCGTGTGACATCATCGATGGTTCCTAAGCCGCACGTGACTCACTACAATGGGCAGGTGTTATCGATCTCGTTACTGTCTCCCTTGGATGAATCATGTGCATTACCATATTCCTGTGGATGCGGGCACTGGCACTGGAGGCTGGGAATGGGGTGGAGGTCGGCTCTTGTGGGGGAAAGGTTAGCTGTCGGCCTGCCGCTCGGGAGAGGCTCTCTGCTGTCAGTCCCTTTCTGT
>NC_051410.1:39395937-39396372 GCF_015228065.2 Penaeus monodon
TTGCGTGCTTCCAACTGTCATCTGGCTTCCTAAAGCAAGCCGTTATTAGTTTTTACGTGTTTAGAGGTGTTTATCTACGGGAGTGTGACATAGATGCTTGTAGCAGCACAGATTCCTACACAGATTCTTACAAGGTTTCTCCAGTTTCTCCTCAAAATGGACTCACTTGTACGGCCTCTGGTACATGTGCGCCGTAAGTCACGCCAAGGAAGTAAGCGTTCCTTTGGCAGGTCGATCAGCCCCTTAGCCCCTTAGTCTCTCAGTCCCTCATCCTCTCAGTCCCTCATCCTATCATCCCATCATCCTCTCAGTCCCTGCAATGTAATGGACGAGGTTGACGTACTGCTGAGCATTCGTGCGCGGGCACTGACCACTGGTGCCCCGCCACGGAGCGAGTGGAGTACCCGGCGGTCGACATGCCCCTGGACTGCTTCT
>NC_051410.1:39396423-39396595 GCF_015228065.2 Penaeus monodon
ATCATTATTCCCCTGCTCTCTCGCTCGCCTCTTAGCCTCCGAAGACTGTAAATATGTGCATGTGTCGCTTGGTGAACACGAGACAAAATCACCTCACTTCCATGGATATTTATGTCCTGTTGATGGTTGTGATTACGTCACATCGCATTTTGAGTGCGTGGACCTAAAATGA
>NC_051410.1:39396781-39396984 GCF_015228065.2 Penaeus monodon
TCCCTCTTTCATATGTCCCCTCGCCTGACTTGTTTACGCCGGGGAGAGCGAAGCGCAGTATCGGCGGCACTGACCTCGAAATATTTAAAATAAATTCCCACGCCATCAAGAATGTAGTTACCTTGCCTCGAGGAAGTCAGGACGATTATTCCGCATATTTCGCACACTTCGTACCGTCCTTTCGCTCGTGGACGCTCGATTTT
>NC_051410.1:39397065-39398453 GCF_015228065.2 Penaeus monodon
GTCTTTGAAGAGGGGTGGCGAGGGGAGAGCGTTTTGGCACATAGAGAGTGTCGCGTCGCCGCAAGAGCGAGGGGAAGGGCACTCTGTGGTCAGCCCTAAACAGCTCATATTGCTGCGTTAAGAGTCACCTTCGCCACAACTGCCCTTGTGTGTGTCGACGATGGGAGGCATAAACTTCCTTCTCTCTCTCTCTTTTTTAAGAGTAATGTGTTACGCGAGAGGAAAAAAGGGAGGGCGTAGGTCAAGAACTCAACTCGTGTAATTCAAGATGACTTTATTGTCCCGCGGTCTGAGTCAGCGTCGGTTCCCTCGACTGGTCTCGGTAGGCGTCTTTCCTTCGCCTTGTCTTCTTTTCCTTTTTCTTGTCTCCTTTTTTCCCCCATTTTCTCCTCTTCTTGTCTTTCTTTCTCTTTTTTTCCCCACTTCTTGTCTATCTTTTCTAATTTTTCCTTCTTATCTTTCTTTTCTTATTTTTTCCCACTTCTTGTCTTTCTTTCTCATTTTCCCTTCATGTCTTCCTTTTCTCATTTTCCCTTCATGTCTTCCTTTTCTCATTTTCCCTTCATGTCTTCCTTTTCTCATTTTCCCTTCCTTTTGTCTTTCTTTTCCTCTCTTCTCTTTTCTCTTTTTCTCCGTGTTTTCTTTTCCCCCAACGTTTTCCTCTCAGCGCTTCGAATGCAACAAAGGGGCCATCTTCACATCATCCTCAGTGGAGAGTTGTTCGAGTGATTCCTCAAAGGATCTCTGCTCTTACTCATCTTCCTGTTTCTCAGAGTTTCCTTGACTCATTCTGGTATTACTACGGTACAAAAAAAAAGGAATATTCTCTTAATCACACCACTTAGATTCATGCTTTATGCACACACAATGCTTACTCACACTCACTGACTCATACATCTGTTCTTGTAAGCTTCGGGTTTTCCATTACACGCGTACACACATACACATACGCACACGTACGCGATTCTGTATGCAAAACCTAACTAGAACACACATACCTATTCCCTGCTATGTGAAACCCGCTATAAATGCCTTGGCCACGTGAGCAAAACTAATGAGTTCCCCGACACATGCTGCTGTTTTGTTCCTCATACATTTTTCATGCTTCCCTGTGCATTATAATTAGCGTATACCACGTGTAGGTGTCGCTGCGTGTCATCGTCGGCGGAGGTAGGCGGGGCTAGAAGTAGCAGGTAGGCAGGTAGTCCTCGACGCGATGTTACGGTGGTGGCGATGATGGTTCCTCTCGGAAACAGGGCCGTCCTTGGGATGTCAAGAGGAGTATGCTTCGGTAGGCAGACGGTACAGCTATTCTAAATATGTACGTGTGCACTTTAGTACCGAATAAACACACGCATACAGATACTTAGGCACTGACATTAATGTGG
>NC_051410.1:39398607-39398845 GCF_015228065.2 Penaeus monodon
CCGAAATGACAAGAGGTGTTAAATAGCAGATCTTGCTAATGAGAGCAATTGTCCAGGGAGAGATTACAGGGTGGCCATGGGCGGGGCGGGCCAGTGTGTGTGCCTACGTTTATTTTCGCCAGCCGTCACTCGGGGGTCGGCCGTGCATGACTCCCGCAGGACCCCCTCGCCACGCCTCCTTGGCCTCCGCTGCGACTCCCAGAGAGATTGGTTTTCGATTTCTGGGGGAACCGTTTGC
>NC_051410.1:39398945-39399056 GCF_015228065.2 Penaeus monodon
ACTCTTTCACCCTATTGTTGATAGTGATCATAAGAAGAAAGAGAGTGTGACGACATAACCGTAGGGCAGCTTGGTGGGGTCTGTGCGCTACATCCTGTCTCGGTCAAAACG
>NC_051410.1:39399420-39400361 GCF_015228065.2 Penaeus monodon
TTCCCGCTCCGTCGGCGTCCTCACAGTCCGTCGGATGAGTCACTTTCAGGTCCCGATGGCTACCACTCGCAGCACTGATATAAACGGTAACTCCTTCAAGATTTTCTCTTATTTTCGCGTGGAGATTTATCGTTTTGAAAAGCCTTTTGGAAGGGGAAAAAAAAACGTTTGTCGTCTGATCGTGACGTTGGACGTACGTGTTGTTTGCGTCATTTGCTGCGTCACGAGTCCCGATGTAAGTTGGGGAATCGGTGCGCGCAAATCGAGCGCGAAGCGACGAAGCGGCCGTCCGCCCCCGTGGTTAAATCCGCCTCGAAATGCAGACTCGGGGCCATGCGCTTCCGACTTGGGTCTCTGTGGATCGCTTCGCCCCTGTAGAGTTGTTTATTTTTTATAGTTCTGATTATTTCCGTAGTTTTTTTTCCCTTGTGCAATGTCGATGTTATTTTTTTCTTCTTCTTCTGGACAAGGGGACACTTCTCTCCTTATCTGAAGCCTTTTCCTCCCCGGACGCTTCTTCCCGGGACGCCTTACAGCACGCGCCCGATTAACCCATCCTCCAGTAATCCCTCCCCTCTGTAAATCGGGTCTTTATCCCCTCTGCTTTGCTGGATCTCTGCTTCCTCCTCTTCCTCCTTCTCCCCTTTCCACCTGGCCCGCTCACCCTCCTCCCTTTCCCTCCCCTCTCTCTCCCCTCTCCCCTCCCCTCCCCCACCTGCCTCGCCTCCCTCTTCCAAACCTCGACGATTTTGGCTTCTTGTAAAACGGCAACTTCCGGCGCTGCTATTCTTTCTCTGTTCCCGTAGCTTTTGTTGTGTTGCTGTTATTTTTTCCCCCTATTTTTCCCTTTTATTTCCTCCTTTGTTTGGCTTTGCATAACACTTCGCACCCGCTGTCAACTTGCTTATTCCCTCTCCTTCTTCTTTCGCCTTACGTCTCGC
>NC_051410.1:39400403-39400527 GCF_015228065.2 Penaeus monodon
CGGATGTTTTCTTTGTTGGTCGCTTTTCTTTCTCGCCGGACGGCATTTCCGCGAGTGTCGTGCAGCGTCCCTACAAACGGCAGCTTCTTGTCACCGTGCAGGCGGCAGCAACGGGAAGGGTCAT
>NC_051410.1:39400561-39400933 GCF_015228065.2 Penaeus monodon
TACTCGCCAAAAGAGTTCGTCGTTTGTAGCTTCCCGACTCCATTTAGCTCGAGTTAGACCTGTCAGTTCTTTGAATGCGGAGCCCGCGGCCCTATTCCACGGGCGGCCGGCCACACCCTCTATGTATTTCCCCGTCCTCACGATTCGCCCGAAACAAAGCCTGTGACTCGGGCGACGTTTCACCTTTAATAACGCGAGACACGCTATTTGCGAACGAACTTGGAGCGCCAACGGCCGTATTTGGCGTAAAAGCAAGCAAGCTCTTCAAATGTAAGAAAAAAAAAAAACTCCCCAAGCTCAAAGCTATTGATTGCAGTCTATAAATGATTATATCCAATATCCCAGGTAGCATAATTATCCTCGCCTTTTCTT
>NC_051410.1:39400981-39401189 GCF_015228065.2 Penaeus monodon
CCGCGCAGCTGCTCCAACCTCTGCAATCCCCCCCCCCCTCCGTCCTGGCTGTCTTGGGGGGGGGGGGGCGCTGCAGGTGATGCACACAGGCGCTCAACCCCACAGCTAATAACGACCTGGCATTCACAGACGAAATTAAAGCTCAGAATTACCCTGACGTAAGGCACCTCGATTAGATGGACTTACAGAATTCGATTTGTTTTTTGTT
>NC_051410.1:39401280-39401383 GCF_015228065.2 Penaeus monodon
TTTCCACGACTTCAGAGGGGCCAAAGGGCAGCTTTAACCGTTGCCAAGAAGCAGTCGGGCATCGGGTTTCGCCTTTTGTTGATCGTCTTGCAAGAGGACAAGA
>NC_051410.1:39401444-39401561 GCF_015228065.2 Penaeus monodon
TTATACGTTTGTGTTTATACATGTATGAGCGACATGATCCGGACTCGCTACAAATAAGGACCGACAACCGTGCTCTCATTTTCATCCCCTGCCAACCCCATCATGCCTTATGCGGAC
>NC_051410.1:39401624-39402610 GCF_015228065.2 Penaeus monodon
CTTTGGCTGATAGCAACTCTCCCCTCCCTTTCCTTGCCCCCCCCCCCCCCAGGACGTGCACAACAATGGCTCCAATCACCCGAGTTTCCAGCCAATGGACCGTTGCGGCTGCGCGGTGATGGTGGGGGGATTGGGGGATAGGGGGTGGTAGGGGTTGGAGGTGGTGTCTAGGGGGTGTCCAGGGGGAGGGGAGTTGGAGTCCAGGAGGAGGGGAGGCGGAGTCCAAGGGGGGGAAGAGGTTAAGTTCTCGGGTCTAAGGTATCTCTCTCTCTCTCTTGGGTTTGGGGGCTGAGGTGGGCTGGGATAGGGGAGGCTTCAACCGGCTATGGTTCAGGATGTTATATAAACTGCAGATTTTCCGTGATATCTCAGAAGGAAGGACCCATTATAGATGTTTTTTTCTCTCTCTCTCCTGTAGAGAGATGTGCGTGTTCTTGGGATTCTCGAAAAAGAAACTGTGAAAGTCAAGACGCAAATGGAACGCTTGAATATTCATAAACCTCCATGAAGATTGTTATCGAATGAATCATAACGGACATTATCGTCTTGGGAATCGGTCGTCGCGGCGGAAATGACTCGTTTACTCACTCACGAGTGGACGAGCCGTTCTTAGGCCTAAGCGAATTTCTAGAGTAAGAGTAGTGGTTGTATGCATTTCCGTCCGTTAACGCTTTTCGCACTTCGGTCCTCGAGCTAAAATCGGAGGGTCTCGCGATAATGGAAAATATTAGCCGACGTGAGCCTTGAAAGGTATCGTATGTAACGCGTAGCAGTATATCTAAAGTTATGGGCAGTTTTGACTAGTCTGATTAGCTCGCTCGTATTGTAGAGGTCTGTGGCGATGCCCGTGGAACGATTCTGAAACGTTTGGCATTTGCATATTGTATTGTCTTGTATTCTCCTCGTGTTTGTGGAAGTTGTATTCTGTTTCCTCTGGAATTGATAGCTACTACAGTGGTCATTGTTAACCCCCCTTTTGGCGTCCA
>NC_051410.1:39402659-39403009 GCF_015228065.2 Penaeus monodon
CTCGTGTTAATCCGCACGAGACGTGGCATCTTACGCGTGTTTGGCATTACTTCCACCGCAGGAATGTTTTGTTTTTTCTCCGAAATATCGACAACAGCGTCTAAAAAGGAAAGGGGGGGGGGAGGCTTTACTGCGAAATTTACGAGTTAGCGAGCATTCTTTCCCCGTCCATAAGTTAGGTTAATTCCGATGCGTATGACTCGAGACGGTTCTGTTTTTATCTGCCGTTGACCAGCTTCACCTGCAGCTCCCCCCATGAGGCGGTGACTCGAGACAAAACCCGAGGCAGGACTGGGAGGGTTTGGCAGGACAGCGAGGTCGATGCCGACGTCTTTAAGGGGATTAGGTCT
>NC_051410.1:39403034-39403237 GCF_015228065.2 Penaeus monodon
ACAAAGACGGATGGAGAGAAAGACGGTCTTCACGCCGAACTAAAGTGAGGTCTTTGTGTCCTTGCTTTTATTTTTTCCCCCTCTTCTTAAACGCGAACGGAATGCTTGTTATGTTATTCTCTGGAAGTATTTCGGGGGTGAAAGGTACGCAAGGAAGGAAGGGTTACAAACGGGGAATGGGAGATGTTTTGCTTTTGGATAAA
>NC_051410.1:39403290-39404307 GCF_015228065.2 Penaeus monodon
TACTGTAATGTGACTTGCTGTGACAGTGTGTCCCCCTCGCGCACTGGTAAGCCTGTGAGTGCTGTCACGGTGCTCGGGAAGGGTAAGGGGCTGCCCTTGATTGCTCAGTTCTTCTCCCTTGACAGGCTTTGTGACAGATTCGACTCAGTTTAGCGGAAGCGGCCGTGCGACTCTCGACTTTCAAACTCGAGTCCCAGCGCGCACCGTCGGCCGCCATGGCCTGGATGTTGATGCCGAGATGCTCTGTTGTTCACGCAGCCGAGTCTCGAAGGCCCTGTCCTCGCCGGCGTTCGGAGGGGCGATTAGAGCTTCCATCTGCATATCTGCACTGGCGAGGGTCTCTGCTCTGTGTAAAGTACATTAACCGATCGGCTTATTTAAGAGCCTATTCACATGCGACTTTAATTTGGTCTTAGTATACTTTAGAGGCAGTGCATAAAGGGCCTCGCCCTAGGCCTAGGCCCGGCCCTCATTCAACCCGCGGCTCGGATCCAAAGGCCTGCGAACGGGATTAAGCTTCGCGGGCGACGGAACGCGAGGTCGAATTAAACGGCTGTGACAGTCCTTGATTGGATTTGCTGAGGATCTTCAGGAGCGATGGGCTTAGTGCCAAGGGGTTGGGCCCTCGTGGGAAGGTTCGCCGAGGACCGTCCCTGATCCTCGAGGCTGAGGGCTTGTGGAATCGGTGTCCTGTGGCAGCCCTCCCTATCTAGGAAGCTAACTCCTCCAGGTCATTCTAAGCAAAGACAGGCGATTTAGACATTCCCCGCAAGAAGGAAAGAAAAAAGTACAATAAGAACCTCATCAGATTTGGTTTCGTCAGAGGGAATTTATGCTTGATGGTGCGTTCGGCGGCGCCAAGTGTCCCGTGACAGGGCGGGAGGAAGCGAGGTTCCGCAGAGACACCGTAACGGCCCGAAGGAACGGCGCGGCGGCAACTCACATCCTGCGTTCGTAACTTGCTCTTTGTTGACCTATACTTTTCCGAGTGAACTTTGGATTGTGTTGTAGTTGTAA
>NC_051410.1:39404324-39406036 GCF_015228065.2 Penaeus monodon
AAAAAGATTACCTACAAATGGCAAAAAGTAATTGTTCGTTTTCTGTTTCTGATGCTTGTGCGTTTTCCCCCCTTTTTTCCAATTTTCCTAACCTTAAAAAAAAGTCGTTTTTTCCACCAAAATTTATTAGACATGTAATTTCACCGCGACGTGGAAAACAAGTCTCGAAATTTATCGCCACGATGGCAAGACCCGTCATATAAAACCACGACACAGTCAAACGCCCTCCCTCCCCTCCCCCCCCTTTTGCCCTTAACCCCCCACCCCACCCTACTCAACCTCACAATACTTTAAATGGCCTCTTCTTGTATCCTTTTCCATCTCGATCTCTTATCAACACAATGCCAAACACGCATTAAAACCGCCGACCCTCTCGTTCCCATCAAAAGGCCGGGAATCGAGAAAATGCAGCGGAGACGAGGTACGGGCCGCCCCCTTCACTGCTCCGGCTAACAATGTAGCGTCTAAATCTCGGTGTTTTCTCTCTCCCTTTTTCTCTTGGGGTCTCTCGAGGGGGTTAATTTACGAGCGTCACGCGGGTCGGCGAGAGGTCTTTTTCCCTCATTGTGCCTTAAAAGCTTGTGCGGGGCAGAGTGAAAGAAAATACAAACTGGTCGTGGGGAGCATCGCAAACAGAGATTCAGTCAATTGGTCATGCGCGCTTGATAATGTTTATGTATTTATAGTCTTGTGTAGAGAGGGGCTATTTTTAAGGGGAAAGTAGGATACGTGCTTTTAGGAAAATGTATTTATAGGTTTATGGTAGATTTACAATAAAGGCAAATCTATGCTTAGCTTCATATGCACCGCCACGTACCCTGTATAAGTGCTTTTATAGGAAATATATGTTTATGGCCGCTTTACAAATCGGTAGCCCCCCATACATTACAAGCAAATCCATGCATAGCTTCACCTCCTTAAGAAACAATAACTAGTGGCAGAGAGCATGGCCGTGTGATTTCTATGCGACAGTAGAAAATGGTCCGCGGGAACAATAGGGGAAAAAAACGAACAGTACTTTCTTGTCCGTCCCTTTCATTGTTAGGATAAAAGTCCGGGGTCCAAATAGTAACTATCATTATACTTAATGTAGGCCTACATGTGTTTGAGAATTCGTAGCTCAGGAGAGAGAGAAAAAAAATCGAGAGCGATGGGTATTATAAAAAGACTGAAATTTATTTTTCTTGTTTCAAATGTCTAGTTATTAAGGTTTTGAATGTAATTTTTGATTAAGAATTTAAATGATTAATGATTAAACTTGCAAATAACTGTAATGATGAAACAAGATTTCTATAGAGATTAAACAATTTAAACATTTGTAATGATCAATCTACAGTGATTAAACCATTAGATATCCAGTGATTAAACTGATAAAGAGCGGTGAATCCTTTACTATTCCTGCCAAGCCGTGAGCCACCAGGCTTCAACGCCAGTGAAAGGAATCGAACGCGTCGATTCGAATCCCCTTCAGATCCCGATGACAGCCACTTATGATCTCAATAGAAAGGGTTCCATTGACCTTATAATACCTCTGTGCTGTTTATGTCCGCTTTATACACAGGCTCCCTCAATAGCCACATTTCTCATACAGTCTGTGTCGAAACCACGAGTTACAACCTACAATTTGTTTGCGTCTAATGGTAGTTATGTGTTTTCCCTACCTCGATGACTCCCATCAAAAGGTTTCGAGTGCGAGCCAAAAATGGTGTGCA
>NC_051410.1:39406065-39406322 GCF_015228065.2 Penaeus monodon
GCCTCTGTAACCGTCGGGCGACAATGATGTCACTATGGTGTGCGGTAGGCCTAGCTGGGGAAAGGGGGGGAGGAGGAGGGAGGTGGGAGATAAAAGTTTGTCTAGTGGTATTATGAAGGCGAGCCCAGG
Organism: Penaeus monodon; assembly: GCF_015228065.2. Lineage (NCBI taxonomy): Eukaryota > Metazoa > Arthropoda > Malacostraca > Decapoda > Penaeidae > Penaeus > Penaeus monodon. The sequence continues at coordinate 39,406,195 of NC_051410.1, forward strand.
TAGGGGGGGGGAAATCTCATCTTCGCTTCACCCTTGTACCGAGATCGAATTTTGGTCCGGGTCTGGTTTACTCATTTCCCCGCACGTCCCTTTTTTTAATGGAAATGCGTCCTCTGATTTATTTATTT
>NC_051410.1:39406707-39406818 GCF_015228065.2 Penaeus monodon
ATTCCTCGTGTCTTCTCTTCATATATTCCCAGTAATCCCTTAAAAGGTAAGGTGCCGGACATTCATCGATTCATGTCCCGAGTATCTCTATGTATCCAGTAATCTGTGCAA
>NC_051410.1:39406910-39407149 GCF_015228065.2 Penaeus monodon
CTCAGCTGCCTCATCCCGCACGCATGAGTGACCTGCTGAGAGCCACACGAGGAGACGGGATAAGTGCTCAAGCAGATGAGTCTTAGAGGATGAGTAAGGGATCTTTGCCTTGAGCTCTCGCAAGGAGTTTCCAGTCACTCTGCCTCGGGGCTGTTTATACAAAGCTCTTACGCTCTCTTGGAGCTCTTGCACCTCTCTGCAGTATTTCCACGATTAAAGAGGATTGATAGGATTTTAGA
>NC_051410.1:39407179-39408554 GCF_015228065.2 Penaeus monodon
CATCGGCGTATAGTAGTTGTCGTCCGTTCGAGATTCAAGAGAGCTGTTTTCATGTAGATAACCATATCCAAAGGCGAGTATATTAATGTCCGCACAGCTCTGTGTGTGTGCGATTAGGGTCCTTCATTGCTCAATGGCTCGGAATTCGAACCTCCCTTGCATAGGGGACCGACGAGGTATTTCATTCATGCGACCCCATTCACTCGACACGTGCAAGCTGTTGTCGTACTCGATGTCGCGCAGCCGGAGGGACATTCACGGCGACGGAGGCAAGGTCGTTAATCATGGGATATGAAAGGGTCTACCGATCCTTATGTCAGGCCTGTAATGCGACTCTCCTCGCCCCATAGACGATCATTACCGAAGGCCATTGTGGGGCGAGATTTGTGTATGTGTTTTGGAGGAATGAAGCCTCGAGGGCGCCCCGTATCTTTTATCATGTCAGGCCTTTCGGGTGATTCAGGCCGGCGGCGTAAGGGTATGGAGGATAATTTGGGGTGGGCCTAGCGTGTTTGAAGATCGGGAAACGCAGGGTACGAGGGCGAACAAGGAAGAACGCGAGAGAACACGCAGAGGGAAGTATGTGGTTCCCATGACATAAAGACCTACGAGAGGAGATGGGGCGGGGCTGTGGGCGTGTGAAGAGCCTTGGCGTTTGTGTTGCATCGGATTCCGGGCTGAATGGAATTGTGGCTCGTTGATAATTGCGCGAATTCCCTCACGGGGGCGTTTTGTTCTGTCGGCGGTTTAGCATTCGTCAGAGGAACACTTCCTCCTCGCTTCATCACGCGCGTCGGATGTAGCAATGTCGCAACACTGGTAGACTTCCTTCACTGAATCCTACTTTGGAATAGTGAGACTCGTAGCCATGGACAGGTAAGAAAGATCACCTTCCACGAGTGACACATTATCGCAGACAGCTAATAATTTCCCCACTATTCGAAGCAAGACAATGTGACGTTCTAATGACGTGCCTTTAAATTGTTCCCGCGTTTGGGTCCCTGTTAGACAGCGTGTGAAGTGTAGGTACATCGCCTGGCCTACATCGCGTGCAAGTTGTCCTTCGCCTCGACTCCTGTGGGAACCTCGGCCTGTACGGCAACCTTCGCTCCCGGGTTAAGAAGGTATTGTCGAGGGCGTCGTGGGCGCTTCCAGTAGGTCAGAATAAAAATTCCATTTCCGTAATCAAATTGTGGGAAGCGATGGGGATTTTCTTCCTTGTTTTTTTCCCCTCGTTTGAGGCTGTTCGTGCTTGAGGAAGATGATCATTAAATTACATTGTATTCTCTCATTTCTTTCGTCTTTTGCTTGGCGTCCTTTCGTGGGGAGTGATTGTGCCATTGTTGCCCCCCCCAAAAAAAAAAAAACTATTTGC
>NC_051410.1:39408702-39409329 GCF_015228065.2 Penaeus monodon
TCTTCCTTTTTCTTTTTTTATGTTTTAATTTTTTTTGAGGGAGGGGCAGCATTGAGAGTTGATGGAGACCGGAAGTCGGGCGGCCATCGCGATCTCCCGAGCGAAATAATTATCGGATTGGAACAGCAATTAAGGGAATCGAGGACAGGAACCGTTGCGATTGGCGAGGAAGTTGGCGTTTTACAGGAAGGAAGTGGACGGGTATTAGGCGCCCGACGGAGAGGAAAAGGGGGAGAGGCCGATAGAAGAAAAGGGATGAAGGGGGGAACGTGAGGGAGGGGTGATAAATAAGAAGACGAAGTCAAAGCGAGCGAGACGAGGAGACGAAGACTCATGGAAGTATAAAAAAAAAAGAGTCGTAAAGGGAATGGAGGAAAAATATGATAGGCAAGAAGGAAACCGAAAGGATTTTAGAAAGTATTAGGCGATTAGTGGAGAGAATAGACGTAGGAGGAAGAGAGGAAGAACGGGGTTAGCCGCGGACAATACGGTTAAGTTGGACCGGATGTTATGCAAGTCCAGCGGATGAGGACAGGGATGAATGGGGGGGGAGGGGGGGGAAGTTGAGTTTTGGCGAACGGGAGGGAAAGAAAGGACGGGTAAATAGGGTACCTAGGATATTTAGCA
>NC_051410.1:39409581-39410186 GCF_015228065.2 Penaeus monodon
ACGGCGAGGGCGTAGCTCATACAGATCACAGGTTCAGACGTTCGAAAAGAGAACTCTCGCGATCTGCGGCGGTTCCTCGTGCAATCGGCGCGGCGGGAGAGTGAAAGTGCGTGGAAGCAGACGGGTTCAGAGACAGCAACGGCGACCTGGACCTCCTAAGCTATCAGTGTTCATATTTATGTTCCGCGTCGTCGGTCTGCTAACTGTTTCGAAGAATGTAAACATCTGGGCTCTTAGTCGTTTGTGATGACAGAAAGGATTATATGGAATGGCTCTAGCTTCAGTGTGTTATTATACCCCCGCGTCCTCGTCTGCATTTGTTGAAGGAAATTGATAAACATCTGGAGGTTTCTTAGGTCGTTTGAGGTGAGATGATTGCATGAAAGGTGTGCGTTTTTTTCATAAGAGATCTCCCCCCCCCACCCCCACCAAACTCTTTTTAGACACCTGAGTTGTAGAAGTTTATAACCGCCCCCCCTTATACAATCAAAGAGGAGAATCTTTTTCATAAGAGAATCCTCCCCCTCCCCCCACCCCTCAACCCCCGACCAAATCTCTTGTTTAGCACCTGAGGTAGAACCTTTAAACCGCCCCCCCCCCCCCTT
>NC_051410.1:39410296-39410518 GCF_015228065.2 Penaeus monodon
GCCCCCCTTCGCCCTACAAACGCCTCGCACGCTACTTCCTGACCTGACCCCCTGACCTGTCACGCCGATGCCGCAAAGGTCAGAATCCAATGCGGAGTCATGACAAGTGCGACCTTAGCGACTCGAGGCAGGTACACAGGTCTTCCATTCGCGACACTCACCTGCGTCTCCTTGTTCTCACAGTCCTGGTTTTGGTATTTTTAAAGAGAGATGTTGTTAATT
>NC_051410.1:39410577-39410796 GCF_015228065.2 Penaeus monodon
CAGAAAAAATGAGAGGTTTTTGGGATTATTTTTAGATGTATTTGGTGAAGTGTATTGTCCTGCAGTCGTGTGATTTACTTGAAAGTTAGTGAAGACGAGACAGTCAGCATAGATTAACTCGCTATGCTCCCCCCCCCCTAGGTTTTCCTTCTTTCCCGAGCTCTTTTCCCTTCGTAGAGTGAGGTGGTGTCACATCCGCTCGTCACACTCATTTTTAAA
>NC_051410.1:39411166-39411247 GCF_015228065.2 Penaeus monodon
ACACCTGAACACGAAGCACAGACGAAAGGGAGACGAGGAAAATACCCGCAAGTCTCCCTTAAAACGCGGTCTTTCTCCCTC
>NC_051410.1:39411349-39411457 GCF_015228065.2 Penaeus monodon
TTTTAGCCTCCCTGATTTTCCTCCTTTGCGCAGGCGGGCAATTTGATGTCATTTGGGTCGTTTGATGACAGGACTTGTGCGTTGTTTCTTGTGGGTTTGTTTTTGTGG
>NC_051410.1:39411658-39411727 GCF_015228065.2 Penaeus monodon
TGTCGTGAGGGGGGATTTAAAGAAGACCTTCAGGTGTAGCCACGATACCCACCATCTGTCAACAGTGCG
>NC_051410.1:39411845-39413245 GCF_015228065.2 Penaeus monodon
TGCTTGTGGTCGTGACACAGGTGGTAGAGACGAAGTACTCAGGTGTAGTTTTATCTGCGAGATGAACTTCGTGGATGTTGGGATAACTCGGGAGTATATCGTTGTACTTTAAATTCATCCAAATGTTACCTGATTTGTACGTAGGATTTCCTGGTCATCGCCAAGAGAATGCGGTTAACCTTTCGATACCGTTTTCGCACAGGTCTATAAACGGCCTCTTATACGACTGGCAATCAGTAGACGCCTTGTAAGCTGATGATAAGCCGCGATCAGCACCCCCCTTCCCCCTGCCAACCCCAGCCACATCCGGCGGTGTCACATTCGTCCGTGTGTCAGAGCGGACGGAGGCTCCGGAGCGTCTGACACCAAACCCATATCCACGCCGCAAGCACAAGTAAATGACACGATTGACACACGCGAGAGGCAGTCGCTTCTACCCCCGCCTTGTGACTTAATGCAATTGAAGCGACCTGTGCAATGTTGCGGACTGAGGCTTCGTGTATTAACCGAGCCGGGGGGGGGGAGATTGGGAGGTGGGGGATTTTTTTTATTTCTCTCTGAGCTTGGCTGGATTTGGTGAGCTTTTGTACTTATTGAAGCAGTGATCTCGTTACCAGCGTCAGCCCCGCATAGCCGCTCGGATTAGGCGCGTGTTTGCGAGCATTGTTGTGGTAGCGTTGTACTTATTAGGGTTAGGCTGATTTTCCCTCGGAGAGAGAAGAAAAAAAAAGGGAGACTTATGCAGATTTTGCTAAAAAAAAAAAAAGGTAAGCTTGTCAGGAAAATCTCTGCAGAAGAGATTGTCGGGGATTCGCGCTTCTGGAGGCGCGCGCGTTCTGCAGCAATTCCCCGGAAGCCCCGTGAGGCGCCGCCGCGGAAGAGCACGCTTCGAGAGATGCTTCGAGTCACAGCACGTGCGCCTCACGAGCATTTCTGGCGCCGGGGGCTGGTAGGGCGAGGGCGAGGCGTAACCCCACCCCCTCCCCCCGCTTGTAAAATCTCGTCCTCCACCCCGGGGTTGTAAATCTCGGGCGAGTCCTGCCTCTCGAGCGAAGGCCTCGCGCGGATCTCGAACCATTCCCGACTCGGTTGAGACTGCCATGAATCCAAAGGCGTCGGGAGTCGCCTTCTTCCGGTAGCCTGCTGTGCTCCGAACGTGATTAATCTCCGTGGTTCCGTTTTCACGTTGCGTTGTTATTTATTTGAAGATGTCGGACCTCCAGGATAGGTTCGCAGATTGTACGGAATCGCCAAGCATCCATTCACAGCCTGTCGGGTATAGATGAAAAGCGAAGAGAATCAGACGGCAGCAATGCAAACACAGGAGAGTGACAACAAAAACTTTTTTTTACAAGCGAATGGCGGCGACCATATGGTTCGCTCGGCTCGATACTTCCTCG
>NC_051410.1:39413285-39413786 GCF_015228065.2 Penaeus monodon
GCGAAGACGACCGGTTAGTGAGGTGTTATAATCCTGATATGACAGCTGGAGAGTCCCTCGCAACTGGCACGTGACGTAACGCTTCCACTTTCTTGCGCGGGGGTGCCAGATGGCCGAACGGGGGGGGGGGGCAAGGAAACACACAACAGATTCTTTCCATTCACAGTTACTTTATGACAGCCTAAAGGTGTACACTTCATGCCGTAGGTTGTGAAAGTGCAAAATGTGGTCCCCGTTGTACATTAGGTGTTGTACATTCGATGCACAGTATCACTGGTAAAAGCGAATTCCTCTGATGGCTTGCCTCGCCTTACTAGAGACTAGATTAAAGATTTTACGCAAGCAGGGAGTGTCAGGTAAGCAGGCACGGGTTAGGGGGGGGGGGGTTGCCTGAGCAAGCAGACAGTGGGCAGTTCACCTTGAGTAAGCACGAGTAGGACAGACCTGCCCGCTGGCCACCACGTCGTGTACACTTGGCCACACGCGAATAAACATCGTCAT
>NC_051410.1:39413950-39414069 GCF_015228065.2 Penaeus monodon
CCATATTTATATCAGTGAGTAAGTATCTGTATGCGTGTTTACCCGGTACTAAATTGCACACTCACATAAATTCTAATAGCTGTACTGTCTTCCTACCGAAGCATACTACTCTTCACATT
>NC_051410.1:39414172-39414479 GCF_015228065.2 Penaeus monodon
GCAGCATCCATGTGTCTCGCTATCTCAAACAGATTTCTCGTGGGAATATCCTGAAGCTGTGGCAACAAGGAGGCAACGAACGCGCCTCTTACGCATTTTTTATTATATTTTTATTACTACAGCTGTCATCCCTGTCATTTTCCTAACGACTGAAGCCTTGTCGAAGTCGGAAAAGACAGGTGGGAAAATAATAATGAGAGGGATCGAGCGTGGTAATGGGCGCGTCGCGGGCGTGGTGATCACTCTGCCTCGTGACAGCGAGAGCGACCTACGAACTGAGAACGTAGTGCCTTTCACACATAACGCC
>NC_051410.1:39414711-39415231 GCF_015228065.2 Penaeus monodon
TCACGCATGCTCCGGCACCCGGCCCTTCCCCAACTCGCCATGGTCTCGCCGAAGGGTATGCCTTTCAAGTGAAGGTAGAATTTTAAACACCCATATCTACCATATTCTCAGGTGTTTGTGGAGGAGAAAAAAAAACGATGCCACGTCAAAATTCTTTATAATTTTTTCTTCATCCAGATATTATAATGGAATATCCGTTTCTGATTTTATTTATTTATTTATTGTTATTTTTAGGAGTGTCGAGTTAAATCTATATTCATGGGTTTCAAACCTGCTCTAAAGTGTTAATTCTTGATAATTCATTTTGAAAGGATGCCGTCTGGAATGGTGTGTTGTTAGTGGATAATTGCAGTAATTAAAGGCGTGCGTGCAAGCAGGGACTCTGTACTAGGAGAATTAGCAAATATTCATCAGAAAAGTCGTGTGGATTACTCCTCCTTGATTCCGTCAGTGAAAGTGTAATTTTAGGACTTCCATCTGTACTAGTCACCCAGTCCGTTAGCGTAGATGCAAATATTGA
>NC_051410.1:39415286-39417291 GCF_015228065.2 Penaeus monodon
CAGGAAACAATGGCGAGGGATAGACGCCTTCGCCTCACGCCCTTCCCCTCTCAGTCACCAGTCAGCCGCGCCGTGTTAACTGGACCATTTACTTTAGGCAAACTGTACACTGCCCTGCCCGCCCTCGCTGTCAACGCTATTTGTTCCCCTGAAGGGTGAAGGGCGGGGTCTTGTGCACTGGGCAAATGTGCAAGAGAAAGGGTGGTGTTCTAGGGAGGGGCAAGAGCAAGAGAGGGAAGGAGGTGTCAGCTAAGGGGGAGGTAGTGAGGTGTGTCTTGGGGGGAAAGGGAAGCGACATGAGCGGTTCTTCGCTTTCCTTCGAGCTGCCTCTGGTTCGTAGCTTGCTGTGGCTTTGCCCCTTGTGGTCCTGTGAAGCGGCTTTACAGGCGGCGGCTCTGTAAAACCTGTGGCTACTTGTGTGCGACTCGGGGTAAAGAAAATTATCTCTTGCGGTTGGGAGGTGTTGCGGTATCACGAAAAGTTAACGAATTTTCAATTACCTCACGCCGTCACCTTCACCCTCTCTTTGCCTCACGTGTCACTCCGGGCACGTCACCTCCTGATGGTCTCCAGGCCCACCGGCTTTCATAAACTCAACGCTCGGGTCTTGTAGCCATTTCCCTCCTATCGTCCTACGGTTCTCTCTTTATCTTGTTTTTCCGCTTCCTCTTGTTTTACTTGCTTCGTCACTCTCTGTATTCATCATCTGTTCGACCCCACCCCACCCCGGGTCTTTTGTTTACATCCCTCGGGCCTCCTTCCTCCCCTTCGGTAAGACAATGCGCCGGCGGCCGAGGCGAGGCCCGGCGATCGCTGCTGTTCGTCTGCGGTCTCTCATCGGATGCTTCACTGAGCCGTGTCAAGGGTGAGGCGAGGCGGTCACGGACGTGTCCTTAATGCCAACGTTGTAGAACTACGCATTAGGATGTCCAAGCGGTTAGGACGCGGGTGAGTAGGAGACATCACCGAGCGAAGGGAGAGAAATGCCTCCATAGTCCTATCTTTGGGGACGAACACTCGCCGAGCCTTCGCGTAGGAAAACTTCATTGTTAGGAAGGGAAGAAGCGATTGTTACCTTCGCCCTGGCTGCCTGTCGTCTCCTTAAGTCTGGAATAATGAAATCCAAAGACGTCGCCATTCCTCGGGGAAAGGAGAGCTTGGACAGATAATAGAATATTGTTCTCCAAATCGTTCACATTCATTTTCGGTGACAGGGATTGATTGCGTGCGTCTCGCGGCCTCTCCGTAGTTGTTTGCGCGGCTCAGGGTCCTTGCTTGGATTTTATGTCCTGACGAGAACGAAGTTTGATTAAGTTCATTGACTGAGTAAGTTTGGACGCTCGGGCATACTGTTCACTTAATCGTTTGTGGAACAGAAATACTAGGCGGGACCCTCTTCTTACACCTGTTTAATTACGATCAGGTAACAAAACAAGGCATGGGAGAAAAAATAGTAATCAAGCCGGCATCATAAGCAAAAATCAACCTATTGTTCGCATTCAATAGAGCTGATGGTACCCGCCGCCTCCCCCTTTTTCCCTGGCCTGTTGTCTCTCTACTGGATGTTGAGCCAGGGAAGGGACAGGTTGGCTAGGTTCCCCCGTCCGCTCGACACGGGAGCAAGCTATTCCCTCCCTTATGTCACGGCGGCGTAGAGTCGAGCGTCCCGCAGTGGAGGCCCGCCAAGTTATCCCACTGCGGTCCACCTGTTCAGAACGAGTCATTATCAGCCGGACACCGCGTACACACCTGTGCTCTCGTCAGGACAGTTCTCGGCGGTCGCTCTTTCTCTCGTGGGTGCTTACGGTGGTGTTTCGACTTCGAAATGCAATCCGTAGTATTTTCCATTTTTGTGTGTGTGTGTTTTTTTTCTTCTATGTTTGGCATTCCTGTGGGCGAGTAATAAGTATGTTAATATTGATGCGGTCTCCCATCTGGTGGGGAGGCCTGGGGCTGTGACAGAAGGGTAGCCCCGGGCACTTTCCGCCCCTTTGCCCACCCTCGC
>NC_051410.1:39417512-39417756 GCF_015228065.2 Penaeus monodon
CTGTCCCATTGTTCGAATCTTGTTGTGTGCACTGTAGACACAATGTAATCAGAGACTCGTGTGTATAGCAAATAATCTTCAAAGTATATGCCAGCTGTCAGAGTGGAGATGACAGCATTATACTAATTAGGGGAATTGCCTTTTTAATGTTCGTGGTAAAGTTTCCCACAGCGCGACACCCACGTTAATGTGGCGGTTTATCACGTTCTTCCCTTTCTCTCAATTATCGCTGTTCATTAAGGTG
>NC_051410.1:39417865-39418037 GCF_015228065.2 Penaeus monodon
GGCTGCTACTGGTCACTTTCATCCCCCGATCCTCCCACACTTTCATTAACGCTTCTAATCAACTTATCTTCAGTTTCTGCCTCCTCTCCACCACGCCCACCTGGCTTCCGCGCGTCTCTGGTGCCTTCACATAAGGAGGTGGGGGTGGGAGGGAAAGAGAGGGGGGGGGGAC
>NC_051410.1:39418134-39419895 GCF_015228065.2 Penaeus monodon
ACGTGTGCTCATATACCTTATGAATTTTCTTTTAATACAAAGAAAAGTAAAAAGTTATCAGATACGGTCGTCCATATTACATAACCGATTTGAGCCTTTCGCCGACCATCAACATTCTCGTGGACAATACCGAGGCCGTCAGGTCCAAGCCCGTGACATGCCGAAGCGTACTAATGAAGATTCAGAGCCCGCGGCCATTTACGGTCTTTTGTTCCTTCTGCGCTCACGGGGGCGGCGCCCACTCGGCCACGCAAGCGGCGAGTGCGCTACGCCTTCTCTCTCAGATAGGATGATGGCGGTGTGACGGGCGTGGGGGCGTGGGGAGGACGCCCGCGAAGGGACGGTAATAGCGGTGTAAACAAAGCCCCGACATCGGCTGCCTAAGTGCCCGATTGAAGGTTTTTTTTTCATTCTTATGGAAATCGGCGTTTTTCTCTCGCCCTTTCGCCGTGCGCCGAGGAGCGCCCGACGGCCCGAGGCGCTGCGTCGTTTAGGCTTTATCTCGTGTTTCTGGGGAAGATTGCGGCTCTCTCACGGGCGGCTACACAAGTACCTGGGATAATTTATTTATCTGGGAGGTGATTTATGGGACGAGGCGAGGCAGGGTTGGAGAAGAGGCTGTGGGTAGGCCGGGAATTCTAATGAAGGGCTTTTGCATAATTTCTAATTGAAAATGATCGGGCGTCTGTTTTTTTTTTTTGTATAAGACTGGGAAGTTTCGTTATAATTCACTTTTTTTTTTCATTTCGTTGTCTGTAAGCAGCAACGTTATTTTCGCTTCCTGTAGAAATCGGTATTTGTTGGGAAAATAAACCGAAGACCGAAGGACAAACACTTGGGTTGAGGTAGGCCTACTTATCGGAAGTGGGAATTGGCGGACGCAACCCTAGAAAAATCTCAAGTTACAGAGTCGATGGAACTCGAGTTGGTGCTCCCAGGTCGAGGGCCAGGTGCTCAGCTGGTCACGTGAGACGAAGTGGTCCCTCGTCTCACACAGATTCGGTGGGGCCTCACGCGTCGCCGCTGGCTCGTCCACGGGAGGTTTGGGGTTCGTCCTGCTTACGGAAATAACTGCTTGGCCAGTCAGAATAAGCAGAAAATCGTATTGTTTCCTTTGCGAAATATTTCCTCAAATCTTACGTCGGCTGGGGGATGTTTTTTCTTCTTCTTGGATAAATAAAGCATGGTTGGAGCTCATCTGAAATCTGCTTGTGTGAGATCTCCGCCCGGCGCGAGGTTGCGAGCCGGCGTGCAGCTTGCAGCCCCGAGCCGTGCAACCTGGGGCAAGCGGGGAAGGACCTCTGAAGTACAGTAATAACAGGCCGAGCCGCTCCTCCGCCTCCCCGCCCTTCTGGAGGAGAGCCAGCATCCGCACCCTTGGCCCCCCTATACATGCACCCTCTACGCAGGTCTGTGTGTGGGGGCAGTGTTCATGGACTTTTTTTCTGCTTCGTCTTTTCCGTTTCTCTCCCTTTTAAGATTAATTTCATTTCTTGGCGTACATGTATTCTTCGTCACTGAGAACACCAAGTGCCTGCAATTTTCCTGGTTTTCACTTCACATTTCGCCGAGGCCTCTGGTGTCCGAGCTTCGCCACGAGGAGTGTCGGTGACCGCCGGTAGAGGGCACGCGCGAGAAGCCGCGGTCGCCGCTGCAGTGTTTTTTGCGGTTTCATGTTAGCTTGTGGTTACAGATTCCTTGATATTACGCTGTCCGTAGTGGCGTGCGACGGTACAACTTCCTGAAGTTTGGATGTTGATG
>NC_051410.1:39420012-39420849 GCF_015228065.2 Penaeus monodon
GACAAAGACTTGTTCGATGCCTATCTACACATGTGCCATTATTGTCTTCCTGGTTCTTTGATCTTACGATGATGGGTTTGCACAGGACGATCAACCTTCCTTCCTGAATTGTCGTGGGAAAGTCCACTCTCCCTGAAACTCAAAAACACCACAGATATTGGAACGACTCGGGTGCAGAATGTGAGGAGAGATGGGAAGGGAGAAGATCGAGGAACGCGAGGGAAAGTCGTAGTAAACAAGGAGGGAGAGAGGGGAGTAGACAGGGAGGGGAAGAGAGAACGAGAGTAGACAAGGAGAGAAAGAGGAGGAGAGAGGAGTAGATAAGGGGAGAAAGAGAGAAAGGGAGGGATAGGGAATTAGAGAAAGGGGAGTAGACAAGGAGAGAAAGAAAGTAGACAAGAGAGAAAGAAAGTAGACGAGGAGAGAAAGAGAGGAGGAGAGGAGTAGCCGGGGTGCAGGTCGTGGCGCGGAAGACCAGGGTAGCGGGATTCCGTACCTCCAGGCTCCATGGGTCCCGGCACGAGCTGCGGCCACACTGCTGCCTCTACCTTGACTTTGAAACTTCGTAAAGAGAAATCCAATACGGTAAAAAAAAAGAGAGGAAGAACTTTCTCCGTTTTAGGGCTTGAAAGAAAAAGATATTGCAGCTCCATTCAGTGGGATGGAGTTTTAGAATGAAATAGATCAAATAGATTGAAAAACGAATGATAACCGTTTCTTGGATAACGCACTGTCTTGGTTATTATTGCACTTGATTCGGGTAGAATGCTGTGACGTGTTCTTAAGTCTGACCGTTGCAATCGACGTGTAGTTCGCCGCGATCACGAATGCAATACA
>NC_051410.1:39420873-39421221 GCF_015228065.2 Penaeus monodon
AAAACAAGGAAAAATCGAGGGAAAACGTGTCAGCTTGCCTATTTCTAAGTTTTTTTTATCCATTTTGATGACTGATATAAATAATTCATATTCATGCAGTTGCGAATCCACGACGAAGACTCAACGCGGGTATTTTGAAAGGGAGGTTGGTGCACTTGCCGAGTTGTAAGGAGAAGCTGAGCGTGAAATCATCCGACATTACGGCGTGCAGCGTCTCGTGTCCTGTAGCGGCGCCTAGTACAGTTCCCCACGACGATGGGGGGGTCGATCCCTCATCACGTGTGGATCTTTCTGCTATATTTTGGGGGATAATTTTTCGATTTTTTTTTTTTTTTCGTTCCCCCCCCC
>NC_051410.1:39421333-39421428 GCF_015228065.2 Penaeus monodon
GTGTGAAGTTCTGTGCCTCTCACACTCCGGGCCTCGTTGAAGTAATCGCGGCGGTTATCATCCACGCAACGTGAGGTTTCGGCGAATTCCCAGCT
>NC_051410.1:39421691-39421873 GCF_015228065.2 Penaeus monodon
GTCTCCTTCCTGCTACTTCCTGCTTCTCGTCCAGGTCGTTATCCTTCTTCTCCGAGGTTATAAGTCTAAAATCCCTTCTTTCTCATCTCCTGTTCGTTTAAATCATTATCGTCGACTTTCTCTTACTTCTCCTTCGTATTGTAATCGATATTGTTTCTCCTGTTGCTGGTGGATGTCTAGGA
>NC_051410.1:39422119-39422843 GCF_015228065.2 Penaeus monodon
TTTTTTTCTCCACAGCGTCACCTACAAACACGAGTGTTATCTCGTCTTCAATTAACCGATAACGATATCTTTAAAACCCGTTATTATGTTTCTTTTTTTCTCCCCTAATGGTTTTCTTTTTCGCGTGAGTGTGATTAAATTGTATTTTATTTTGTGTGTGTGACAGTGGAAGAGATGAAACGTAATAAACATTCGATGAATTAATGTAAGATCAGAGGTTTGTGTATCTTTAAATACGTTTCAGAAAACGTTTACTTAATGCGTCAGATTTTTTTTTTTGATTCATTGTTCCCTTTCCTTTGACTTCAGTTATTCATTATTATTTTCTTTTCTCCCTCAGGTTCTCTGGCACCTGGACATCTTCCGACGGAGTTTCCGTGAGCTGAACGGACACGCGTGTATGGCAGAAGCTTGCATCTTCTGTGCTCTAAAGGTTGGTCACGTGTTTTCCTTTTATCGGGTGGGGGTGGCTGTGGCATGTCGAGGAGGACGGTCTGTATTCAAGGCCGAGCTTGTCCTTGGGTCGTTCTTGTGTCATGGTATCCTGTGTACTAATATCAGAATTCGGTAAACCAAGGTCGGGGTTTAGTAAGAGCGAGGACAGGACAGGTGGCGTCCTCCTTCGCATTTTCAATTCCGGAAAAGGAAAAGGTGATTCATTTTGCGGGATTCCGGCACGAGTAGTTAGGCGCGTGGCGATGTCTACGAAAGAATGAATGCCTTT
>NC_051410.1:39422890-39424973 GCF_015228065.2 Penaeus monodon
CTGGGTTTCGGCGTAGAGAAAGTAGGTCTCGCCCTCTCGCCCACTCTCCGCCGTTCTCCATGCCCGCGCCTCCATGCCCGGGTCTCCTTGGTCGTCTCCCCGCTGGCTGGTACCCTGTCTCTACTCTCCGTAGCTTTGTAGAAGGCTGGTCAGAGAGGAAGTTTAATTATACTCGATTTTGGTTGTTGTTTTGTGTATGGAGGTCTCAGCGACGCCTGATTTTTCTTTGTGTTTGCTTGACCATTTGAATCTGTGGGATCCGTATTTTCGCCTTTGTGTAATGATGATAATAACAGCAATTAGGCTTTCGAGGGTTGTGTGTATACGATACAGCTATCTCGCGGACGTCACTCTTTGTTATCCACGGACGCCAAGGGTCAGGCAATTACGATTTCCCCCGTGACCTGAGATGGCTTGGACAGCCGACAGGTCACGCGGCTCGACCCCCCGAGGGTGACTGTGAGGTTATCCCTGACCTACTATAACGCTGGGTAAGATTCACTTCAAAGGATAATCAAGAGGATATTGTTAAGCTTGTTCTTCCTGACAAAGGGGTGTGCGAAACTGTGGAGGTCTAAGGGCAGTTTCGATCGCGTGTAATGACGAGAGATTTCAATCCGGTGGAGGTTTTGTGGTAAGAAATCGTCTCGTTCAACAACTTGAGTTATGTTTGATTGCGGTAAGAAAATAACAATTTTCCCCTTTTCCTTATCCTGAAACATTTATCTATTATGATAACTTGTCTGTGACTCTTCCTCCCCCTCCCCATTACCCAGCTTTCTACCCCTTAAAACCGAGTATTCACCCTCCCCCCCCTCGTTCACCCCACTACCTCGCAGATTGTCCTACACTTTCCGTGGCTTCCGGGAGAGTCGCGGGAAAGTCGCGTCACGCAGAGACCTCACCCAATCTCCCGCTGAGTGTTCCGGCGAGAATAGGAAAGCGCCGGGTGCTGGTGAAGCGCGAAGGGACAGTCCATGACGTCCAGGGATGCTAAACTAACTTAGGAAAACGGCGGGGAGTCTGCTCTTAAGTTCTGAGACTCGCGGTGGTCCCGGCGGAAGCTCTGGTCGATTAGGGAGATGTGGTTTAATATCGGAGTCGAAGTGTTAGTAATTCTAGTCTTAAGTAACAGAGGAGTAAAGTGTAAAGTTCCTTCAAGTTAGTAGCTGAAAAGCAGGTCAGAGATGACCTAGCTTTGTGTAGGTGTAATTGCGATCCATTGATATTGTCATTCTGTACCTTGCATCTTGTTCATTACGGCTCATTACAAGTCCCCAGCTTATCACACAGTTTCTTTGTAAAGGCACTCGGTTAATGGAGTGATGAAATTAGCAGTGTCGTCACAGCAAACACAAAAGGAAAACAAGTGTTACTTCAGATGAGTAATTAAGATAACACCGGTGCAAGGGAGTCTGATCAGGGCTTACAAATCGGGCATCCATTCCATTCATCATCCCTGCACCTGGAGGATAACCGGTCTGGCAGGACGAGTTCACGACAGGAATATCAAAGTGAACTCTTAATGTTCTACATCACGTAGCATACATACGACACAGTCCATCGGGAAGAGCACATCGACGCTCTTGGATTTCGTCGTGTGTGTTCCTGAATATTTTGAAGTCGAGTGTGCACTTGATTTTTATCGTTTCTTGGAGAATTTAATCGAGGCAGATGATTTGGTGTTCGTTGGCTTTATTTATGTAAACAAAATCGGAGCCGAGGGTTGGGGTCCGAGTTCATTAAGAGTCGGACTTCCTTTCCTGCTCGCGTGTCTGCTCCTTATACGTGGTGCTAATGACGTCGCTTGTAATTGATAATTCATGGGGGATAATCATGTCCCAAAGCTAGCGCCCAAGAAGAGGGCCTTCTTTGGAACGTAATTAAGGTGCGAGGAACGTGGTGCGAGGCGGCGTACCAGTGCCACGGGCTGGGACGGGAAGCGGGTGATCTGTGGGGATGAACTGCCTGGCTTGTTAGGTGGGCGTCATGCGGTACTGGCGAGGTATGACAGTGTCTGCTGCGAGGTTGTGCGTGTGAAGATCAGTGAGGATACACTGGTGTGAGTTTGATAACGATGGTG
>NC_051410.1:39425014-39425125 GCF_015228065.2 Penaeus monodon
GAAGAAATGTGTTTTACGGTCAATAGTTTCTAGTGTCGAAAGTCCCCCGTCCACATCAGAAAACTTTGTATTATTGTAAATGCGGTCATAAAGTAAATATATAATGCGTTC
>NC_051410.1:39425205-39425928 GCF_015228065.2 Penaeus monodon
TATGTTTGGGAAACATCAATAATTTGTTTCAAAAATTACAAGCTATTTGGATATTGGTCGCAAACTTCGCCAGAATACAGTTTACACACATTGGTTAAGAGTCAAGTTTGCTGGTGTGGGGGCTGCTTCGAGGAGATAAGCGGGCCGTTTTCTAAATGAGAGTAAAATACACGTAGCGAGTCCCTCCCATGTATACCTGCCTTCCATATATGCCCTTCCCAGGGGCTATCCCATTATCCGGAAAACGAAGATATGGTCAATTATTATCATTTTTGCGGCTTTCGGAAAACCAGTCACAGTGTTTATATGCAGTATGAGAAAGCTTCTTTTTTTTGTCTTTTGCTATCTTCGTGGAACGCGTACAATCGGCTTTTAAAAAAAAATAGTGCCACTTCTAAACGACAATCAGAAGTCCGTCACAGGTAGTAATTGCAAAAAGAGAGTGACGCTGTAAAACCCGAAGAGAACTTTTGAGTCGACACACACAAAAAAAAAAAGAGAAGAACTTGGCATAGACTTCCTAGATGCCAAGTGACCTCTAAAAGTCCCGAGAGGTGCGTCAGCGGCGTAACCCACGAGGCCAATGCGGAAGAGAACTGACCCTACCTACGCCCGGGCAAAGGGTCTAGAATAGCTTACCGCTCTTCCGTTGGTGTGCGGCGGTCATGGGCCACCGAGAGAAAACCTCGCTGGATCACTTCTTACTACACCGTCGATTTCACC
>NC_051410.1:39425961-39426451 GCF_015228065.2 Penaeus monodon
CAAGCGTTTATAACTGTCGAATGAGTTGCTTGCTCTTCCGAAAACGCCGTGATATTTTAATCGTGAAACGTACGTATTAATGAAGAAATCAATTTGGAAATGAGAGGGAACGCTTAGCGACGTGGTGTTTGCGGGCCCGGTTGAACCTGCCGGGTGACGTCAGCAGCAACCCCGTAACCCCAGAGGTCGTCTGCAAAGCTTTTCCGTCCGTAAGGTGTCCCGCTAGAAAGGCGAAGTTGGCACGGCGCCCGACTTGCATGTACTGTGTCGCTGGTGCAGAGGTGGCAGGGGGGGAAGAGGCTGTGCATACTAATCGGTGCCACGGACGGAGATGGCGACGAGGTAGTTCCGTAGTTAAGGTGAAGGTGGTGCGGCCGGCAGAAGGCGGAAGGGAAGCCCATTTTCGTGCAAACAAGATTCATGTTAAAAAAAAGGGGGGGTTTTGCACAGACTGTTTACTCTATAGGCAACCACGCAACCCTCACTTTCA
>NC_051410.1:39426497-39427792 GCF_015228065.2 Penaeus monodon
TTGCTAATTCACGCAAGATATTATTGGGGTTGCCAAAAACATAGAAGACGCATGGTGCGCATACCAGCATGTGAAGTAGCCGTGTGGAAGAGTGGTATTAGGGCACGTTAATCTAGCAGGTGCCCCGGGCGACCACCGCAAACATGCTAGGCGCTGCTGTTGCTGCCGCAGTTCTGGTATTGCTGGCTTCAGACATACCCGAGTTGCAGGCTTGGCATAAAAAAAGAGAGGCTTTAAGGTTAACATAGCGAGCCTGGCAATACTCGGAGCAAAAAAAAAATATCCAGTTGATTGTAAGAAGAAATTCTAATAAGCATATTATCGTAATTGAATTTCATTGCGAGACCGTACATGCTACAAGAAACGCAGTTATAGAGTGCACGGAAAAAAATTGCAGTTGTACATGGCACGCAGTTAAGCCCAGGCTGGACGGAAGTTATTTGGGGCAAGTCTATAAGGGGTGAGAGTAGGGGGAGGAGGTAGGGTATAAGGGGAGGAGGGGGGGGAGGGGGCTTCTCTGGCATGTGGCAATCTGGCAGCAGAGAGAGACTTCCCCACTAATTTATTTGGGTTTCATTCATAGATCCAGTCGATCGTGCAACATGTTTATTTGTTAGTGTTTTTTTGGGGGGACTCGTAAAAAGGCGACTCCGTTTTTTTCTTCTTCTTCTTGAAAGTTGGTTTATACTCTTGTTTTAAAAATGAGTTAATTCACTTACTCTCTACTCTACGATTTATTAATGTACTCTGTAGTGAGATTAGATTTGAATGCGTATGTGCGGAAGAAACGAACATTTTGAGTAAGATTTTTTTTTTCCCCTTTTTTTCCACGCAAATGTTCAGTGCTTGTGGTCCGTCTCGCGTCCTTCTCCGCGTCGGGAGGGCAAGCCAGGGGCCGGCCAGGGTGGTGGAGGACCGCGCAGGGGAAGGAGCGAGAGAAATAACCCTACTTTGAGGTGTATTTTTGAGGGAAGAATGAGACTTTTCATGGAGTCTTGACTTGTTATTGACGTGTTTTGGTTTGGATGTGAAGAGGGATGAATAAATTTGCCAATTTGGATAATTAGTTACTAATAAAATGATAAGTTACTGGTTTCATGGTTGATGAGGATTCGAGCGGTGTGTTTTGATTTCATCGAGAAGAAATTCAGCTTCATCGTTCAGCCCAGATTTGTTTTCAAATTCGTGGCTTTCGTAAGGTTCTGTCCTGTTCACCTAGTTAACCATAAGGGTTGAGAATGAAGGAGCGAGTAAAGCGGTGGTTCAGGCTGGGGCATCGCGCGCGCCCTGAGTTT
>NC_051410.1:39427828-39427985 GCF_015228065.2 Penaeus monodon
AGTGCACCTGCACCCTTGGCACCTCGCCAGCGCGCCAATTCTTCCCGCCAAAATCATTGCGAGTCAGGCCCGCGCGAGTTTGTTTTGGCGGCGGGATGGCATTGTGCTTTACTCGCGGTTGCATAGGTTGATGGGGGGTACGAGACCACGCTGGATG
>NC_051410.1:39428440-39429597 GCF_015228065.2 Penaeus monodon
GCACGAGGGAGGGGGAAGGGCTGTAGCGTGGAGGGTCAAGGCGAGAACCACTCGTACAAACGTCAACAAAAAGCTCGTAGTACCAGTTTTTGCGGCGCCGTATTGTGAGCAGCACGATGATGATGATGCTGTTGCCGCGCCGTCCACTCGCCGATTGTCATGTCTCGCTATTCTTCTCGTTTGAGTCTTCCTCTTGTAGTTTCTCTGACGTATATTGGTGCCAGAATAGGTCGTCGTTGGTTTGATTTGTTTATTTACCAAAGTTAATGTCATCGGCGATATTAAAACGAGCGAATTTAGAACGTTGATAACGCCTTTATTTACAAACACCTCACGTGAGCAATATCGGCGTAAGTATCTCCTCTCGAGCCAAGGGGCTTTGGCCTCTTGGGTCGCCCGGCGAACGGGTGAGTTTCGCACGTCAAGGGCCGAGCGGTGGCCATTGCACCTTGCATAGGATTATTATTCACTGACCAACCCCAGTCTGGCTTCTCGGTGGCTCTGTTATCATCGACGATTCCCGATGGAAATACAGTTGTTGTATAAAATAAAAAGGTAATGAAGAAAAAAAAACATGGGAAGAGCAGATTTTTTTTTTTTTTTTGTATCGATTAGTTGCAGACATAGCGCTCCTTGCAGCTGAGGGTGTTATGCGCGTGTCTCGTGAAGTGGACAGTGTCTCACGTGTATGTGTTGTGACGTCACAGTGTTGACAGTGTTCACGCCATCAATCCCAGGACGCGGCTGCCTCGTGACTCCTTGTATGCTGACCCGCCTTGATGAGCCGCTGCCCGTGTGCGCGCCGCATGCAAACAGGACAAGATAAAACACCCCAATTAACCATGATGTAAACAGGCATTCGTCTCTGTGTAGGTGTTAGCGATAAGAGATAAACACCCTTAGTCTGTTTGTCCGTGTTGGTAGTCATTAATGAACAGGGTTTATCAGTAGTTTTATGATAGAAATATGCAGTGGGTGAATGCGCGACGAGTTAAAAAAAAAAAAAAATTCTCGCAAACCATGACACTGCGGGTTCACTGATCTCCACACTCTCTCGTTCTTCAGCTTTCTTTTATTTCTTGGCTGATCGTGTTCGTTTAATTTCTGATGCTGAATGCGTGACAGAGCCCCTCCCCCCCCCCTTTAACGTTAGACAT
>NC_051410.1:39429728-39429997 GCF_015228065.2 Penaeus monodon
GTAGCTGCGTCGTGAAATCCAGGATGTATTTTATGTATGTCGTAAATCAATCACGGTGATTAATGCCGCTATAGAGAACACTCAAAAACCAATATGGTCGTTGTTAATTAAATTTTCCGGTCGGTTTTATGGTATCACGTATTTTAGTCGACTGTGTACATGTGATTCAGGAAACCTTCTGCTGTTCCAATAAGCAATAAAGAAAGCACAGTAAAAAAAAATCAATTTCCTAATCTCCATATTCATTGATTGAGTCCACGCAATAAGTG
>NC_051410.1:39430042-39430407 GCF_015228065.2 Penaeus monodon
CCAAGTGAGGTACGCGCGATTTAATCCAGAGCTTTTTTTTCCAAGATTATACCAGCATTGATAATCTTTAGAAGACACACGACGCAAATCAGGTGACGCGCCTCCCTCCTCCCTCGCGACTAAAATACGGCAGCAGCGTCGGCGATTCCATCTTCGTCATATAATTGGACGGACTGTAAGGTAGGCAGTTCTTCGCGAGTCCCGAGATCGGAGAAGATATAGGCCGACTCGACTCGACCGGTCCTCCGTACTCCCGGTTCTCGAGTAAGAACTAGTCTGACAGCATCTTTATTCCGGGCCGTCCAATAGGGGGAAAACTCCCGAGGTTGTGGAAGGGGGTACTGTCGTAGTTCTGCTGCGGATTA
>NC_051410.1:39430466-39430887 GCF_015228065.2 Penaeus monodon
TTATTATGAAGGGCTGCCGTTGTTGTTTAGAGGGCGGGAAAGTTGGGAGTGGGTTTTGTTTGGTATTTTGAATGTGAAGTCAATCTGATTCTATAAAAAAAATGTTGGGATTTTATTACGTGATTTTGACGAGTGTTTTTTTTTAATGTCCTTTTCGGCCTCATTGAGCACCACCGTGCCCATCTATACCCAACAAACCGTTGTCCTTCGTCCCACACGCCTCTCGCCTCCCGCTGCATTTCCCTCCTGATTGGCTTCTTCATATGCTAATGGTCTTTTTGCTGCTGGGGAACTGAGCGAGGTTCCCCGTGCGTACACACGTGCCACACTTGACGCCGGCTCAGGGGCTTCGGGAAGCTGTTCTAATATTATTCGAGCCTTTTGTTGTCTCGTTTGCTACAGGATAGAATCGACCATCGTT
>NC_051410.1:39431088-39431483 GCF_015228065.2 Penaeus monodon
GGGATTAACTTTAAGTGCATTAAGAATCAAGTAATCACGCAACACCGTATATTCGAAAAAATAGAACAATATCAATAATGTCCAAATTGCTTTAGTGATTTCCTCTTATTTAAAACGTCCCCCGCAAGAGGCCGAAAACGCGTGTCAGAGCCTAGGTCTAGGGAGCAGGAGGTCAACACAGAGGGCGTTCTGTGGTGTGGGAGTGTGTGTGGTCCTCTGTCTTGAGAGTGCGGACGTCTGGGGGGGTTGTATGTTCCGTTTCCTTGTAGGGTGAGAGTCTATCGTCTGCAATTTCAAGGGTGGTTCCTCCTCGTAGGTCTCGGAGCTCGCCCTAATAACCGAGTGTTCCTTAAGCTAAATGTGGCGTATAATGGTTCTCGGGGATTTTCTCGTGG
>NC_051410.1:39431640-39432598 GCF_015228065.2 Penaeus monodon
ATAATGTATACATCTCACTAATTAAGGAAACTTTTTTTTCTTGTTCGAAGTCAGTTGTCGAATCCCACGACGTCCCTCCGGCTTCGCCTCGACGTCTCCTCTCCCAGCCAGCCGTCGACCGGAACGAACTTAAATGAGTCGAGTTTGAGGCGTAGTTGGCAGTTTGGCAGTCATAAATACAGGCGAGGTGGCCGTTTTCTTGCCAGCCGTGACGTGGCAGGGGTAATTAAAGCTATACCCGAGCACACCTTCCCTAGCCTGGAGGGGTCCCGCAGACAGGTGTCAACACCCACGGTCCTGCTCTGGGCGATCTGCATTCACTCGGTGCTGAAGGACTGTCCCTCATTTACCTTGTTCGTCTGAGGAAACATTAAAAAAATATTCCGCGAGGCCTAAGTGTTGATAGGAAGATCCTGGGAGGCGGCGAGGGCGCGGGTCGACGCCTATCTTTAAGGTCCAGTAACGAGAGGTCTTTCTCTAGATAATCGTCATCGTGTCACACTTGGCGTGGGAACCTCGACCGGTCTTTACATACAGCGGAGTTGTCTGAAAAAAGTGACCGAGTGAGAGTGCGTTTATCATACTGCCGCCGTACACGTTCGAGTCGCACAGGCATACCATTAAAAAGCCTCGAGAACACTACAGCCTGTGTACACAGTAGCTTAACCACATGCGGGAGGACGTGGACGTATATGGAGTTCGGGAATATGAGCCTCAAATCCCCAAACAGAAACGGAGGATAAACGTATGTCGACTTCCCTACATGGCAAGCGGACCTTACACGGCGCTGACAGAACCGAAGCACATCCACGACGTAATAGAGTCTCATCGCACTATGCCTTCAAATTACAAGAACAGTCCGATGGCTTTTATGGTTGCGATACACGGGTCGAGGAATCTTTACTATATTCATCCGGGATATCACACATGCATATTTTGTTTTGTGGTGTGTGTGGGT
>NC_051410.1:39432976-39433291 GCF_015228065.2 Penaeus monodon
TCTTGGTGATCGTTAATAACATCATCAACTGTATTTGCTGTACTGAAAAAGAAAGTTCGATTAATTAACATTCTCTGTATGAGAGAGACGGGCAGCGTGTAATCAGTGTCTCTGAACCATTACATCAAACATTTCTCTTGATATCCGTAACTTCCTTTCCGGCCGCCTCGTCTAGCCGCAGGTCTCGTCTTACTATCGGCACTGCGGCCTCTCGGGATTCAGTACCTGTGCCACCCGAAGATCTCCGCGGCACCGGAAATAGGGTGAGCGACGCAAAGTGTGTCGGGTCATTACGAGCAAATCACGGCCCGCCAA
>NC_051410.1:39433574-39436286 GCF_015228065.2 Penaeus monodon
CGCCACCCGGTTGAGAAATGTTGAGAGCTGTTTAGAGACGTTTTCCACTGTCTTCCCCAAGGTTAATATGGTTGCAAACCATCCAAAAGAAACAATAGTAGGGGAGAGAGTTACGTTGGGGGGGGGGGGGGAGAACATTGTTTCCCGCAAGCCAAATAGTATGGTTACATAACGAAGAGTGGGGGGGGGGGGGATAAGTGTTAGTGGAGCGTAATTACTCAACCCTTCGGTAAACGGCCAGACTCGAAGAAGGAGGAGGAGGAGAAGGAGAAGAAGAAGGAGAAGGAGAAGAAGGAGGAGGAGGAGAAGAGCTAGCTGGAAGAAGGAAAGAGGAGAATAGAGATTGAGATTGATGAGGCGCGCGGCGTGTTCGGACGACGCTGGACGGAGCTGGGAGGATGAGGGAGGAGGTAAGGAGGACGGGCGATTGAGGAAGTGGCGGGCGTAGGGGGGAGGATGGATGGAAGGTGCGTCTTGAGAAAAGAAGAAAAGAAGTGACAGAAAAAGGTAGCGTTTGTATTTATTTTTAAAGAGGAAATTACCAGTGCTTTCTGCCTGTTCCTCGCTGAAGCCTCGATGGAGGTCGGTACAGCACGCTGCCCTGCTGGGTCGTTGGCCCCGCAGCAGTGGATTATATCGCCGCCCTGGGGGGGAGTTTGGGATCGCTCGGGAGGTAGGGAAAGAGGAGCGCCACAGGACGGTGGGGAGCTATCTGGAACTGCGGCGTAGGGCGGGAGATCGATGGATCTCAGTCGCGCGTGGAAAACGAAGAAAAAATTTAAGAAATTAAGGGCGTATGATTTTTATTTTTTAAAGAATTACATGTTTCGTGCTTTTTGTAAGACAGGGGAAGCTAGTGAGATCAAAGGGACGGACTGCTCTGGTTTGGCCTAAGTGGAATCACCCGGAGGTGCCAGAATGGGGCTAAGTGTGCGCAGACGCAGTGGATTTGGGGGAATACGCGCCTGGAGCCAGTGACGCGTATCCACAAGAAGAGAAAAACGTTAAATAGATTTTAGGGTTGGATAATGGAATTATTCGTAAAATTGTTGTAAAGTATCAGTTAAATTTTTTCGTGTCGTGATGAAGGAAGATTATATAAATGGGAGATTTCAACGCTGACCAAGGGATCACCCAGTGGCAGAAAGGCGTAATTGCTTCACGATTGAGATGAGATACGCCTGGCCCTCTGCCCAGCCTCGTCTCAATTACCAACATGGCCCCGAGTAACAGGGCGTGGACGCTGGCCATCCGACTGGGACCGTATTTGGCGTTGCCGTGTGCATGCGGCCTCCATTATAGAGTCTTGTTAGTGGGGCGCTGACATGACACGTGAACATATCTTGACAGAAAAGGAAAGGCGATGACATGATGACGTGTGTACTCCCCCTGGCGTTCACGATTGCTCTGTTACTTGCACGTTCGCTGTCACCTGCCAGCGTGACTGCCTTCACGGGAAAGCAGGCGGCCACGTGGGTCCGTCTCCGTCACGAAGTATCTGTCTCTTATCAGGTGCAAGCCTGTCTCACAACCGGTGCAAAATTTCGCACAACTGCACGTCAGGTTTGCAGCAAGACACGCGGGGCCGTGACAGGAGTCGGGGAAGAGGGGGCCGTGCACGCTTGCAAGAGACGGGCCGCGGTTTCCAGGGAAAGCCGGAGGAACGGCAGTTGGGTGAACGGCCCACGTGCAGGTAACTTCCCCGGCATCGTTACCTGCTTGGGGGGGGGGGGTTGAAGTCCCTAAGATTCAACGTGTTTCCCTCCCCAAACCGTCGCAGAAATGTAATATTAACTCGTAATCTTAAAACTAAATGGAGTTATTATTCATCAGAGCATTTAAAACTATTATACAGCTTCTTGTGCAAATGTTTGATATTATGTTTCCGTTAAGTTGGCCTTTAAAGATTGCTCACATTAACTTTGACGTTTTCCCGTGAGAGTTTGAGGTTATGGGGAGGGGTGAGGCTGAATAATTATCAATCAAAATATGATTTTGAAAGACGAAGAAGACCAAGAACGAGATAATCGGTTCCTCTTTAACCTTTCCTTCCCTTCGCATCTCCTGCCTCGAAATTACGGAGATAGAAATGGGTAGACGCAGCCACAGGTAACTTGGGGGTTCGGCCGAGGACCCCCGCTTGGCCCGCCGAACAGTTCGCCAGGTAAGGTGTAGGACCCTCGGGCCATTTTACGTCAGGAAGCCACTTTCTTCGCAACGTCGCTCTTCCCGTCCGTCGTCGGAAGGGCGAGGATGGCGTGCGACGGGGAGGAAGAGGGCGCCATGGAAGATTGAGCCTAATGTTCCGGGTGCGTAGAGCCGGATCGCTTCTTCCAAGACGCCAGGGTTACGCTCCACAGTACAAGCGAGTTCGGTGATGCTGGCGAAATTTGGGCATTATTTTTAAATATCTGTTCTCTTGTCAATCGCCGGTAAAGCAATGTGTGTACGTTTATGGGAACACGAAGGAAAATGGCGTCGCGGAAACAGAAGACGCGCATTCGAAAGCAAGACGACGGTAATATTACGACGACTTAACGCGCCTTGGTACCTGTGTCTAGCCTCGCACCGGGACCCCAGCTCCAGCAGTCCACGGGGCGGCCACACCTGAATCCCGCGGATCCCCCGTTTTCTGAGAACTTCAGGATGACTGAAGGATAACTCTTCTGTGATGCGCGCTGGGCTCCGTTTTCTTTGATGAACTCCCGCTTG
>NC_051410.1:39436406-39436548 GCF_015228065.2 Penaeus monodon
CACGCACATTAGACATAATCAGAACCAGAGATTTTCTCAGGGTTATGGGCGGGGGACATGGCGTAATTTACTTAAAAACAATTATTCTATTTACTTTTTCATATATTTGGTAAATTCTTCGATGTCTTTGACTAATTCCTGG
>NC_051410.1:39436715-39436848 GCF_015228065.2 Penaeus monodon
ATTTCCTTGTTTTCCCTGAATGCTAATTTTGTCATATCTTTCCAGGTAAGCGTCGAATGACATCCACTCAGAGACACAACGGAAGCAGAGTGATAAGTATTTGTAAATCTTAGAAGAAAAAAAATCCTTAACC
>NC_051410.1:39437272-39438346 GCF_015228065.2 Penaeus monodon
GGTTCTTCAAATCTTCCATAGCATGCACATCCCGAGGGGGGAAAAAAACGAGGGAAATCATCGCGATAACTAAAATTCACAGGATAAGTTCGAGGAGGAAATGAAATTAAGGCCTTGAGTGGTAGGCCTCGAGGAGCATCAAGGTAAGAGGAACGTAGTCAGGGGAAGCTGAGCCAGGTGTGCGAGGCTGGTTATGGGAAAGAGCTGTGAGGGTCGCACTTAAGGAACCGCAGCGGCGATAAAGTCGGTGTTCCCGCTGTTGTAGGCTCGGCCAGCGATGCTATCGTGCCTGCCCACTACCACTTAAAGGGTCTTCTTTTGTTGGTTCTTCACTTTCATGTAAGTGGGCCTATTGTCTTCCCGTAGGCGGGGATTATTATTGCTTTCCTGGGTTATTTTAATCGTTGCTTAAAAAGGTATTCGTGGGGTTTAATGGCGCATTTCGAGTATCGCACTTGCGTATTCGTAGGCCTATAAAATCCGCCAGCTCTGTAGGTGGGTTTTCCAAAATCAAGAAGTGTGTCTTTTCCCAAATCCAAATTATGAAGGATCGGTTGTCGCGGGCGTGCCGGGGGCGGCGTGAGTGCGGTAGACCACAGGGCGAGAGAAGAGTCACTCCGCTTCATAAAAACTGCGTCCCATACATGGATAACGAACACAACCGCAAGATAAGTCGATAACTCTCTTGCCACTAATTATGCCGCAACTTCCTGTGTCTTTGATAGCGCTGATTAGTCCTCTTTTTGATTATCTTCCTGGATATTTATCATGCATTAGCGGGGGTGCGATAGCCGCAGAAATCCGACCGGCATTACAGGTTTTGTGTTCGGGTCTCGCTAATAGACCTCCTTCATATTAGGCGCCGTTATTAATTACCCACTTACCTGTGGCATTTTAAGGCACTAACTGCTGATTAAGGTGGCCATAGATGTATGCTAATAGTGATACAGATTTGTGTGCGAGACGTAATTGGGCGCCGCGTGCGTGTAGCCGTCGCTGCGGAGGCCCCTCGCCATAAGGCACGTCCTTGCCAAGGCGACTGACGGAGATCGTCTTTCTTCGGCTTTAGGTGAC
>NC_051410.1:39438644-39439260 GCF_015228065.2 Penaeus monodon
CTGCCAAGCGAGGAGAGACGTGAGAGGAGGATTGCAAGCAGGATGTTGCGTGACTGATGCTGTGCACTTACCAACAAACGAATGGCTCAGATTATAAGATGTTCGCCCAATAATTACTGCCATCAGGCACACTTGCACTTTTTTTCTTTATGGGTGTAATCGAGATGGGAAGGAGGCGCTCTCTTGTCGCCTTCTGTCGCCCTATATCCTGCCTGCTTCTGAAATGCCGATGGATTAATCATGGTATGGGTTAAGAGAGGATTATGTATGTTAAGGGCAGAGTCTATTATCCTGGTTATGGTAAGTTGCACTTTTTTAAAGTTTTAATCACACTTTAGAGTTATGTTCATCAACTTAATGTATGGTCTTTAATTAGGTTGTGGCAAGAGTGAATTAACCGTGTTATGGCTATAGTGAAATTATCCAAATTAAGGTAGAAGGCAAGACACATGGGGGGACATCCAAGGATTGTTCTCACGGCGTCTCCTTCTTACCTATCCCCCCCCCCCTCCACCACCAGGGCCATCTCCTCCCGAACCCATGGTATCTCGCCCCTTACCCTCCCACACCCCCCCCACCCTACCCCATCCCCGTCGTAGTAATCTTGTGCCACCAT
>NC_051410.1:39439324-39439473 GCF_015228065.2 Penaeus monodon
AAGCTGTAGTTCCCACACTCCTGACGAGTCGCACAACGAGTGATTCCCCTCGGTTGTTTCAGGGGTAATTGAAATAAATCGCCTGTTCCGTGTTTACGTTGAAAGGGTACGCAAGGACCGGTTTTCGCTATATATGTGTTGCAAGATGC
>NC_051410.1:39439770-39440656 GCF_015228065.2 Penaeus monodon
GTTTCCTGTAATGCATCGACACAAGATATTGCTTGTATGTCAAGACGACTCTCCAATTTATGCAACAAAGCGCCATTAACCGCGTGCATTACCGTGCTGCGGTTGGCTAGCTCTGGCCCCTGAGGATGAGCTGTCGGGGTCACGAGTTATTGTAGGTCCAGGTCACGGTACAGCGCGGTTGACCTTTGACCCGTGGTGAAGATGAGACTCGGGCCGGGAGAGTGTCGGATGAGGGGCCGGAGCAAGGGTACGGGTCAGGGGCACGGGAGGGGGAGGTACGGGTCATGGGATATGGGTGGAGGGGCGCGGGTCAGGGGATACGACCCTCTTGCTTTTATTCGAATGCTTTTTGCAGCATTCGTATCATTAGAATAACAAATAAAGACGTTTTTTTTATCGTTACAAAACTTTATCGGAATGACCTCTTGCATTTACACCGACGAGGAAATATTGGCAGCTTCGCGTTGCATAAATTGAAGTTGCAAGGAGATCGCGGTTGGAGTACTTTCTTTTTTTCTCCGGGCGAAGGGGATGGCGCTCTCGCAAGGGCGTCTTCGGCCGTGGGAACCCTGTGCCTTGTGAGGGAAAAAGACGGTGAGCGTGGGAACTCCAGGAGACAGCTATAGAGAGAGTAATCCTCACGAGACACCGACCCAGCACTGAGAAATTCCTTGCAGGTGAAACGAAAAGCCATTTGTTTTTTTTTTTTTCCTGGTTAAAAGAGATTTAAAAAACATAGCCAGTGGTAGGTGGGAGGTTTTGGTCGGGTCGGAGAGCGCGGGGGTGTTGAAGGTGTAATGGAAAATCCCGTAGGGTTTATCGGAACTCGCATTGCATGATGGATGCATGGTTATCATGAAAGATTTTGGAATTTACACCTTGCATT
>NC_051410.1:39440760-39441029 GCF_015228065.2 Penaeus monodon
GATGCATATATTATTCATCTATACAAAAGGCAATATATTCCTACCCATTGCTTGCACGTCGCGAGAAGGCCTTGAGGTGCACCAGCGCCGCAGGACCACGGGCGGGGCGGGTTCTTGCGGGCGCGACCACAACACTTATGGTCTGCTGTTGGTGCCGCCCACACTGCCCCTGGGCGTGGCTACTCTAGTAAACTTTGCGTCCCTTTGATATCGTCAACGCGAGTATAAGAGAGAAACAGAAGTGAGCACTCGTAAATATAATAATGTTT
>NC_051410.1:39441114-39441385 GCF_015228065.2 Penaeus monodon
GCAAAAGATTCACGTGAGAAAGTGGTCCGAGAGAAATGTTGGATTAATATTTAGTTCGACCCGTTAGCGCTAGGGTGGTTCCCGCCCTGACCTCTCACCTCTCTTTATAAAAATCTTCCTTTGTTGATCGTTACTCCCCTTTTCTCTAACCCTTTATCCGTGGATTATCGCATTTACCCCTGTTTTTATCACGCCTTGCATTTACCCTAACCTGTGTCACGCCTTCGGATGTTTCTCCAAACACACACATACCTCCCCCCCCCTCTCCCTC
>NC_051410.1:39441501-39442775 GCF_015228065.2 Penaeus monodon
TCTTTTTACGACCTTCATCCATTTAACCCTTTCCTCTCTCTTCTCTTTCTCCCCACTTCTCCACTATCCCTGTCTCATTATTCTTCTCCGTATCTACCTCCTCCTCGCCCGCTCTTGACCTTTCTGTCCAGCTGCATAACCGAGACCTCAGGATTATATAATACATTCAGGAGTTATCTGTGTCGTATCTATCGTACTACAAGACGCCTAAAAGTAAATATTACGGATATAAGAATAAATGCACAACAGATACAGATTCAGAGCAAGCGGTGTCACACACGGGGTGGATTACTTCAGGGTATATTACTTCATAAAAGTGTCAAGTTCTGTGTCGTAACATGGGCGGGCCCGTGTATCCACCGAGTAACTTTAAGAAAGGAATATTCTGTGTAAATAAAGTAAGCATTTATAAACGAAATGATAAACTATGTAAGTGGTAATGATCTTTCATGGACTGTGTAGTATCCACTCATACAGGATTCATATGCCACTCAAGATTTAAAGCAAACCGCAGATTTCATCATGAAATAGATCCTGACACGTCTGCTTATCTGCAGGTCAAGGAAGAGGTGTAGGATGTTGCCAGGCCCTCGGGTTCCTCCCACGTGACCTGCCGCGTCCTGCCGTAACAAGCGGCTCTTTATGCTCGTATCCCCTCGACGCCTCCAGATGCCGGCCTTGTTTACTGTAACTGTCACGGACTTGTCCCTTGCCACGCCGCGCTGCTCGTTACGGAGGATTAATACACGAATCATTTATCATTATGGGAGCAAACTATGAATTTAAAAAAATATATATTTTTTCGTTATTGTAACGCGGCGATTCGCGATTATTAAGAAATGTTTGTAGCAAACACTTCGCCATTTTTCAACTATACTCTAAAGGCTTGAAAAGGAGTTCCACAAGGCCCTCGGTAATCAACACTCGTTAGCCGTATATGGAGGAATATACACCGTCATTCCAAATTATAAACAGTGGTCATTACTCACCTCGGGGCTAAGGGCGATAATTGCATGCATTTCGAGCCGTGCCATACGACCATACGACTGTTACTGAGGAGCAGACTCTGGTCAGTGTTGAGACGCGCATCCTATCGAGTTTTCCAGAGGCACTTGAGGCTCCATCATGCGCGGGTGTTCGGTTACCTGAGCTATAACTTCGTTTGTTTTCTCTAGCAGGAAAAGGTGATTTAGGTCTCAGGTTTATTTTAGGTCCAGAGTTATCTTCGTATCTTGTTATAATGTGCTTTTATAAGATTGGTTTCGTGGTATTTC
>NC_051410.1:39442915-39444471 GCF_015228065.2 Penaeus monodon
TCTGTGTTATGATCCTTAATATATTGAAAACAAGTCTTGTTAAATTGAAATTACAAACTTCACGCGATTCAGCTTGTGCAGAGAAATATAATCATCCCGATCACCATCACGTAGTTCGTACGAACACTACGCAAAACCCCAGCAACTCTATAACGAGCAGGTGAGAGGGAAGTGTGCCACGAAGCACGAGAAGCCAGGCAGCTCGGGCGCGAGGGATGACTGAGGTCGAGTGTAGTGCCCTCAGTCACTGCCTTATCACGTAACCCCAGAAAAAATAATCTAGCCTCTCTCTTGCGCTGCCTTCGCTAAGTGGCAAGTTTATTTTGTTTACGTCGGGTTTGGGAGAGGAAGGG
Source organism: Penaeus monodon (assembly GCF_015228065.2). Taxonomy (NCBI): domain Eukaryota; kingdom Metazoa; phylum Arthropoda; class Malacostraca; order Decapoda; family Penaeidae; genus Penaeus; species Penaeus monodon. Next base: position 39,443,269 of record NC_051410.1, read on the forward strand.
CAGGAGTGGAGGGCGACTCTCCTCGACGCGCTGGTGGTGACGGCCAGCCACAACACATCTCTGTGGGGTTCTTCATTATCCGTGTAAATATTATTACCTGGCGTGTTGAACTCAGAGTACATATTTGTACTAGATAAGGGGTGACAAGAACATATGAACGGTGGAAGCTGCAGGTGTTGGTGTTTACCTACACAACACGGGCTCCTAGTAACCCGAGTCTGCGAGGACCAATAATTCTCGAGCGTCTTGGCAGATCTGCGTTTTAAGGAACTTTTTGCCGTAATCCTTTTTAGGGTTAAGCTGCAACAGTGTATTTTTTAAAACACGTCTGTTTGCTGAATGCTTGTTACCGACTTCGTTTTTATTGTAAACGTTCCTTTTATAATTTGGTTTATTGCAATACGTTTGTATGAATTTATCCTGCTTACTGGCTACGCTCTTCCCATTCTTAATAGGCTTACTCTCCGCGCCTCTACATCCGGCCTTGTGAAACTTGCGAGTGTTTGTGAGTTTCTCGGAAAGGGCGTGATGGGTGGCCGGTCGGGGAGGTTTGCACCGGACGCGAACAGCCTTTCACGCCGCGTCTGGCTACTACTCTCAGCTCTCGAGAGGCGGCTAGAGACTTCGTTATCATGGAAATCATTACCAAGCCAGTCTGTATGAATTAACAGATCTTCCTGCCCACCTGAATTAACAAACCTCCCTGCCCGCCTCAAGGAAGGACACACAGGTAATCTGTGATGAATTATGGGGCTGACCCTACATCCCTGGCTGTGCACTAAGCCACCACGATGTAGCCAAGAGCACGCCCAAGAGCTGGCCCACGTGGGCGGCGGGGTCAGCGGGCCAGCGCCGGAAATACTGGAGGTGTTGCACCACACTTGCGAGCGCCTCGGGAGATGGGCCTGTCTTGGTCACCGCGGGAACCTGATGTTCGCCGCCGATAACGAGATTGAGAAAAGCTGGTTCTGCCGGCGACTTCCATCTATAGAAGTGATGACTGTTTGCGGGGATGTTTTCCGCTCGCTTCCCCTGATGGCGCCCTGTGGCCTTGCGCTCGCCACTCATGCCGAGGAACCCGGGCGCTGTCGAGGGAGGGGGCGGTGAGGGGGGTGGATAGGATAAGCGGGCGCGGGAGATTTTAAGTGGGCGTGAGAGGCACAAGAGGCACTTGTCCTTACCTTTGCTTGAAAGAGGGGTTGT
>NC_051410.1:39444505-39445800 GCF_015228065.2 Penaeus monodon
AGGAGATGGTGGCGGAAATCAGGGCTAAGATCGAGTGCTTGATCTCGCTGCTTGTTTCTGCATCTGCAAACTTATAGTTTTATTTTAGCACTGAATAAATACTATGAAATAAAACAAATGATGCAAAGGGTGAGGATGAGATTCATTTTAAACAAGAGTTTTTGTCGTGGGCTTTTGGAAAGAGGATTTCATTTTACGTTATTATTATCAAACAAAAATGTATTTGTCATTTGCATTTTGGAAAAAAAATAACACTCACCATTAACTCCTTAGCCACTCAAAGAATAAAAGAGGATGAGAGGTGATTTGCAGATTTCATTGTCTGCAGATGACTCGACAAAAGAGGTCTAAAATTCTACCGTGTAAGTCTACAGTATGTGAACAAAGGGGCATCCCAGCAGCGATCGGATTTGCAAAGCTTTCAATAATTCAGCGCGTGTGACGTCCATGCCCTTTGCCATCCAAGTTCGGGTCGTCATACCGTTAAGCATCCTTTCCCCGTGTAACTTTCCCCGAAGTGTGGCCAGGCAGTGCGCGGAGACGTCCTGGAGAAGGATGTCCGAGAGTCGTTTGCTAGATGCATCCACAGCAGCGGATGAATGGGCTCCTCTCTCTCGGGCAGGGCGACGCGTGTTCACCTGTAGGACCAAGTGAATGGAAGTGAGTCAGGATCCAGGACGCGTGGCTGGTTTCCGGGAAGTTGGTGGCCAGGTCGCCCGCCGTAGGGTAGGGGGGCGGAGTCTGCCGGACCTTACTGGACCCTGGGGAGCCAAAAGCACTATAAGCCACTTAGGACAAAAATCTGAATGACAGCTGTGTAATTAAAAGAAAACTTGAGCTAAGGATTGGCTGTTACTTTGCTTCTTTTGGAGGAAAGGTTTTCTTCCTATGATTAATAAGGTCAGAGGATAATGAACTGGACATGGAACGTAACACTCTGTGTAGCATTCACTACCCTGACATGTGTACGCGCATGAAAGCATTACTGTTGCGCGTGAATGTAAGGGCAAAGCTTGAAGCGAGTCATATGTGGTCAGCGAGAGCCTTGCGGTACGCCAGAAGGGAGGGTTGCATGCAACTCCCAAAACTACAACTCACTGTCACCTGCTCTGCGAATTTTCGATATCATAACCTTGGCAAATTTTTCATCCGGCTCTACAGAGGACCAATGGATGCCCATGTAGCCTCATTGTGCGGATAACACCTGCCAGTCGCGGGCAGGAAAACGGAAATGGCATGGTGGTGGTGGAGGCAGGTGCGCCCAGGCCAGCCATCCTCAGGTCGCTGATGTGCAG
>NC_051410.1:39445829-39446744 GCF_015228065.2 Penaeus monodon
TTCCTCAGTTAGTGGTCGACTTCGCTGCCGCCGGACACAGTCGCTCTCGCGCGCGTGTGTGTGTGCTTCTCTCTATGCGCGATCCGAGGGTAATTACGGATGTCTTGCCAGTGCTATGAAGGGGGTTTTTTTTTGTGTGTTTTGTGTCGAAATCCGTCTGAAAAGAAACTAGTGATATTATTGTGATTAGTGAATACAGAGGACATCAGTTGTTTCGATATACTTAGTGTTTCACGACAACACCATATGTGAAGGGCGGTCTTCGAAGTGCAAAACGTAGTCGTTATGTTTGTGAATCAGTTAACGATATTCCGAGTGCAGTCTAATGCTGAAAACAGTCAACATATATATATTTCAGTGTGCCACTTTCGGGATTGGTGACCTTTTTAAATGTGCAATATATTTCGTTAAGCCAGTTGATCTGAAGGTCCTATCGACGCTAAAAAATTATCGTGACACTACCTCAAGGAAGCTATAACGGGAACATTAATATCCGAGTGATGACTGTTCTTTCTCGACTAGTAATCTCGCTGGGTCGACGAAGACCTTCCGATATACTCCGCGTCCTACTCCAAGGCTCCCCGCTACTCCTAGGCTACTTTCGGAGACGGAAAGTGAATGTACTCGGGCCTTGGTTGCTGTGTTTTTTTATATATATATCGGCGGCAGAAGTGAATGCAGCCTCATAGTACCTGCCGACTGTCTCGTAAGGTCAATCGTTCGAAAACAATAGGTTATTATATCAGTGTTACGTTGCTTCCAAGTCAAATATTCGGAACAGGAACAGTGCGTAATATACTCTTAAAATTCTTTAAAACAGACCCAAAAGTGTGATATCAGTGGGGAGAATATGAAAAGGTCGAGGCGGAAAGAAAAAAAAAAAGCTTAAGTGAAAGGATGAAAATTGGTGTCTGT
>NC_051410.1:39446799-39446893 GCF_015228065.2 Penaeus monodon
TAGTGAACGTGTGCCCAGAGCTCGTGGCGGGAGAGAACGTTCAGTTGCAAAATATAAAATGGAGGATGGAAAGCAAATCGCGTCACGACTTTTA
>NC_051410.1:39446924-39448372 GCF_015228065.2 Penaeus monodon
CACTTACGAATGCGAAACCGTAATCGAATTTATGAAGCTAATGGTTTTTTGTGGTTTTGTTCTTTCTCCTTTTTAAAACAGATGTGTTAAGATGTGAAAGTCTCTCTTCATTCATAAACATGGTCTTGTGTATGCAACTTAGAACAGAACAGTTTCGACTATGATCTCGCTAAGTGAAGTTCGCGCGAGGATGTGCATAGTGTCCTTACGGTGATGATTCAGCTGCTGAGCCTAGTCCTACCACGCTTACTTCCCCGGCATCACATTGTACCAAGATGATTTGTACCACTCTCCCCGTCGTAAATTATACCCCCGGGAACATGAACATACAAACGTTTTCCCTCCGACAAGCTCTCAAGGTGAGTTGTTGTGGTGCGTTTTCATGAGGTCGCGTCGTGTTGAAGGAGGTCCGTGTGTACTTTGGTGTTTTTTTTTTTAAACAGCAGTTTTTTGTGTTATTTGCCTCTTTGTTTTTTCTACCCTCTCCTCGCCTTCTATCGTATCTTTTCTCCCTTTCTTTGTTTTTATATCTTGATTTCTTTCATGTCCTTTCTCTCTTCTTTCTTCTCTCTCTCTTTCTTCTCTCTGCTCTCTTCTGTTTCTCTCTCTCTGCTCTCTTCTGTTTCTCTCTCTCTGCTCTCTTCTGTTTCTCTCTCTCTGCTCTCTTCTGTTTCTCTCTCTCTGCTCTCTTCTGTTTCTCTCTCTCTCTCTCTCTCTGTATGTATGTGAGACAGACAAACGCGAGGTGGCAGCCGCTCTCCGTGTGTGTTTAGGAATTTGAGCCTTTTCCTATTAATCTTGTTATCGCTGATCTCAGGTAATCGGGGATTAAACAATTGTGCCTCGCCACCCCGATCTGTAATTTACCGATTGAAATCCGATAAGTTTCGGAGGACCTAGGATTTCGGACTAATGGGCGCCGTGATAAGTCTAATGGGGAAAGATTTTGCTGTCGTTATGTCAGTTTGCGATAAGCTTGTATTTCTGTGTTTTTTTTTTCTCTCCCTCTCCCTCTCTCCAAGATTCATTTTTATAAGGAATGTTGTGGCATCATGGACGCATTTTGATATATATATATATTTTTTTCTATTGCATTTCAAGCGTTACTCTATAAAACATAAGAAAAAATATATATATAAGCTTTGAAACGGACAACCGCTTATAGCCTCGGAATATGCAAATTATTACCAGCGTGATGGATTAGGAAACGCTTGGGGATCTAATTTCATATTCCGGATTTTAGGCCTAGGTAATTGTACAGAGAGCCATAGAGCGTGCGTCATGCAGGGCAGAAGTAAAGCGTCGTCAGGCACACGAAGCGGCCGCGGCGAATCGGGCACGGCCACCGCACGGCGCCGATTATCGGACGTGTGGCGGCCCCGTCAAGGGAAAACAACTTTTATTGCGATGATCCTTGGCGGAAAAGCGTCGTGGCTGGACGAGTTTGG
>NC_051410.1:39448533-39448614 GCF_015228065.2 Penaeus monodon
GATGTAAAACAGTTGCTTCGTGTTCGGGAGATGATTGATCAGCCTAAACGTGAAACTTCTGCCGTGTAATTATACATATAA
>NC_051410.1:39448638-39451086 GCF_015228065.2 Penaeus monodon
GGCAAAGTCCGCTTTACATTCCTCGTATTATTGACATATTCTGGCACCATTCATCGGACACCAGATAACAAGGCGCCGAGGTAACCCACATAATTTCCCGAGTATTTCCGTTACTTGCCTGAGGCCCGAGCGTGGGGGGGTGGATTCACGTCGAGCAACATCCCAGGCAGGAACTTGCAACATACAAACACCAATTCACTTATAACGCGATATGTTGTTTTGCTATGTGGCCCCGTTATGTTGACATCGGTTATCATCCCGAATTACTTATCGAGAGGATGACATTATGGTTTTCAGGCTGAGTCAGTTCACGATCCGCATTCCTGGTGACGGTAATAAACTTATTTTTTTCTCTTTCTCTCTCTTTTTAATCTGGTGAAACGTTTGTTCGCGTCACCCAACTGACCTTATTGTTGCCCGGGAGAATATTGAGTAATTTGATCCGCATTTCGACGGAGGAATTGCAACGTGGTATAATTATTGCCTTTGTCCGATGCGCATTCCGATTCGCCTTTTAAACGAAAATAAGTGACGATACGTAGCGACATCTGGTTTGGCCACTCTTTTTCCCCTCCTCTTTTTTTTTCTGTTTTAGTAATTTAGTTTCGAGAGAATGAAAATAATGATTTGGTGTTTAACATGTACAAAGACGAAGGGTAATTTCCCCATGCGGTAGATGGGGTGTTACAATAATGGCTTCGTACATTCCAAACTGGTCTACATGTAATTACCAAGGGGGGATTGTCGTGACCCCCCCTGGACCCTGGACCTCGCCCTCTTCGTACCCCCCCCCCCTCCTCCCTCCAAGATCCCACACCTCGCTCTTCCCTTTCTTACCTCCCCTACTCCCTACTCCGCCGTACGTGCCCCCACCTCATCCCACTCCGCCCTTCGGACCCCACCTCACTCCTGTCCTTTACCCACCACCTCACACCCCCCTGTCCCATACCCACTTCCCTCACACCCCCCCCTCAACATGATGCCCACCTCTTCACCCCCCTCCCCACCCCCCTCGCCAGCTACCCTCCCCAGCTACCCTCCCCACCTCATTCTCTCGGACATTGTGACCACCGCACTTCTTGGAGTGGAATGTTGCCCGATCTCCCTTTGTGGTATTTTGTGTTTAGACTTGTTACATTATCCACCGAGAAGCTAGAGGATTTGTAGCAATGCATATATAATTGATGCTTGTTGTATTCTGCTTTGTCGTTCGCGTGGGATAATTTGAATGCGGTCTGTCGTTTCAATAGGAAATAGTTAGATAGTGATCGAATGTTCTGTAGTCTCCGATCCATCACTCGGGGGAGCGACATATCAGTGGCCTGCCGTCTGCTGTGTAGTCAGCCGTGATAATGTAAAATGATATCCTTTAAACTTGATTTTCCTGTTCATTTTCAGTGTATATATATATATCCATTTTTTTATATTCGATGTTTTCATCTGAATGGGGGGTGGGGTGTAAAACTAAACTAAAATGGAGTGATTGATATATCGAGAAAATGGTGACCGTGAAATATAGGCTTTGAGATGTATCTGGAGGAATATTCCTGTTTTGGAATTTGGCCTTTTAGGATTCCCAGGAATGTTGTGGCGGGGCGAACCGCAGGGGGGGGGGGGGTTGTTCGACCCTTTGTTGGATTACTGGGGGAGGGGGGGGGGAGATTCCAGCAGCTGCGGGAACCCAAGTTGGAACCTTAGGGTCGCCACTCGAGAGGAAGAAATTTGTATTGTAACATTCATGTCGTTGTGACTGTGCCTATACACGTCTCACTGGAATGTGGAATGCAGGCGCTGTGAATAGTGTTTTTCGGATATTCACATATTTATTCCATTTTCCTGAGGTACTTTGTATACCAGGTCATATGTGTTACGGTTTTACCACACTTTGAGCTACTTAATTTTTAGGAATAGATCTTTTACGTCACGCCGCACTGTACTAACTTCCCTTGTTTCTTCTCCCCAGGAACTCTTCTCTCAGCTACAGTACAGCCATGAGTCCGCGCTGCCGCCCGACGCCCTCCGCCGCGCCCTCGCCCAGACCTTCTACAACCAGCAGCGCTTCCAGCTGGGCTTCATGGACGACGCCGCCGAGTGCTTCGAGAACATTCTGCTGCGGATCCACTTCCACATCGCCAGCGGGGAGGCCGAGGACATGTGCAACGCGCGCCACTGCATTCCTCACCAGCGCTTCGCCATGACGCTGGTCGAGCAGAGCGTCTGCGGCGACTGCGGCGCCACGTCCGAGCCGCTGCCCTTCACGCAGATGGTGCACTACGTGTCGGCCTCGGCGCTCACCGCACAGGCCAGGCAGATGCAGGACCCCGCCGTGTCGGGCTCGCAGCCGCAGGTCTCCCTCGACATGTTCGGCCAGCTCCTGAAGAAGGCCGGCGGCATGGGGGACATCAGAGATTGCCCCGTGAGTAGTTCTGCTTTAAAAGAGATTGAGTC
>NC_051410.1:39451193-39452125 GCF_015228065.2 Penaeus monodon
CACATTACTTTTTGGTATATACCAGTTAGTGTGTTATAATCTGTATTATTCTCTCAATAACCATTATTTTTCTCTCGTCCCCAGAGTGCCTGCGGGGCCAAAATACAGATCTGCCGGACGCTGATGAACCGGCCCGAGATCGTGTCCATCGGCGTGGTGTGGGACTCGGAGCGGCCGACGCTGGAGCACATCATGGCCGTGTTCGCCACCGTGGGCACGACGCTACGACTCCGCGACGTGTTCCAGAGTGTTGTGGACGACCGTTGGGCCCAACACACGCAGCACCAGCTGGTCGGAGTCGTCACCTACTACGGAAAGCATTACTCCACCTTCTTTTATCACACGAAGCTCCGGGTGTGGATATACTTCGACGATGCGACAGTACGAGAAATAGGGCCGCACTGGGAACAGGTCGTCGACAAGTGTCGTCGCGGCCACTTCCAGCCCCTCCTGCTGCTTTATGCCAATCCCAGTGGCACTCCCGTGCCCGTCGACACGGCCCCGCGGACGGTGTCTCTCGTGCCGGGCCACCGGACCAGCAACCGGGCCGCGCAGCCTCCCCACAAAGGCTCGGCGGCCGGGGAGCCCTACTCGCAGGCCACGACCCGCCGTGCCGTCACGCCCAACCCCGAGAAGTGCGTGGACGTGAGCGGGCCGACGCCGCGCCGCGCCATCACGCCCAGCCCCGAGGTGGCGGCCCAGCGCGACGGCCACCGCGACTACCAGAACATCCACACCGTGACGCAGGTTTACCAGGACGGCGCCGGCGAGGCCCACAGCGACGACGTGTTCGACCAGGGCACGTCCAACTACCGGCGGCAGCTGGAGAGCATCAAGCAGAGCGGCTCCGTCCTGCCGAACAAGCCCAGCATCCCCGGCCGCGGCCGACTCGACTCCGACGACTCCGTCTACGCCGGCAGGAGAAACGACTC
>NC_051410.1:39452171-39452304 GCF_015228065.2 Penaeus monodon
TACAATCAGCACGGCAACAGGAACAGCAATTCGTCCCTCGAGCAGTTCGAGAAGGACGGCCTCAAGATGCCCGAGGGAGGAAACGTCCCGCGACGCCGCGACTCCGGCAACTGGAGCGGCGACCGGAACAGCG
>NC_051410.1:39452331-39454574 GCF_015228065.2 Penaeus monodon
AGAACCCGTACCTGTTCATCGTGGGCAAGGCCGGCCGCCAGCCCCCCTCGCCCACCGCCAAGGCGCCGCCCAGCCCCTCGCGCGGCGACCACCCCGAGTACGCGAATCTGGGCGTGGGCGTCCCAGGGCACCCGCACAACCATGCCCCCAGCGGCCAGCAGCCCAGCACGGCGCCCAACGGCCAGTACGACCCCGGCTACGACTCCTACTCGCTCTCTTCGAACGACTCCTATCCAATTCAGCAGAATCTGAAGCATAACTTGCAGGTAAGGAGCATCCTCATCACCCGGCGTGCAAAACGTAGAAATCAGTGATGTTCTACCTTGAAAAAAAAATCCTTTTAACTAATGCTCTAACGCCCTCTTGTCTCTTGCAGCAGCTTCAACAAATCCCAGAATGTGTGCAGGCGAGCGACAGCCCTGGAACGTACACGGGCGGGAGTCAGCAAGATAGCAGCAGCGTCAGCACACTAACAGAAAGCGAGGCTGGAGGAAACTGCGAGGCCTTGTGCCTAGCTGCAGACTCGCTGCTGGAGGAAGCCAGAGCGCGCGAGGAGGCCGGAGACCTTCCCGTTAGTATATGATGCTTTTAATGGCACTAATGTTCGTCAGTATATTTCATTCATATCAATATTTTGAGGGACATTATTATTCATCAGTGTTTCACTCATATCAGTTTGATTGACACTAATATTCTCCAGTATATTTCTTCCATAGCTATATTTTAAATGACCCTAATATTCATTAGTATGTTTCATTCATAGCAGCATATTTCGTTACTACTTGTTTTTGTTTTTTTATTAATTAACTATTTATAATCACCTCATTTTCGCCACAAGTGTCCGAAATACCAATCTCACCTGCCCCGTTCCCCCCAGGGCGCCCTCGACCTGTGCAATGCCGCGGCGGCCAAGACCCGAGCCGCCATGGACGCCCCCTATAACAACGCCCACTCGCTGACCTTCGCGCGCATGAAGCACAACACGTGCGTCATGCGGGCGAGGTCGCTGCACCGACGCATCCTCATCCAGGAGGAGACTGCAGCGTGGGAAGGCCAATACAAAATGGGTAAGCCTTTTGCTGCAGTTACAATGATTGCTATGTTTGGTTTTTAAAAACTGTATATACTGAAGAGTTGGTTTATATATTGGTTAAATAAGGGTGTGTTTTCATTTGTTTGTTTGTACGGCCGAGATGAATTCAATGATTTTTCGATGTCTGTACATTATGAACGGTATCTCATGGACCTTCCCCCCCCCCAGATGCGCCCCACCACAGTCGCCAAGGCTCGCGAGACTCGCAGAGGTCCCGCACCAGCCGCCAGGGCTCGCGCGAGGGCTCCGTCCACCACAGCCGCCAGGGGTCCCGTGACGCCTCCAGCGGCTCGCAGGCCAGGTCGCAGGACCAGCTGGACACGGCCGTCACCCTGGCACAGACAGCCGAGAAGTTGCAGACGACGAACATCGAAATCTACGCCACTCTGCCCAAGAAGGGCAAGAAGGCGTCGGAGAAGATGACGAAAAAGGAGGACGTGGAAGTGCACATCGAGCGGCCGAAGGAGAAGAAGGCGGCCGAGAAGACGAAGGAGAAGGCCCACAAGGACAAGAAGAGCTCCAAGTCCCGCGCCGTGGACAGCGACTACGCCAGCGACCACAGCTCCAAGAGCTCCAAGAAGGGAGCCGACAAGGACGACGTGAACGCCATCGTGGAGGTGAAGGAAGAGAAGCCGATCGGGAAGAAGCAGCACAAGGTCAGGCGGAAGCTGCTGATGGGCGGCCTCATCCGGCGCAAGAACCGCAGCATGCCGGACCTTCGCGAGGGCCAGGACGGAGAGAACCCGAAGGCGGCCACCGATGACCTGGAAGTCCGAAGCTTCTCCCGACCGACCACGCCCTCGGGGAGAAGACCATGGCGGGCTACCTGAGCGAGGGCCACCTGGAGTACAGCAACCCGAACCTGGAGCGCAGCAAACTCATGAGGAAGAGCTTCCACGGCAGCGTCGGCAAGGGGCTCTCCCCGGCCAAGAACGCCGCGGCCCTGAAGGTGCCTCCTCCCATACCCCAGCGCATCAATTCCCAGCTTTCACAGAACGAAAAGAATCAGATTTCACAGAAGAACGATAAGAATAGCCGGAAAGATGAGAAGAAGCGAGAGAAGCGGCCGCCGTATCCTCTCCCTCCCAGTGACATTGAGCCTGAGAACCCGCCCGCCCTTCCACCTCGTTGCTACACGCCAGAGATCGTA
>NC_051410.1:39454596-39455002 GCF_015228065.2 Penaeus monodon
TGCTGAAAACTGAACCGCAGTCGCTGCCGTACATCCACACGCAAATGCAGCAGTACGATACGTACCAGACCAACTCTCTTCCCTACAACAACCCGATGTACCCGGAGCAGCATCACCAGCAGCCACCAGGCACACCGACGCAGATAACCGTTTGCGCCGACGTCCACCAGGAGGCCACTCCGAGGGAGGCCCAGCAGCAGATGACCTACCAGCAGCTGCATCACCATCAACAGCAGCAGTATGCTCAGCAGTCTCACAAACAAGAGCCGAAAATGCAGCAGCGACAAGACGATTTCCAGCAGCTGCATCAGCAGCAGCAGCAACTTTATTCCAAACAGAATCAGCAGAATCACGTTTCTTCATCTTGGCCCGAAATCTCACACTCAAGGCAAAGCAGTGAAGACTT
>NC_051410.1:39455020-39455627 GCF_015228065.2 Penaeus monodon
ACTGGAGGAGGCTGTGGAGGATCTGAAAATTCGGGGACTCCTCCCCCCGCCCCCGCCAGAGTCCAGGGCTACACCCGAGGCCCACAGCGCCCCCGAGCCCTCGAGTCTGTTGGCTCAGCTCCAGCAGAAGCGGCAGCAGATCGTCGAGAGCAAGGACACGAATGGCGCCACGACTGATGATCGGGTGAAGCCGTTGCCGCCGAAGAGCAGCGGCGATTGGCTGCATGAGCTGCAGGCTAAGCAGGCAGCCATGCGCAAGAAAATGCAAGAACAAAACGGACCCGCGTCAGGGGCACAATCTGAGGTGAAAGAGAACAACAGTAACAGTGCTAAGGAGAACAATGTCAATTCTGTAAGGAACTTGGCCTCCAAGTTTGAGAATGTGAGTGTGTCTGCGACGAAACCTGAAGTAGGCCAAGACGAGGTCGATAGCCGTCTTGCGCCTCCTGCCCCTCAGCCCTCGCGCGAGGAAGTGACCGAGCGGCAGCGTGTTGTGAGTAAAGAAATGTTCACGAGAGAGTACACCCAGTGTAACTCTTTACAGTTTCCGTCCCACAGTGGGCATGAGAGCAGACTTAGTTCCTCTTATCGGACACGGACCGAACAC
>NC_051410.1:39455673-39455991 GCF_015228065.2 Penaeus monodon
CCAAAGAAGATTCTGAACTTAACACAAGCACAGATACGACGTCTAGTGATGGCGCTAAAAAGAAAAAATCCAAGAAGAGTGTGACCTTCTGTGACCAAGTGGTGCTCGTTGCGACGGCTGAGGACGAGGAGGAGGACGCCTACATCCCCAACCCGATCCTCGAGAGGGTCCTGAAGTCCGCGATGACTTCCTCGATGTCTGACACAGACACTTCCTCCTGTGGCGATCCTGTGAGCCCGAGACCGAATGGCCCAACTCAGTCCTCAAAGCCCAACGTGCCCACACCTCAGGCGAGCCCCCACTACCAGTCTGTCACTT
>NC_051410.1:39456194-39456510 GCF_015228065.2 Penaeus monodon
TACACCAGCCAGTCCCACTCTGCTCAACCTCACCACACCCAGCCTCTGCACGCCCATGCGCACCCATCCCACCCTCACCAGACTCATGGCCAGCAGTACCAGCAGCCACCTCAAAGTACCGGTGGGCAGGTGAGGCTGCCGCCACCCTACCAGCCTCCCCCCAGTGTGTCCAAACCCCTGAGCTCACATGTCCCTCCCAGCCACGGCCAGGGCAGTCAGATGCCCCACGTCGTCCATGGGCAGAGCCAGCCACGTACCCTCTCCAATGGCCTCCACCCCGGACAGATGCCTCACTGATTCCGTCGGCCAGGCCGGG
>NC_051410.1:39456601-39456885 GCF_015228065.2 Penaeus monodon
AGAGCGTCTGCTGTCCCCTATCCTGGGATGATGACTCGCCAGAACAGCAGCCTTGGATTCCAGCACCACTCGGAGACGGAGCGAACGTTCCCTCCCTACCAGCGAGTGCCACATCCGGGCCACGCGCAGGGCCAGCCACAGGCACACCCCCAAATGCACCAAGCCATGCATTCGCAGAGTCGTTCTGGCCTGCCGCCCCACAACCACACATCGTCTGCAGCCTACAACCGTCAGCAGCAGTCCGGCCATCCAGGACAGCAGCAGGTCCCTCACGGACACTCCCT
>NC_051410.1:39456946-39460076 GCF_015228065.2 Penaeus monodon
AAGGGAGGCCCCAGTCACTTCTGCGGCCCACTAGACCCGTCAGCCATCTACACCACGGTCAACAAGGCAGGCAAGAAGTCCAACGCGGCTCCTGCCTCAGCCACGGGCAGCGCTCTCCAGCCGTGCAACTTGTGTCGGAAGAAGTGTGTCAATCCGCCTTCCACGTACTGCAATGACTGCGATTTCTACATGTCCAGGTTTAAGCCGAAAGCTTAATACTCGCATCCCCTTGTACATATTGCCAGTGATTCAGTCGTAAGTTTTATGCATCGCAACCAAACCACAGTGTCATAAAAACAACAAATATTCTCAGTTACAAAAAGACATGACAAATTACTGTCGTAAATAATTCTTGAAGTCGCACTTGAGAAATCGTTTGGTATTCAGGGGAAGACACCGACCATGTATAAGAAAAAAAAATATATAACATGATCCCCTCCATTGTGAAGCCAGTGTTGTTCTTTTAATGTATCTTTAGAACTATAACTCTTATTACTAAGAGTTGAACTGTTTACCATGTATTTATTTTTTAAGACTTTATTAGTACTTAATCACCTGTACCTGTTATGCTATTTGATGACTGAGCAACACTTTGGTAACACAAAATATGACCTGGCGACTTGGAGGAAGAACTTGATGTGGTGACTATAGACGTACCTGTGCTGTGAGGAGCCTTCGCCTTGGTTCAGCTCGCCGGCAAGCAACGGAGGTTCCAGAATTTTCTTTCATTGTGATACTAAGTTATGGATCTCAGTAGTAGCAACTTAAGCTGTATTATTACTGTTGTTTTATATTTGTATTTATTGTACAGTCACAAAGCTTTTTTTTCTGCACGCTTCTGATTGTGTGCTTGTGAATCTGACTTGTTATGTGCCAAATTGTGTACATATATATATGTTGTACAAATAAATTACTCTATAAATTCTTCTGTATATTGCTGTTTTTGTATGTTTTGTAATAAACAGAGCTCTATGACGCTACAACAATAATTTTTCGTTTTCTTTGCAAATCACAGAATACTATATAATATTCAAACAAAGAATCACTACAAAAATATATATTAAAGATACAAAAGATATCACACACCTTCATAATCAGTATAAAGTTTTGTTTAAAAATGAAAAAAAATATGATTAAACATACCATATATATACTTCATACGACTACAAAACAATTCTAAAATAAAGTATTTTAAGAACGTAAGTAAACAGATTTCACAAGACAGAGAAAACAATTATTAAAATGGTCCATAATGCTGAAAAAGAAATACTCATGACATAAGCAAACACAGACATCCAGCATACATTTCCTTAATATGAATAATTGACTCAAAACTAAAACAATAATCTATGTAGGTTGGTCCAATTGAACCGCTACTTACCTCCCTCCCACACAGGTTTAACAATAATCATGGTACACTAGAAATTCACATCACAAAATTCATTGCGTTACACCCACAGACTCGCCATAAAAGTCCACCCAAATTAGCAACCCTTTTTTTATGGGAGAGACGATGGTAACTGTTCCATATATATAATATAAAAAAAAAACAATATTTGCGAGCTAACGGTTGATTTGTTTTCCTCTTTTTTTATACAGAGAGAAAAAAAAATGATTAATCATTTATTGTATTTCCACTAATGACAACTCACCTGTGTAAAACCTGTTTACTCTCACCTAAACTACGAACTCTCCCTACCTGACTTTACTTAATTACACACCACCTGGACTTCCATTTATCACGTCCCTTCCCACACTTCATCAGACAACATTGCCTCCACCCATACCAAGGGCGTACAGTACCTGAACGCCCAGAGTACGAGATGCGGCGCCAATTTCATTCACCCATTTCGCGCATCACAAATAAGAGCGGAGATGAAAAAAATATAAGTCAAAGTGCGTTCGACCCAAAAAAATTCCGAGCTGATTTTCAAATAGCATAGAATGTAATACGTCACCTGGAAACAATATCTGATCATTTCCATGCGGAAAAAGAAACGATATACTCGTATCCTACATAATTCAAATTAAATTGGTTTTCAAGACATAGCCTAATCTGGCCTGCTACTCTGATCGTGAACATGCCAATATAAACGCCCTTCAGCCAAAATCGCACGATAATTACAGTAAATCTGAAACGAACAGCATCAAGAAAGAACTCCAGAGTTACTAAGAATTACCATTATGTCCTTGTAAATCTGTCTCTCTCGTATGAACAAGTATACAGTGCGCTGCCATGTTAAAGAAAATGGTTATGTGGGTAACTAAAACAAAAATTGCAATGCTATAATTGGATGCATTTCCGCTACAGAAAACCCCTAAAACTGAATTCATAAAGACTGAAAAAAATATATAATTCGGGAAAATGATTGGCGTAACTGAGAGCTTTCTCTAGAAGCGAGACGCATTTCACTCGAGCGCCTTCTTTGCACAGAGATTAGGGGATAAATGTTGTGGTTACGCGAGATGCCGGACATCTGTTTAGCGTTTTAAATACGGCATTGTTCGTATCCAACATCATAGCTTTTGTCTACAGTCTCGGACAGAATAACGATCGCTTTGAATATTCATGAACTGATGTTAGCCTAGACATCTGTTGTTTTTTTGCTTTCACACAATCACTCTTCTCAGGTATCCGAAGACTTTCCTTTGCTTTATTAGACAACAGAAGTGAAGCCTCAAGCGAAAACACAATTAAACTTCTCACTTGAGCCTTAGGGTTCTGAAACATTAAATATAAACAAAAACATTTATACAATAATTGATATACCCAAAATATTTCTACTATGCACTTGTTCATCATACAACTTCTGCATTACAGGAAGATTTTATGATCTTAAGACCGTAAAATCGGTTTATCGAACTAATCAGCAGTATATCAGAGTTAGATATTTCAGGTATGGATGCCCCTGATGAACGAGATAACGCCGTATCTATTAGCATGGTCAGGATAGGAGGCAAGAGGAGGGAAAATCTGGGTACCTGGTGGAGTGGCCTCCGGCTCTCCCCCGGGGCATTTCTGATCCTGGAAATATTTTTGAAGCCTGTGTAGCATAGCAAGGCATATCAATCATTCTCTTTGGCGGTTCAAAGGCTGACAATGCCAGTGGTATCGCCTGATCATGACGAG
>NC_051410.1:39460774-39461199 GCF_015228065.2 Penaeus monodon
AGCAGCTCCTGTTGTTCACCTTCCAATATAAAATGAATTACCAGTATATTTAGTTAATATTCTTTCATCTCCTGTATATTTAGTGGTATATTTTAGCGATTTGAAAGTCTCCACTACGTTTTGCTTTTTTATAATGCAAATCTAATGCTAACAGACCATCACCCGATATCTCAGATTATACAACGATATCGTACCTCGCCGACAGCTGAATTCATCACGTCAAACAAAACAGTGTTTGTTCAGCTCCAAGATCAAACATTTCCCACAAAGACGGAGTGAAGAGATGGCCAAGATAGAAAGAGAGATGGAAATCGGCGCCCCAACCGACGCTCGGTGGGTTTCCAGCCTCGCCTGCTATTAAAAGTGCTCACACGAACACAAAACAAATATCTGCATTAGAGAATCTGATAAGACGAGAAAGTCCG
>NC_051410.1:39461247-39461760 GCF_015228065.2 Penaeus monodon
TGTCCACGTCAGCCACCCAAGAAGCCACGTGTGACGGATGACCACAGCTTCCCACTGTCCCCCCTCGCCACGCAGGAACACAGGAGCTCTTTCGATTTGTATCGCTTTTTGTGCCTAGAGGAACTTTGTTGGTATTCGCTAAAAAAAATACATTTGTCGATAGAGGAAGGATCTGAGCAATTGGTTCAGGTTTGTGTATTGTTTAGAATGCATTAACGATAGTTATGTATTTATAACTAGCACTTACGATACACAGTAATCTTCTCGAGTATGAAGTAACTTGATTATCATTATCTACAGTGACTATGTTTAATAATCACGTAACATTATTGTACTCTGTTCTATTACTGTTCTATAATATATGCATTCATAAACAGAAGTAATCAAGCCATCGCCATAATGAACTCAGAAGGTTTCCCGAGGATCCACCTGGGACGTGATGACCAGAGTAATCCGTTATAATCATAAAGGTCTGAGGTCTTCCAACTTCTGGGTAATTGGTAGTTGTACTTG
>NC_051410.1:39461880-39463134 GCF_015228065.2 Penaeus monodon
TCTGCATGAGGTCACCCGCATCTTGATCTGTCTTAAGCCGACCTTACTGGGTGACCGTGATTTTGTGTATGACCCCGAAACTAACCCTTCCACATTTTTTCAATTTGATCGTACTTCCCAGTGTTCATATTCGTTAACGCCTAAAATTCTAATCCAACATTTTTTTTTTACATTACTCAATTAACTTTAATTTTGCAGTAAGCTTAAATATTAAAAGAACTAGCCGCGTACTAATACTCACGTCTTAAGCGTTCCAATAAGCTTCTGAAAATTCCCTTATCTTTAGTCTACAAATCCATGCGATTATCGTCATCATTGTCAATCATCCTCCGTGGTACTACACTTGATTTAGAAAAAAAATATTCTATACTCATTTCATTTTCCTGCACTTGCTTTTCATGCCTCCAGTAAATATATAAAGTAAATAAGTAATGTAACGATGATTACTGGTTCCCTGGAATGATATTTCGAAATTATTTGAAATGTAATTGAAATTGCCCATCTCTCGACTACATATAAACAAAAATCGTTTTTCCCATTACATTTTGTACGTACACTAAGAAAAAACACTTAGGAATCCAAAATCACAGTTCTATTGTAATGAGGTTAAATTTCCGCGATATAATGCAGAAACGCCATGAATTCTCCAACAGACTGCAGAATCACGTCTGAAGCGAGTACGTCACTTTGCCTATTTATAAGCATGACGTTATCTAATAATAATAAAGCTATAAAATGTAACTCCCAACTAAAATATCACGTTATGACTCCCCATGCCAAGCCCAGTCCCTCTCTCTTTGTCTTAACGAACATACCTGGCTTCAAGACATTCTGACAGTCACGCCGATATGCCTCAAATGTCATCTAAACTTTAACTGTGTTGTATATGATTCGATATCGTCACGATTAATTGAAACTTCGATTTATAAGTAACAAATGAATATGAAGTAAGCATGATTATAGTTATCAGCTGTGGCTTGCATCGTTTCGTGAAACTTCATCAAGTTTGTTAACACTACAACAAGTATTCATGGTTTTGTCTGTTTCATCCTACACTGAAATGACTACAGTCCGTTTATTAGAAATTTTCATTTGATCTGTGGTGGAAAGGCAAACTTTGGGTTCCCTGTCAGTCAGTTCTCTCTTCTTCCCCAATTCCTTCCTGGGTCAATGAAAATTCACCATCACGTGACTTGCGCCTTGCACGCCACTCTCGCTAATGGTTTCAGATAACCGTTAGGTGAGAGTACGAAA
>NC_051410.1:39463184-39464309 GCF_015228065.2 Penaeus monodon
TAGATGTCTCTATGAAACTCAAAGTGAGCGCTTCGCCTCATAATCTACACTAAGCATAACTGGAATGCTAGTCTGACTATGATCAAGCAATGCGTGTCAATATTATAAAAAAAAAAAAAATCATTAATATACACGCGTTCATGACCATACATTTCTGTTGCATCGCATTTCGTCTTTGTGTATCTAAGACTTATTCATCTTGTTATATACATACATCTTCAGCTATATACAGCTGATGTAACAAGCTGCATCACGTTAAGGGATATCACTGACGCTTAATAAGGTGACATCAATTTGCCCTTTTGTCGCCCTTAGATCAAACAGCCAAGCACATAATCCATACACCCTTCTATTTTTCAACCTTATACGAGAAACACATCAACGAGGCCTATCAATTCGACTTCTTTGAAAGGGTGTCGAGCCGAAGAAGTGACCAGGACGCCGCAAATCCGCAGAGGGCCGTGACGCGGGTACCTCTCGCTCTACCTCGTCGACGTCGCTGCTGGCGTCACCTGGCCCTGCCGAGGAGCTCACGTGCGCCGCGCCTTCGCCTCTCTTAATGCCGTCTTAATGGAGCCTGATAGACCCGAATGACTCTTGATTTTGACGGTTAGCGCGGGTTTTTTGCTCCTCTGATTGGGTGTTTCGACTGTCACGTGCAGCTTCATCTTTTATGAACAAAAATGTCAGATCTATTTGGCAAGGACTCCGTATGCAATCCTAAATGGCTTTGTATTGGAGGGCTCATCATCACGAGGCGCTGTTGTGTCTTACCGGGTGAGGTCGGATCTCTCCTCCCCTTCCCTCCCCGCTGTTTGGCGAGGGAAGCTATTATTCCACAGGAGCCTATAAGGAGCCATACGGGGAGGGCAGAAACAAGGACCAAACTGAGGTCGAAGGTTACTGCATTAATCACTCTTCTGTCGGTCCTTCCGTTAAATGCTCTGCGCATATAGGCCTACTAAAACAAATGCTCAATTTTAATATTAAGATACTTCAAGAAAAAAAAATCATTAGTAATAAACACAAATATCATTCATCATTCAACAATCACATTATAATATAAACGGTAAACATTATTACAAAATCAGTTTATAGAAATACTAAAACCAGACAGGAAAAGTG
>NC_051410.1:39465699-39468658 GCF_015228065.2 Penaeus monodon
TCGTTATAATATACAATTGTACACTTGAATATACATAAAACAAAACTAATTCCAATAAAGTTGACAGAAAAAGGCCATTTGCAAAATTCTTTAGTGTACCCTATAAGTGTAAATTTTCTTTTCCAACTGATGAATCCGTTTTCTTTGTTACTTTCATGGATAACCTTAGAAAACTAAGTTTTGGGATTTGGATATATTTTCATACTATTACAAGCTTACATTAAAAAAAAAAGTTTTACCATCACTTTCCTACACATTTATGCAGATTTTCCTGATTATTCTTCCTCTCACTTGTTGAATAATTTTGTTAAGAAGGAAGAATGATGAAATAATGTTAACAAAATAAATATATTTAGAATAATCTCATTTATTTCTAAAAAAAAATATTAATATCTCTAATTGTTGTTCTGACTTTACAAAATCAAAACAAATAAAATTTACCCGAATTAATGATGAAACCAAATTGATTCGTTTTATTTTTCCCTATATTCTTTTCTCTCAATTATCCTCTATAAATCTATAACCAACAACTTCATCACCTTAAACATTTCAAAGTGTTTCTCATTTCATCACAATCTCCTCCTTCTATACATTTATTTCCCATTCCTTAATTGAACCCACAAACAATTAAAACATGTCCGTTCTGATATACAATTTTTGACGTGAAAGGATATTCGTCACACAACACACGTCATTAGGTCCCAGACGTACCCCTCCCTTTAGTGTTGTGTGTTATCTTCGTTGAAAAAAAAAGTATTTATGGCTGGCGGGAAATTGTGAAAATGAAAGCATCTAGTAAATAAAATACGTTTATTCTATGGGCAATGTTTCTTGAAAGGGTAGACTAATTTTTGTACAAGTCTTTAAATATATATTAACATCACGGTCGATTATGCGATGCATAATCAAGAAACAGAAGACGGATGGAGTAAAACATTCCATATTATAAAAGATACATCAACTTGTCTCAAATACACAAATGACAGATTTGTATTATAATATGGCTAGTGAAAATGAATTACCAACACCTAAGAAACACGAAAATAAACGAAATATATATACATTCCACAGCATATCAGTTTAAAGAAGATACCGTTTCATTAAATATTACAAAATAATTATTAGATATACATTACACTCTTTAAATATCCACAGGTAATTAAGTGTAAAAGATTCACACCAGACAGATATAGGACAAAGAAAGAATCTGGTAACATACAAATGCGCTGCAGGATTTTACAGTACGTTGCTTCTTCAAGAGGCAATATAGCGAACAGGCCATGAAGAAGAATTATAACGAAAATGTCTTCGGTATATTTGTATTTTCACTATTCTTCCCTTTACGGTAGTCGTGTTGAGTCAGTAATGCCTCTTTCCTGAGTTAAACCTTGACAAAAAATATTCTTTCGAAACATGTATCGAAACATGTACAGGTGAGAGAGAGACAAAATCGAATATTTTTTTTTTTCTAAATCTTCCGAATACAGCTAGCAACAATGATAATGACGTTAATTAATATAACATTATTGTGAATGATCATATTATTAATGCTGCTCCTGATGATGTGACGGTGGCAGCGACAGTGCTGATACTGTCGAGTTAAATATGTTAATAATCATTGTAGCAAAGTAGTTGACTATTTATAAATATTCATAAATAACGTTATCAAGCCGCAATGATAAACGTAATATGATAGTGATCATACTAACAACTAGCTAAGTACGGTTAAAAAATATACGTATAAATGTAAGATGTAATGTAAAATGTAAGTCATTACATCTAGTTATCATTGTCACGTGATATCCAATTCCCGCTGCTAAAAAAAATCTGGAACGAAAGCATTATAATGAACCATATCAAAATCGCACTGCAACTTAAAAATACCAACATCCATAACTCTGTCTCAAGAATGGTACGACTGTTACTGCCATTCTATGACTCGCTGTTCATGCCAATAAACATCCAATTTCATGAATCCCACAGAAGAAAACACACGTCTGGGTTCGAGGAATGTCCTGGGTTTCACATACTCGTCCCCTCGCCCCGTGTTGCGTTGGCGCCTGGCTGTCCGAGGCTGAGGGAAATGTACGTCAAGTAAAAAAAGTTATATAGCGAGGGCGGTGATGGGGCGGTGTTTGACGTACGTACGTAACGGGAATCGGCTGTTAAACTAGCCGCTTATATTAGCACACAAGGGAATAGGGCGGGGCGATGAAAGGCTAATCTCGAATAACGCAAGGATTGATCCTATGTTTTCATCCCTTACACCAACATTAAAAATACTCCTTTTGAAAATTGCCACACAGCCTCATCAGTACGAATGTCATAAAGCGATGCAGGGTCTAGATAAATAAGCGCTGGTGATATACGACAGAAGAATCTTCCCCTTCAATCTGATAGGGTGTCATTCAACGCCGAATGCGGAGTTCCTCATCGCTTAGTCATGAAGACAGCTTTCATCACCGTGACCTCTGTAGTTAAGGCCTGTATCGCATTACGATAGAGAACATTTCTGCAATCATCACGGCTGCTGCTGTATCGCATACTTTAGAATACGTAGCTGTGTATCTGTAGTATTTTAAACATCTAGGTAAATCAGTTCATTTAACTTTGAGGAAATAAAGCCTGTAGCAAATAGTATGAATGGGAATTATTAATCTCAAAGTGTAACAAAAGCATTAAAAAAACGTTACGATTAAGTTTCCATAATATATTTTAAGATTTAAGTGAAATGCTGTGAAGACATCAATTATCATTCACACCATTTTCTAAAATTGTCACAAGGAACACTGTTCGGTGTACATCTCATGGCAATACTTGAGAGACACGATTTCTAAGATATCCAGTGCTGATGCGTTATGTGATGGGATAACGGTATCACGAGTGGCTTTATTTTATTATCTGATTCATTCCAGCCGGTAAAGTAAGTACAGTGACACTCCCAGGCATCTGTATGAAC
>NC_051410.1:39470638-39471823 GCF_015228065.2 Penaeus monodon
CCCTGACTCTCTCATGCACGCACTTCATTTCTATGTACATACATTTCTTTCGAATTCAACTACACCTATAAATAGAATGTTTTATAATTAACGCAACAGAAAGCCATCACACACAGGACTGCAATTCGCTCCCCTTGTATGATAACAAAGTTTACAATTCGGTGAAGTAAGGACATCAGAATTAACTTTTTTTCCGCGAAGCAAGTTTAGGAGCAATAATTATAGGCCTATTGTTGGGGGGGGGGGGGATTACATAGTAAAGGGGAGTACGTTTAGGTAGTATCAGTCAAAATTGGAGATTTTTAGACCTAGGTAGATAGTATACAGAGAATGTGAGTAAATTATAACCGTATTGTTTTTGTGCATTTATCAGTCGTGTGCGAAATAATGGTACTATAATTCTCCCTAGGAATGTTTACAGTCACAAAGCCAAATAGAAAAATCATATCTGGAAGAAAATCTTAACGAACCTAGCGTAATGTGTTGCAAAGCCGGAATACACGGGGTTGCAAGTTGTGTTTATAGGCCTATAATATACACGCCAACGCTTCAGTAATAACAAAGTGGACACTCAATCATATAAGCGCATAATATCCACACCGAGCCTTCTGCAATAAAAGTGAACACGTATATAGGCCTATAATATCTATACCAAGGCATCGATAATAACTAAGATTAAATGTCCACATAAGCCTATATCCACACCGAATCTTTAATAATTACAAAGGCATATATATCCATACCAAGGCATCAATAATAACAAATTAAACACATAGGCCTATAATACCGCACCAAGACATCAGTAATAGCAAGTTAAGCACATAGGTCTATAATATCCATACCGAAGCTTCAATAATAACAAAGTAAGAACAAGGTGAACACTCACTGTTGGCGGAGACCTGGAGCACACAGGTGAGCACGAGCAGGTGTAGTATGGCGGTACACATGGTAGGTCCCACACGCGTGATGCCAGGAATGTACATCCACCTGTACACCCTTTGTACACTACGATGATGTCTCTTACACGGGTAAATGATAGCCATTTCTGGCCGAGTCTAGATTTGATGTCTCTTCTGTACTCATGTCATGCTATTAATTCCTTCAAGTTGACGAGTCATTTCGCTTGAGACATGCAAGTAAGATTTCACTGTAACACGACCATGTTCTGTATAAAACTCATAAATC
>NC_051410.1:39471859-39472023 GCF_015228065.2 Penaeus monodon
AAAGCGGGGGTTAACTTCCGCCTCACCCTGTTTTATTCATAATTAAACCTGAAACTTTTTTGATTGGTTTTCCGTAATTAGTCCGTCTTTTGCGGTCACTTCATCCTCCCTTTTCCACGAGAACGCTGCTGATTAATCAGTGCCAAAGTTCCTTTTTTTTCAAA
>NC_051410.1:39472057-39472211 GCF_015228065.2 Penaeus monodon
CACCATCAATGAATCATTCGCAATCGCCCACTATTCGCGTGTCAAAATTGCAAGCAAACCGACAGACACACAAAACGCACGAGTACCAGACACCCGCATCACATGTTGCAGTAAACAACCACCGTGTCAACAGATCCCGAGAGAGGAACAGCGA
>NC_051410.1:39472236-39472388 GCF_015228065.2 Penaeus monodon
GTGCGATCCCATGTGCCGCAAGTCCGCGTCCGAGAGCTGGCCGTCTCCGTGCCCGCCCGACCGTTCTCGCTGACTTCCAGCAGCAGACTGACTGAGCTGACGGTGGCTGGCCAGGGCGAGCGGCGAGCAGTCTGCTACAGAGGACGTGCTCG
>NC_051410.1:39472753-39472886 GCF_015228065.2 Penaeus monodon
GTTGCTCAGGTCATAACACTTGCTATAAGGCTTCTGTAGGCGACCGACATTATTCTCTCTTTTTTCCTGCTGGTGATCTGTCTCTCATTGAAGTTTCTTAGTCTTCGTCGGCACAGATGGTATGATAGTGTGA
>NC_051410.1:39472908-39473084 GCF_015228065.2 Penaeus monodon
GTGGGGGGAGGGGTATCATGAGGCATTGCGTGATGTTTTCTCTAGCATGGCTTTCATAAATCATAATCTTCCATTTGGAAGTATAACTAGCACAAATGATTGCAACGCAAGAGCATGCCGAATAACCCGTTATGCAAGACCCGATAGTTTTACAGTTCAATTCGCATGACAGCAAG
>NC_051410.1:39473135-39473689 GCF_015228065.2 Penaeus monodon
AATCCACTGTCCGACCGTGATGTCAATATATATTTTTTCTTTTTACTGTTTGTCATAACCAGTCACACACCGGACGCAAATGGACACCAAAGTCCTCGCATTCCCTTGTACTTTGTGAATTACTGCACGGTGGCGGCGGGTACAAGCAAAGCAACACAACAATCGATCACCGGCAGCAGGTCTCCCGGGCATTCGAACAGGCAAAGGACCTTTTCCCCAGGGCCCCTCCGTCACCAGGACACGTTTTTAATAGCAAAATTAACATGAGCAGCATTTGGTGCTGCAGTTGCAAGATGGCTCATACGAAACTAGGACCAGCTGAGCGAAATGTATGATAGCCCGCGGTTGATATTTCGCTTCGTGTGAAGCATAACGCTCTGCCAAGGAATGAAGTCAATGCACCGAGCATAATAAAGACTTTCAGCCTACGTCGACTGAGTTCAGATTGTATTACATTTTCTTGTCACACACTGTAGGACAACTTTACCTTCACACTAGAAAATATGAAAAGTTAATGATAAAAATAAATATTTGTGGGCTGACAGGCTGAACTT
>NC_051410.1:39473850-39474201 GCF_015228065.2 Penaeus monodon
AACGCACATAGCTGTGTGTATATATATGTCCACATGGAAATATATTTATTATTTAAGTTCAACCTGAATTAGTGAAGACGCAAAACAGGCGTAACAAACACGCATATTCCAACAGCAGCAACGAACGATATTGTCCATTACCACAAATACGCTCGTCAAAGGAAGCAATTTGGAGGCATATTATTGGACGTGAATTATTCTGTCTTTTTTCGTATTTTCCGCGAAACGAAATAAGCAAGAGGGCTAAGGCGGACGTATGTGGTCGCGATGAATGTATTATTATTAATGCTTCCTAATTTGCGTATCCATTGACCTTACGCTTTATGAACTGCACTTGCACTTACGCGCGCA
>NC_051410.1:39474398-39475348 GCF_015228065.2 Penaeus monodon
CGAGTGTGTATCACAACATACGTACAACAGATTACACGGCGATCTGCTGCACAGACACGTGCATCCGTCTAGTAATAGGATTACCCCCACAATGGTATATAGTCTCGCGTTTCTTTTTTATATAAAATGCATAGTCGTAATCTCATTATCTCCAGTCGTTTTCTCTCCACGTGTCGATGCGATACTCACTGCTTTTGAACCGAAACTCATGAATGAACAAGCAACCTTTTTTTTCGTGTAATGAGACAATCATTTCGTCTATGGCGCTTCGTTGCTCACCTAACCTTAAAGTTCATTAATTGTGATAACTCATTCAGTTCGGTCTATTTGTTGTTTCATTTGTATGTTATCCCTTCATCTTTATTGGTTATTGTGAGTCATTAAGTGGGATAAGTCATATTTGCATAAAAATATTAATATTCAGCACACGTACATCCCGGAATGTTGATGTGCAAACCACTTTTTTTTTAAATAAAATGGATTGATTGTCTACTTATTCTCTATGCCGTTGTGAATTATTTCCCGTTTTCTTTCTTATTTCAATTTTCCACTTTGGTAATGTCTATGGTAAGCGTGGACGCGTTGCAATTTCAATGGAAATGATGATAACTTACGCCATTTTCCCATTACCATAAGGCGATTCATTACCAGCTTAGTACAACTCTTTCATGACTCTCAATATTTTTTTTCGGGTGAATAATAATTTACTCTCCAGTGACACGGCGTCCAATTACTTCAGCTGAGTGATGGTTCTCTCACACCTTCAAGATACGGCGCAATTCAAGCACGAGAATGGGCGCCTGGCAACTACCCGGCTGGCAACGAGCGAGGCCGGTAGCTTGACGCCGCGACCGGCCGTCCGTGGCCAAAATCACTGGCTCATTATTCTGCTCGTTCCTGCGGCCACTTCTTGCCTTGGTCATTAAATTCTTACGGAAAGCAATCGTGGA
>NC_051410.1:39475866-39477012 GCF_015228065.2 Penaeus monodon
AAAGATTTTAACCGTGCTGAAAGACTCGTGTCATTTTCTTCACGGAATGGAGGAATGAATATAATGGGGTTATATTTGAATATCAGCCAAATAACGCCTGAAGTCGCTAACCTAACCTCAAGATCAAAGTCGAGTTTCTTTATTTTTTCTAGAACTATGTACAATTCAGATTTTAACTAAGCTATGTAATTAATATAATATTTTTTTATGAAAAAGCAAATTATAATTATTAGTGGAGTTAGTTATTTTGTAGCACATGAATCATCCAACATCGCTTTCCTGGTGAATTTGACTATTTACGGAATGGAGTCAAAATCTCACATGCTGAGTCATGAAATGGATTCATAGCAGGAGTTGTATAGGTTAGAATGAATCATTTTCATGGAACGAGATGTATCGACCCAGCGCTTCGATACCTTCGGAATTAAAACGTCGAATTAAAGAATTTATTTTCTTTCGTTCTGCTTAATAATTCGTCTTCTGATTACATCTTATTCCTTGCATTTAAGGATGATGTTCGGATATACAATGAGGTTTAAGAGACATCTTCAGAGGGGGAGATCTTTCGACAAGGAACACAGAATTCCGCGGCACTTTGGGAAGGGTGACGTCAAGAGCAAAGTTGTGTCACCATTCCTTTCTTAATGTTCATATCCTCTCTGCACCCGAAGCTACCGTGATGTAGTGCAAACATAACCACCTTAAAAAAATGGATTTTTGTTTCTATTGCTCCTGTAGTTGTGTTTTATTTTCATCACACTTTGCTGTCTGTTGTTATTTTGTACCCAAGCATGCTGTCATCACAGCATTCTGCATTATTTCCCCGCAGTTTCCGGGATCTGCGCCATATCACTCAGCATAAGTGTTAAACAACTGTTGGGTTGTTTTTCGATTGATGGTATTTATTCGTTTCATTTATGGGCCGAATAAAAGTGTGAAATTGTAAAAGTTCTTGCCACAATCGGCGGCAACTTTTTACAGTTTTCGAAAACATGCATTTGTGTTCTGCTCGCGTGTATGATAGAACCAGGCGGAAATTTCTCGGTTGTTTAACGATACGGCAGATAATGTAATGTTGTCTTTATCCCCAGTTTATCTATTTCCCGCTTATCTTTTCTTTGTTGGTCTGTGTACATTTAGGTTCTT
>NC_051410.1:39477056-39477605 GCF_015228065.2 Penaeus monodon
ATAGAAGTGAATGGCGAATCGGTTTGTACTACAAGTCGCTATTGTGTACATGAAGCATTTATCTTCTCTATTCCTCAATATCATAGATCTCACAACGAAACTTTATTTTTTTTTTCGATGACTGAAAGAAATGTTACTTACGTACAAAGTACATGTAGTGCGTAGAACTCCGAGTCGGTTTGGTATAAGATATGAGTATAAATAGATGATTTGAACCGTTACTCTTTATCATTGCCAGAGATACAAAGATGGGGAGAAGTTATGCTGTTTAGACTTTCATCTTTATGATTTTGTAAACACTTCTAACAATTTTCTCTATAACTCGTCATGAATAATAAGTTTTATAAAGAGAATCGGATATCAAGTAAAGACATCTTCCTAATTCTGCTCATCGTTTTTAAGTATAGTCTGTGGCCATTCATTAATTTCCATTAAGATGAATGATTGCGTGATACCGCACGCACAGTACCCGAGTATCTATCATATTACGGAGCTCGTAAAAAAAGAACAATTTCGCGACGGAAAACATTCTCATTATATCGCCGTCTC
>NC_051410.1:39477675-39478406 GCF_015228065.2 Penaeus monodon
TCTTCGCTTCTTCAGTAAACCGCTTTTGAAGCAGGTCCTCTAGATACGCAATCATGTCAAGACCACTTAGAGCTCACAGGCGAAGTGAAATCTATAATAGGTTTCATCCTCTTTTGCCCTAATAGATTTTAGAATATATATTGCACGAGGGCTCATCTAAGAATTCTTCAGGAGACTTCAAAAGATTTCTGCTTGGAGTATGAGGCGCCTCGTTGGCAGGCTCAGGTGCTCAGTCTTTCGTGTTGTTTACTTTCTGTCTTTTCTTTTTTTTTTTTTTTATATTTATTTGTTCTTTTTCGTCTATTTGCTTATTCTTTTATATTTTTTTTATGTTGCACGGATGTCATATATAAATAGGCTAGTATATTTTGGATTTTTTTTTCTTCGTTCAACGGGAAAAAAATACGAAAGCTAACTTTTTTCTTTCTTTCAATATGTATAATTTACTGTGATTGAAAGAATTATGCCGACTTTTAATGCTGTCTTGACTTTCACTCCAAAAGAATAACGAAATGTCATAATTCATGTATACAATAAAACTTTCTTTAACTGTATAAGACGCACTCCATAAAAACGTTATCTCTGCCAATAGCACTATCTCCCGTTTTAAAATCACGGTATTTTCGCTTCCCTCACCAAAATAATCGAACACCAGCTTATAAAACCCAACTTCCCTTAATAATATTGCATGATGTAACCCATATCATCAATCCATTATACTGATATCTTGT
>NC_051410.1:39478431-39478791 GCF_015228065.2 Penaeus monodon
CAGGACCTCGCCGCCCTCAGCGACCTCGTCAGTATCCAATCATCCTGAAGGAGCACAGATGCGACCCGATCCCAGCGGATACCGGATGGAGGAGGTCTTGCTTTAACTTGACTTCAGCGTCTTGCAAACGTCGATTTTTCATGATGCTTTGAAAGGCATACGGTTTTTTTTTTGTGTGTGTATGGGGGGGATCAATTCCTTCGTGTTTTAATGGCTATGTGAACTAGTGAAAAGCATTTTATCGTTCCGTTGTTTAGTTTTTTTAATATCTTTAATCGTCATCTGTGATATTTTCCAAATCTTTTAAGGGCTGAGGATATGAAGTCTGTGTAAAAGATAGTTTTGTTACGTTGATGCTAG
>NC_051410.1:39478851-39479330 GCF_015228065.2 Penaeus monodon
CTCTATAGCTTTTAATAGTTGTGTAACGTCTTACTATTAGAAAAATAAAATGCACTTAACGAAAATTAACAGACTGTTTTCCATGGCTCAGTTGTTGCTGACCACAGACATTTAGTTTACTTTTAAACTTCCAGAAACAGTCGTGATGTTAACCTTTCTTAGAAAAGGGTTCTTTATTGCATGAGGTCTTTAAACACAAAGTAGTTCTGGTGTTCTTTCGTGCAAGTAATGTGTTCAAGCGTAAACTGATGCAGAAACACTTACTGGCTCCCATATGAGATGGGCTTCTACATATTGAATATTGTACATATTAATGTGTGTAGTGTGTCTGGGTCAGTACGAGAACACACACAAACAATCTATATGTGTCTCTCCTTTTAAACCCATGATCAATGTCCGCCCACACATAGTCTGTCATATTTAAATAGAAGCGAAGAGAGGGGGAGTGAAATGGGGGGGGGTAACAAGACGGAGTACAG
>NC_051410.1:39480439-39481627 GCF_015228065.2 Penaeus monodon
CTATTAAGAAATGGACATTTAGGAGTGTATGTCTGTATTATGCATTATACATATTATAGATTACATATTACAAACCCAAACAGCTACACGTGTGTACATATGTTTGTTTGGATTTGTGCGTGAAAACACAAACACTCTACGGTCATTTCCAGCCGTATTACGTTTTTTCTCGCGTGATTTGGTCAGTAGCAACCAGATAAGGATGAAAATAAATTCAGCATCGACAATCATTTTCAGGATCCCAGAGTGTCCGTCAGTGGCGATCTTAAGAGGCCATTGCCACTAACAGTAACATGAAAGATATGAAAAGATAAACAGTGGTAACCAGTGTGAAAGTGCAGCGAAAATGGGTGTCAGGACCCCTGCAGTAGTGAAGAGTTTTAGGATTAAATGAAGCTATTAGTACTCTGATGCGTTCGTCTCTTAACTTTGGATGACTGTGCTAAAGAGGCCGGAACCAGATTATGACAGGAACTGAGTTTTTCGAAGGATTAGAAGTAAAAAAATTTTTTTTACATGGAATGTAAATAGCGGAATGTAAACGTAGATACAGTGATCTAATGTACCGCATACAGATATCGACATATAACGCTTTGAATACAGTGAATTATGTGATCCAGTAGTTCCTAAGCGGTTCGCAAGGGGTCGCAAACCCTTCGGAAAATATACTATTGGCTAATTTGTTGGGCGTTTGCGTTTCATTACGTAAATAATATACCGTGAGGTATATTATTCAAGGAATACTGTATTACAATTAGGTAGGTACAGATTGCTTTGACTGATTTTTTTCTTAGTTAAAAAAATATATAAATGATGAAAAGGGATCACGGAGGTTTAAGAAAAGGGATCGGAAAGGATTGTATTAAAAGTTTACAGTGTAGAATTTTGTTCTACTGCTATGACCTCTATATCAGAAGTATTAACGTTTGCCCATGCCTGTTTAATTAGCCATGATAGTAAAAAAATAAGAAAATACATGAATACACTATGGATTTTAAGGACTCGTACATTGGTTTATTTTTTATTTGAGCCATACTTGGAAATCGATCGAATTTCATTTTTCTTCGCAAAACGGTGATGATGATGTAACTATGAAGTACATATATAATACAGAACAAATAATGAAATAGCATACCATTTCCCTTCATTGAAAAGAAAAGAGGGATACTTCGGAGAAACAGAAATACA
>NC_051410.1:39481859-39481993 GCF_015228065.2 Penaeus monodon
ATTGAAATAACGCACGATTTCCTTCCAAAAGAAAGAAAAGGGGATGATTCTGAGATGTTGTTTTTCTTTTTCTCTTTCTTTTTAAGCCAAACAGGACATCTATCGAGTTTCATCTCTTTCTCGAACCATGAAGC
>NC_051410.1:39482023-39482246 GCF_015228065.2 Penaeus monodon
GGCATACCATTTCCCTCCACTGGCAGGAAAAGAAGCAGCACAAAAACAACAAAAAATAATAATAATAACAATTAAGATAACCCGCAATTTCCCTCCACTGAAAAGAAAAGAGAGATAATTCGGGGAACCAGGATGCTATCGATTAGGTGCATCCAGCCCGGGCAAACACCTCAGTTCTTCGGGCAGTTAATGGAGTTTATGATTCTGGTGAGCGTAGCGAGCC
>NC_051410.1:39482539-39484701 GCF_015228065.2 Penaeus monodon
AGTTCATGATTCTCGATCGCTAGCACAGCCTTATTTCCAGAGGCGGATTCAGGGGAGAAGTTGGTCTCAGGTACACTGTAGCACTTCAAGAGAGTGTATATACACATTATATACAAAAATATTTGAATGAAGTTGATGAACGGTCCTTCAATAGTAAGTTGTTTTTTCCTAGTATAGCCAAACAGTGTTAAGTAGTTTGAATGTTACCGATTAATCCATGGCTGCTTTGAGTTTTAGGACTGTAAAGAATGTAACACTTCATTCGTAAAATAATAGAAAGCATTATTATTTTTTTTATCTCTGTATTGAAATTGCCGACGTTTCCCTTAGAAATGCAGTTTCTTTTTAACTAAAACTGCATATCCAAAAATACTATGCAAACTCAAGAATTGCCCAGGCTATGCACAAATATAGTAATGCAGACATAAACATTCAATAATTATGACTAAACACAGAATAAAGCTGAAATCTTATAACTGCGACCTTATTACATTTGCTTGCATACACGGAAAGATTAAATAATTGAATGTTTATACACGACACTTGTCAATAGGCAGTTATAACTCTTATTTGATAGAAGATGAGGTACACATATGAGTACATACTGTAATAATCGTTAATGACTGAGGAGAAAGCTAATGATTATTATGTTTATAAGTTATGTGAGTTAAGGACGTTGTTTTATATTTAGTTTTAAAAACCATCGGCTCATGTATAGTAGGATGGTACAATGTAAAAAGATGAGTGTACATGTAAATATATCCTGTATATGGCAAGATCGAACTTTATAGTTATAGTTAATAATATGATTTGAGTAATAACATATAATGTTTCTGAAAAAATCATACCACATCAACACTAAGACAAGTTAATGTAGGACAAAAAACACAATAGAGGAAGTAGTAATGATAGGTTACCAATGCGAATATGTGCGAGAGTTTTTTTGAGCGCTGGGAAATTAATTTACTATTAATACAATTCTCTAAAGGTAACGAAATTTTGAGTATTGATCATAGCATCATACTCTACACCAGCTGTTCGAAAAGTGGGCGGTACCATCCCCTGTGGCTGGCGATAGGGTCCAAGAAGGCGGTGAGGAAAAGTGTGTGGTGCGGGCGTGGAGTGGGCGGCACTGAGGCTTCAGCGCCAAGGGAGCTCGTGGGATGGACTGCCGGAGCATTTCGCAAACCTGGAGGAGCTGCGTTGAGAAATTTCTGAATTTTTTTTTTTAAGGAAGAATCCGCTTTTTTTTAAGAGGAAGACGAAGGAAGAGTCCGCTTCACCCCCGTGTTATCCAAAGCTCAAAAAATGCCATCAATAGAGCGAGGCTTCAGGGC
Organism: Penaeus monodon; assembly: GCF_015228065.2. Taxonomy (NCBI): domain Eukaryota; kingdom Metazoa; phylum Arthropoda; class Malacostraca; order Decapoda; family Penaeidae; genus Penaeus; species Penaeus monodon. The sequence continues at coordinate 39,483,877 of NC_051410.1, forward strand.
AGTCACCCGGCTTCTTTACATGCAAAGAGGCAGGCTGAAAAAATAATTGAATATAGGGATCTGAACATTTTCTCTTGCCTTCAAGCCTTCTTTTGAGAAAATAGTATCCTTACCCGCTTCACGTACGACTAAAGTTCCAAATCGCTTTAAATAACAAAACAAAATCGAAACGATAACAAGCGTAAAGATAAAAAATTGTAGTAAACAATTAATCGTTCAAATCAAGTAATGACAAGGATAAAACAATAAGAGTAAAACAAATATCATGCTTGATTGCGCGGACGGCAAACGCAACGAATAAAGGTAAAATATGTAGGCCTAACACTACGTTATCTCTCTGCGCATTACGGCGTTAAAATAAAAATGGCGCGCTGGCTTTTCCGAGTATTCGTGATAAGTGCAATGTTCGGAATTAATGAAACTAATTTATGGAAAAAGCGCTATTGTCACGCCTCATAAAGCACATTGCCACAATAACAGGGATATAACAGAGTCCAGATACAACGGAACAATTTGCATACAGAGCATTATCGATATCTGTCCGAGAATTAGATCTGATGGAAGATTAAAACCGTTAAAAATATATATTAAAACAAGATAAATTAAATAAATGGAGTGTGAAAACATACGCACAGGTTAATTTACTGTACAAACAATAGGCGAATATGCAATAATCAATATCATTTAGCCGCTGCAGGGTGAACTTGTGGATCACAAACTACCAAAAAGAGATTGTGATTTCACGGGCACGATGAAGAGAGGAAAAAGAAAAGAAAATAAGGAACAATTTTTTTTTCTTTTATAACACACACAAATGTGCGTACG
>NC_051410.1:39486076-39486248 GCF_015228065.2 Penaeus monodon
CTATTAATTGAAATTCGATTGAAAAGGGGGTTTTTTTGAACATGGGCCCCTGAGGAGAGAAAATTGAATATGCTTAAACCAAACGTTAGAATGAAGGAGTGACTAGAAGCTGATTGCATGTGGCAGCACTAGCATCTTTCTTTCAGGAAGGAGATATTAAAATGGCAATTAT
>NC_051410.1:39486336-39487043 GCF_015228065.2 Penaeus monodon
CCTGCTGGCGACGGGTATGGCTATAGTTGCCATGGGTCATTTCGGCTTCGCGCCGGGTACGGCCAGAGCCGTCAGGAATCGCGGTTCGCTCTGGCCTTCACGCTGTTACGGATACGTTCGTCATGGTGGAATACCTTTATATTGACTTTTCTTTTCATTTTCCCGTGCGTTAGGGCGTCATGTCATGTGACTCAAGGTCTATTAATTTCTGTAGACTTTGACGTCACTCACGTTACATCACACGTTATTTTTCGCGCCAGTTGACGTCCTAAAGGGGGCGAGCATAGGTCAGGGTAGTCATTCATCAGCCTGACTTTTGATTTCGGTCATGTCTCGCCGGCTTTTTGCTGTTCGCTCTCGAAGGCCCTGGTCCTCCCCTCCAGAGTCGCTTGACGCCCTCGCTGAGTTCGAGTGCCGGAGGAGGACTGGCTGTGGGAATTGAGACATGGCCTTGATATTTCGGAGAGATATTTTTCTGTATTCCGGATATGGCAATCGTGAATTCCCTGGCGGTTGCAACATGACGAGAAACAGTCCAACCCCCAACCCCCCACCTGCTCCTGTTACTGATGATAATGCTTCTCCTCCAGCAGAGGAGACGCCATTTCGGTGATGGAGGAGGCGTGCACACTGCTGGAGGCAGCATCGCAGACGGAAGGAGACGAGGGTGAAGTATCGAGTTTACAGGACTCCCTGAATATCCAGTC
>NC_051410.1:39489485-39489635 GCF_015228065.2 Penaeus monodon
GTATGTGTGTAATGCACTACACCTGAGATGGTTGCCACACCTTCGGCTCTCAGATTAAGGTCCAAAACCTCCACTACATATACTTGACAAGATAGAGCTTGGATTGGTTCCTTCCTTGGGAGCAATTCACCATAGGCTCTCTGACCAAAA
>NC_051410.1:39490048-39490750 GCF_015228065.2 Penaeus monodon
GTTCCAAAGGCATGAAAGCGAGGGTGAGTCTTTGTCACTGCTGATGTGTCTTTGATAAATGATTGTGGGCTTACTGTCATTATCTGCAGAGTATTTTTTGCATGTAATAATGTTTTGTAGTTTCTTTATGAGTATTACTTATATTTTCTCCTTATCCTTGCGGTGTTCATTTCAGGAATTATTAAAGAAAAAAATCAGTTGAATGTGAATGTAAGTAAAAAAAGAAGTACAAAAATAATTTCTAAAGTGTTTTGAAAACATTAAAAGATATTTTCCCCTCAGCAGAATGGCGCAGGTACCATTGCGCATGGCTCAGCCTGGTCTGGTGCCCCCCCATCAACAACGTCCTCCCATGATGGTCTCCATGACACAACCACCACCTGTCTCCATGCAAGGTATTGTTACTTTTTGGTTCGAAGATGTAAACGTTTTGAAAATATTGTTGATTGTGTGATCTGTAATTGTCTTCGAATTCCAAAGGGTTTTACTAAGAGGTATATTTTCAGGGAATTGAAAATAAGAGATATTTGTTGGGTTGGTTGCGTAATGAAGCTTTAACTTGAGAATGTAGTGGTTATATAATTTCACATAATTTCCATACTGCCAGCAGGTCTGGTGAGCATGGCGCCCATGATGGCCCCAGCGGTGGGATGGCGGTTATGACGCAGGCCATGAGCCACCCAGATTCTGGTGTTGGTCCTG
>NC_051410.1:39490806-39491569 GCF_015228065.2 Penaeus monodon
GGCCCTCCTGGTCCACATCACCCAGGCCCCCCACCACACCATCCCAGTGGGCCCCCCCAGCCTCCCCCAACAGGTCCTCCCCCCCACACGGGCCCTCCCCACCCAGTATCACCCGCCCACACCCCGCTCAGGCCCCCATCATGGCCCACATCCAACTCATGCCCCACACCACGGTCCTCATCACTCTGGCACACACTCGGGTCCCCATTCTGGCCCACATTCGGGTCCTCACTCGGGGCCCCCATGGTGGGCCACATGGTGGACCACATTCTGGTCCACATGGGGGTCCACATGGAGGACCACATAGTCATGGTGGCCCTCACTCTGGTCCTCACATGGGACCTCACACAAGCAACAGTGGTAGTGGGCCACACAGTGGTCCACATGGTGGGCCGCATGGAGGACCAGTCCCCACCTACAAGCAGCAGCAGTTGCTGGTCCTCCCCACATGACACACCCTCCACACACTGTCATGCACCACTCTGCGCCACACCAGGTAACCTGCTATATGCTTGGAAGGAGACATATCTGGGTCTTTTGTCCTTAGAATGCTCTGATTTTCTCTTTGCTGTTTGTGATAATATCCATATCTCATGCTTTCTATATACATATGAATTATTATTTGAAAGTATTGAAATTTTATTATGTTGTTTCTTGACCCCATTTGATCATTCCAATTTTTATATGGGTCACACGTTACCAGATGAGTGGGATGAGTAGTGGAGGGCCTGGGGGCATGGGAGCCTCTCCAAACAGTAGTCAT
>NC_051410.1:39491634-39491887 GCF_015228065.2 Penaeus monodon
CCTCCTCCTCCACTCCATACACAAGTAAGGAAGTTGTTTGTTGTATTCAGTTGGGTTTCCAGTGTGAATTTTTGGTTCTAGATATTCAAAGTTTTATTTGTGAAACATCATTTCTACAGGTCTCTCTTGTTCATAACATGTGGTTGTATACTGATGTTTTCAAAATTATCCCCAAAGCTTTAATTGTTTCTTTCAAGACTTCTAATTCTAACTGTATTTGTAGGTACAACACCAACCAATGGCTCAGACAATG
>NC_051410.1:39491965-39493685 GCF_015228065.2 Penaeus monodon
ACCACGGATATTGTTGGCAATGGTGGTGTAGTGGTAGGAATGACTCCAACAGTAGTGGTGTTGGTGTTAGTGTGGGTGGCTCATCTCCAACGAATTCCTCTTCAATGAGCAACTCAATGTGCCTCTCTAATACTGACCCTTCTACGTCAAGTAAAGAGAAGACCCCAATGTGTCTTATTAATGAGCTTGCCAGATATAATAAGGTGAGAACACAGTTCTTGAGTTGAATCTAATCAGTTGAGTAAATAATGTGATGCATGTATGTTTATATGTCATTATAGTGTGATATTTTTAATTTTCTGTTGGTTCACTCTTTATCTTACTGTCTTTCTATCCTTGACCTTTGTGTTCTTATTAAACATTTTTGTTCATATTCAGTCTTACTGTCATCCTTTCCTTAATCCTGTGGTTCATGTTAAACACTGTTGTCCATTGATTATTTTTATTTAGACCTTTCTGAGTGTTATATAGTATTTCATAAGCATAGGCTCTTCTAGAATAATAGAATAGATGAGTCCATTACATAGGGCAATAGCATTTAGTTATCAGTGAGCTTTTATTGGTAGTGTACAAGAATTATTTTCATATTTATCAAACTAAGTAGACCATATTCACATGGTTTGAAAGGTAATTCAGCTTTTTGAATTCATCATTAAGGATGTTGTATAGTATGTAGTGCAAATAGAAATATTAGTGGGGGAAGAATTAATGCTAGACTATAGTGGAAAGCTGCATCTTCATACATGATGCATGAAGACATCATCAGAGGGAAAATAGTCTCTGATTCCCCAATTTTTAATGAATATTGACCAGATTAAACACCAGTACTGTTTAACGGATGAGAAGGGTCCAGCACACAAGAAGACCTTTACAGTAACATTGAGGCTTGGGGAAAGTGAGGAATACACAGCCTCGGGTCCCAGCATCAAAAAAGCTCAACATTCGGCTGCTGCCATAGCTCTCGAGAAGACGCAGTTCAAACACCCTCCCCCAAAGACACAACGACAGAACAAACAAGTAGGAAGCACTCATATGAGTTTTGCTATGGTTTGGAAGATGGGTATTAAAACTTGAAGAAACCTTCATGTCAGTTAACTTTGTTTTATTTCAGTTTTATATTAGCCTCGTAATTCTGATTGCTTGTGTGATTTCAGCCAAACTCACACCGACAGTTGATTAAATGCCCTTGCAATGAAGCGGGAGAAGCTGCTGTTTATACCTTTATGGAGACCCCCCGTCCCCCAATCCATACTTCAACATGCCACCAACATAAGAGCCATGTATAATCAGGTTAGTAATTTGATGGATTTGAAATGAGGAATATTGTGTTGATGTTGATATGCCTGCCTTTAATGGGATATTAGCCTGGATAATGAAGTGAAAATGTGTAATCAATGTTCAGTTTAAAAACGTGGTATTATTCCATTTTCAGAAATATTATGGACGACCGCCACTTTACCCTATATTCTTTGTAACATTAAGAGTTGGCACTCGGGAATTCATAGGTAAAGGAACCACAGCTCAACAGGCAAAGCACAATCAGCCTCCAAGCTTTAAAATTAATGAAGCAACTTCCCATGCCTGAGAATGCTACTACGTGTACACAAGGAGGTAAGGAAAACAGCAGCTATGTAGTTTAACTGATTAACTGAGACTGATTTCCAGGCTACCAGAGTTAGAATAGATTTTTGTAATTGTATGAGAGTTGTGTGTGTGTGTG
>NC_051410.1:39493931-39495489 GCF_015228065.2 Penaeus monodon
TTTTGTGCATTCACATTTGTTCACATGTGTTTGTTTACCTAAATGTGTGTCAGATATAGATACTTATCTCTTGGATGAGTTACATTAGGACATATGGTATGTAGCTATATTTTTAGTATTTTCTCATTATGACCCATTTCATGGCATTTTTATCTTTTGACAGATTTGTCAGATTTGGACCCAAATGCAGATTTGAAATCTCCTATCTCCCTTGTTCATGAAATTGCACTGAAGCGCAATTTGACTGTTGCATTTGAAGTAATACGTGAATCGGGTCCTCCACACATGCGAACTTTTGTCACAGTTTGCATTGTGGGAGAATATAGAACAGAAGGAGAAGGCACAGGCAAGAAGGTATTTAGCTGATTTGAAAATGGGTTTTAGTATTGCTTAACCCAATCACGCTGGGAGACGCTGGATGGCATTCTATCACGTCATGGTAGACTAGTCCACCACACAGGGATGAGGTCTTCTTGTCACATGCAGTCTAAATTGTACAGCTAAACAGTTGTGCACTTGTTTGGCCCTGGCTTCAGTAGTTAAGAAGAAAAAAAACTTCAATATTAGGGTTAAAGCCATGTTCTAGCCTCATTACCTAAAATTGTTTATGTCAAAGTCAAGGGGATAGAGAATGCAGTAATTTTATGTTTTTCGTGTATCTGATTTTTCCCTTGAGCAGCTGTCTCCACTGCACCCTGACATGCTGTTTGGTATGGTGCTGAGGCTCCCATTGTCATTGGGTTAATGTATTCAAAGTTCTGTTTGGTATAGTGGTTAGATATTTTGAAAATATGTTTGGTATTTGCAAACTGAAGTAATTATTGTAATTAATGATTTTATTATATAATTCACTGATACTAACATCCCATTCAGTGAGATTGCATTTTCTCTTAAGCTTTGTTAATAAATTTGAAATATACATATAAGTAAAGCAGTAGTAACTAGGTAAATTCAAATTTAGTATATATATTTCCTTTTATTTTACCATAGCAGTTTAGCGACAATATAATTTCAAAGATATTCTTTTGCAATTCTTTTGTGCTCATCTTCTGAACCTGCTACAAATCATATAGCTTTGCAAAACTTGGAAATAATAAATCAACTGTTGCAATATTGATATGCTTCTGTGGCCTGTGAAGAATAGACCTTTCTGTAGCAGTAGCTGAACTTAAAGTGCTTTTCTGAGTTAAGATATTGAAACTAATTTATACTTGATATTTGCAAGTTGAATTAATTATTGCTCTCTTCTACTGTGATTCTCAACCAGTGAAATTGCATTTTCTATTTAGCAGTGTTAATTAGGGATTTCAAGTATACATATAATCAATGCAGTAATGACCTGTAAGAAGTAGACCTTTCTGTAGCACAGTAGCTAAATTCATCGTGCTTTTTGATAGAATTTAGACATTGATATTTGTTTAGACTTGGTATTTGCAAGCTGAAGTTATTGTTATTATTATTGTTTATATATTTCACTGATACTAACATCTACTGTGATTCCCTATCAGGGAGCATATACATGTAATCAAAGTTGTAGTTATTAGGTAAATTTGACACG
>NC_051410.1:39495582-39495945 GCF_015228065.2 Penaeus monodon
TTTTTTTTTTTTCTTTGAGAAAGAGATTACTGTAATGCCAACTTTCCTTATGGAACCTTTTACCAAACTAACTCTATGGTACAACCAGGTCAGCAAAAAACGAGCAGCAGAACTTATGCTAGAAGAACTACGCAAATTGCCTGCCTTACCACCAACCTCACTCATACGAGTTAAGCGTAAACCCACCACAAAGAAGAAAAGTCGAAACCTCATCAAGGTGGGTCAAGAGGCAAGTATACCATTGATGCTTTTATTGCCATGTTTGATTTTTTCTTGGCTGCATTCCCAGGCAGTGTGGTTTTTCAATTTTGGGAAGTCGGCTATTTTTTCTGCATTGGGCTTCCCATCATTTACCAACTTGGC
>NC_051410.1:39495986-39497026 GCF_015228065.2 Penaeus monodon
TATTTTTGGATAACTACTCCACTTTTTTGCATGAGGTGTCATACTTTTTTACTCTGACATGGAATGCACAATTGAATCTTTTACTTATTGCATACCAAACTTATTTACCATCATCATGTATGCAGTCATTTGATTTGTTTTTCTTTGCATATCCTTACTGAACCTGTTATGAAGCTTTGCAAAAATGGAAGAAGAGAAAATTAAACTGTAGCAATATTATATGCTTCTGTGATCTTTGAGAAGTAGTCTTTTATGTAGCACAATAGCTGTGTCTTTTACATAATGCGATTTTTTTTGCTTGGCCGTGCCTAATTAAAAGCAATAGGTTTGCTGTAGATTACCAGTATCATTATGGGACTTAAATGTAATTCTGTCCTTTGCAATTGCTAACAAAATGATAACTTTCCATGGTGAACACTGCTTTCACTTGCAATAAAGTATCTTCAGTTGTTTGATGTTCATGTTGCATGTGTTCTCAGCTATTTTTTTTCGCATTATGTCAGTATTTTGTGGAAATAGAAATTGGAATTCTTATCATTAACCTGGTATTTTATTATTGCTCTTAATTTTCTCACACATTTCATGCAGATAGCCACTTGGCCAACTGTGTCAGAAAGCAAATGTAAATTGAGATGTCATCTATTTTCTAATATTTGGAAAGTACAGTAAAGATCAGCAAGGTACTGCAGATGAATAGTGGATTAAAATAAGTCACCCATCTGTATAGAAAGGGAAATATTTCACAATGAACAATCAGGTGAATGATGACAATTAGTATTAATACCTGTTCCCCTTGCTGCCACAGGAACAAAAGGCAGCTCCAGAGTATGGGCAGGGTATCAATCCAATATCAAGACTGATCCAGATCCAGCAGGCTAAGAAAGAGAAAGAGCCAGTGTATACCATGCTTGCCGAACGAGGGGTGCCTCGACGCAGAGAATTCATCATGCAGGTAATGCTTTGATGCAGTCTGTAAAATCTTAAGTCATAAATGCTGCAGATAAGTTGATTCAAAATCCATTATTGATAATGAATTGACC
>NC_051410.1:39497043-39498242 GCF_015228065.2 Penaeus monodon
ACAGAAATATAAATGTTGTAATTATTAAACTGATATCATGTCTTCTATCCCTATTAACAGGTAACAGTTGGCAACCAAAGTGCTCAAGGGAGTGGTCCAAATAAGAAGCTAGCCAAAAGAGCTGCTGCAGAGAACATGTTACAACTCCTTGGTTACTCCCGCCCACAGCCCCAACCTGGCAAACCTGCTATCAAGACTGATGGTGCTCACTCTGACCCTGACAAAACTAGGAAGGTCAGTGTCCGATGATGGTGGTTGAAGTGGGGAAAAAGATTTGATAAAATTTTTGGATTTAGTCATTATCATTACAAAGGGAGGTTTGCTTTTTATGATAATTGAGACATAGTTTGAGTTTTACTAATTCTGTAATAATGAGAATATTCTTGTATGTCACAAAAAGCTAGAAATAACAGTATATTCATTAAATGCAGTATTGAAAGAAGCAGATCCATTTACTATGGAAAGGGGTTCTGAAAGATTCTACATTGTGATTGACTTGTGTTATTATTATTTCCATTTATATATATATTATACATTTTTTCCTTTCATTTTCTTTTGCAGGTGACATTCCTTGAAGACGGAGGAGAGACTAGGGGATCAGATTCGGCTGTTGTTGGTGGTGTGAATAACGTCAACCACATGGGAGGGCCTGCAGTTGGTGGAGGACGTCAGCTAGTCCCAGGTCTCATCATGATGCCAGATGGCTCAGCTCTTCATGGATTCCAGCAGGTTCAGCCACAAGGTGAGCCTTTCGTATCATCTGTTCAAGGGTGGTGTACATCAGTATAGGTGATGGGAACCTGTATGCTTTTGTGAAAATCAGCCCGGGTAGAAATTATTGACCACCATTACTGAACCAAGGTATATTTACCCTTGGGTGTTAGTTTCAGGGTTCCAGGAACTGAATTTCCTTAGGGGAAATATGAATTTAGTAAATTATTTATCAATAGAAGACAAATCAATGTTGATGTGTGACTTCTCTGGAGGCATAGAAATAGATCCACCTCTATGTTACTTATGTCGCCTACTGACTGTCTTGCTGTTTTTCAATGATGTTATTACTGTCAAAGGTTATTATATATATATAGTTGTGTTTTGGCTGTTTTTCCCCTTATCCACTTGAATTGGAAAATTGTGAAAGTTAAGTTTTATAAAAGAAAGGCTGGAAACTACTGTTCAAGATCAAGAAATTTGCCAGT
>NC_051410.1:39498293-39498748 GCF_015228065.2 Penaeus monodon
TCAGGCAATAATCCAGATTGTCAGATATCAGTGTTAATGAAATATCTATACCCTAGAAATTTTGCATTTTTTTACCTATGTGCATCACAAGCTTTTTCTCTCTCCTTTCTCTTTGTCCTATTTTTATTATAAGGAGCATATGAGAGTAGCAGTACACAAGGAAATAAACATTAATTGATATATTCCTGTTTTTCAGGTATGGGTATGGTCAGTGTTGGTCCTATGGTAAATATGCAAGCAACAGCAACAATAGCAAAGGAACTTTTGAAATCAGGAAACTCTCCAACAGCAGAAGCAATGGTAAAGCAGAACCCACCAACTGGCCCACAGGGACCACCACAGGTTAGTTCGTTTATTGTTTTCTTGAATTCTGTCTCTGAATGAAAAGAATTAAAATTCCAGTTATGGCTGTACCTTAACCCAGTAGTGATACACTGGCCACTGGTTTTGTTTTA
>NC_051410.1:39498854-39498983 GCF_015228065.2 Penaeus monodon
ATAGGCATGTACGGTCATGCTGTGCACGCTATGATGCTGACATGATCCCCCGACAGCGGGGCCCTTGCCACTGTGAATACAGCCCAGGAGAGAGGGCTTTGGATTGGGATACCACCTGGCGGCATAGGG
>NC_051410.1:39499303-39501420 GCF_015228065.2 Penaeus monodon
TTAATACACTCCAGCTATCAACAGGTTAATGATCTTATAATGGACTTTGTACAAGCCATTGGATTTAGTGGCTCAAAAGATATTCAATTATCATTAGAAATATTAACTAGAAATACTTTCTACAATGACAGGGACCCCCTCCCTCAAGTCAACAGCAGGCACCTATGCAGCCACCACAACAGCAGCAACAGCAACAGCCCATGGCAACTTCTCAGCAGCAGCAACAACCACAGCCTCCTCCACAGCAGCAGGTCCCTCAACCACAGGCACCACAACAGCAGCAGCAACAACAGCAGCAACAACAGTCCATGGTTAATCAGGTATTAAGAACAAAAACTTAGGACTTTTTTATGATTTGAAAGAAAAGTGGTATAGATTTTTTTTTTCTATGCATAAATATTAGATTTTAAAAATTAACTACTGCATCTGTTATTTTTGTTCTTTCATTATGTAAAGAATTAATATGATATAGCATTTTCACACTTGATGTATCAGCTACTTTGATATACATATTACTAATTAGATAAGAGGTTTATCATACGTAAATAAAACATGTGATTAATGCAGTCTCAAACTTTTATTCAGAATCAGACTGTGCCATCAACCCAAGCTGTTCGGCCAAAGGATCAACTGATGTATTTGGCACAGATTTTAAGCTTGCAAGTGCAGTTTACTGATTTTCCAAAGGTAATATATGAAAAACCTTTATTCAAAAGTATTAGGTAAAAGATACCAAATACCTCAATTCAATGACTCTTAGAGTTATATTTAACCCTGTCATATAAGTTGCATGACTTTGATTATATTTAACCCTGTCATATAAGTTGTATGACTGATTATATTTAACCCTGTTATACAAGTTGCATGACTTGATTATATTTAACCCTGTCATCTAAGTTGCATGACTTTGGGTGAAGAATAAAGCCCCCACCATAACAATCAAAGTATTTAATTTCCATTTTCAGAATTGTTGACAGAATTCTTTTTAAAAGTTCAGAACACTCTTACTACAGAAGCTGGTACTTAAAGGTACCTACCCATTTTATTTCTGTCTCCATATGCAAACACTCTTATTGATTTCAGGGGAACAAGAGTGAATATCTGAGTCTGGTCTCACTTTCCACCAGCCCCCCTCATGTATCTCATGGTGCAGGCCCTACTATTGATGATTCACATGATCAGGTCAGTCTTAAATTGGATGTCATTTTATTATGCATAGTGACTCATATGGCACAAGGTGAGTTTTTGAATGTAGGATGAGGTGGGATGCAGTAAACAGTAAAATGACTAAGAGAAAGAATATAATTTATGATTGGTTGTCTCTGTAAATAATACAAGAAGGTAAGGAAATGGAATTCGTTATGCATCACTTTGCAATTTTATATTTCTAACATTAGCACTGTTAGAGAAGCCAAGCTGGGCTCTATTCTGATAGGAAGATTATTTAATTTAATTCATATTGTTTTAGATCTGGAAAAAAGTGGATATATCCGATACTATGTTTTATTATTATCAAAATTCAGTACATAGAAACTGAAAAATGGTACCCATGTGTTTATGTAGACCTTGAAATCTTTTGGGGAATAGCTGTTTAGACTGTTTTCTTTACAGGCTTGCTTGACAGCTCTGCGAGCACTAGCGAAGATGGGCCTGGACACAGTCACAGCAGCCAAGCAAGAATAAAAATCCAGCAAGTGATCAGCAGGAGGATAATATAAACCCTACTTGTACTGCTGAAGATGCAGCTGATGTTGGCATTATTTGTCAATTGGTCTCATTTTTCCTCTGTACTTGGGTAGATGCACCAAATTGATTAATGTCCACATGTGAAGATTGTAATAACTATTCTTGAAACAAATGCCACTAGACATTGAGGAACAAGGGAGTCACAGTTTGCAAGAATTCTTAAGTACCTCCTCATATGTGCACATTTATGTCACATAGCAGCTGTGTAAAAGCAGCAACATATTTGCTATAAAGCTTTGAAGTCCTGCAATGGGTACTAGGATTTCAGCCTTACTGTCATGCTGGTTGATGTAATCTTCCTCTGCACTTTCATGTAACCCTTTACATCACAGTGATATGACTATCGGAATATTGATACACATTATCGATTT
>NC_051410.1:39501470-39502583 GCF_015228065.2 Penaeus monodon
CACACACGGCTTGATCTGTACTTCTGAGCCTTTTGTAAAGCCTTCTCTAGGGCTTCTTATCTAATATTTTATGTTGCGAGATATTATATGCGAGCACTTTTAATCTCACAACTGCCGATCTCGCCGTATATTCTGTCTTCCTCCTCCGTATTTTATCTTTTTAAATCTTATCTATTTCATTAAGCATATCCTAAGAGATTAGAATTCTTTATACGGAAGAAAAAGAGAGATTACCATGTCCCAATATTAAGTGAAACTGTATGGCAAACAGTGATATTAGGGGATACTGAGCTTTAGCTTTTATCTGTGCTAAGGCTCAATTTCCCTACTTAACAAATTGATTACCTACAGAAATGTATGATGCCTCCTGCAGACTTAGTGTGCGATGCTGGTTATCTGGTGCCACTGTTGGGGTGGAGTGTGGTAGGGAGGGAGGAGACTATCCACCCTCTCCTGCCCTCCCTCCTACACTCATGTAATCTTAGGATGGTTGTGTACAAGAGCTGCCTCCCATAGAGAGATATTGTATATTTAGTCACAGTGCAATGAGTACTGCATGTCATTGTGGTAACATTCATGTCATGTCGTAACATTTGAGACAACTTAGTCATTCCTTAAGCTTGTGACCTCTATTTGTATTTCCCCTTTGACTTTGGTTCTCTGCTTTTACCGTTTTGATTAGTACAAGTGGCATTAAAACAAGGAACAACAAGAAATGCAACACTGAAGAAAGTAACTATACTTTTACTTTAAACCAAGTTTTTTCCCAGTCCATGATGTTTATGCTGTCAGGAATCTTCATGGTAAGTTTTCCTTGCTTGACTAAATTAAGAAAAAGTGATTCTTAGTTGTGTAGATATTTTTTGTTAGGTTGATTAGAGCAGCACTTGATATGTTAGTTTAAGTTCAGGCTTCAGACTTCATAATTGGTGCACATCCAACCCCTTGCTCATCTTTAAGTGTATCAGTTTTGTTTTGATTAAGTCACCCTTAAATAAGTATCACTTCTGCTTCTAGTCATAGCAAGGAATTTTCCCAGATTAAGTACAGTCATTAACATCAGAACATCATAAACCAGAAAAATTAGTGTGAACAGATCCTTATAGGGCAGGA
>NC_051410.1:39502612-39504855 GCF_015228065.2 Penaeus monodon
AAAGCTGACATACCAACCATAGAATATTTAAAACTTTTTCATCCCAGCCCTGAAGTTCCCATAATATCTGAACTCAGTAGAGGTTTAGATGCTTATCAGCTTTACAAATACTTGCAGTTGCTTTTGTCATTACTACTAGGATATCATTTGTTGTGGAGCATAGTCAATTGTTTGTTTTTTTTGGCTGAAAGATTTCTATTTATAGCTCTTCTATTTGGTCCTGTCAATGAGAACTGCAATAACTGTAAGAAGAAAACGTTTAATAGAAGTGTTTTGGCAGCAAGAACCTTTAATTAATGACTTACTGGTACTGTTCTGTTAGCTATGTCCCTTTAAGGTAAGAGCGCTTCATAACTTGTTCTTCATGGCCTCTAGCTGCTTTAACCGAATGATGCGAGCTATGTAACTGTAGAAGATGATCAGGGTTTGCCGAGATGATCAAGTCCTTTGATGGTACAAATATGCTGTGGAGCCATGTAATGTCAGTGAAGATAGGCAGTGAATGAGCTCACAAAGTGGCCACAATGGTATAGATGTAATTGTTATGCCCCCATTAATAACAAAACTGACCTGCTCTTATGGGGTTATTATATTTGTAAATGCCTCTCTGCATATGTGGTAGCTATACCATAGGCTGGATTTTAAAACAGACACTTTTATCTAAGCAGAAACTTGCTGCTTCAGCAGATTGTCTTAAGAAACGAATTGCTCAAGTGTTTTCTTTACTGCAGTTAAAGTGATGTTTTAATAATCCATTACCTCATTTCTTGAGCAATACCACTCTAAGCTCTCTAACCCCCAACAGAACCAGATATAAGGATTTGGGGCAGGATAGTGTTATTCGCCAAACCCCTTTAGTATGTGTTTATCAACTGTAGGATGTGTTATATAACCCAAACCCAATAGTTGTCTCGAGCTTGAATTTGTAAATCCAAACAGGATATAAATTTTTGCTTGTGATGACAGAGGGGTTGACAACAGTGGCGGTTAACACTCTCATGCTGTGATGATGCCGTGAGTGCGACTGATTACAATTATGAACACATATGAAGACAACGGAAAATACTGCCTGAGTGGACTATGAGCTATGGCTCGAGTAACTTTCTGGTGGTGTGGTCAAGTGAATGGTAAAATGCTTACAGCTGTAGGTTAGATGGACTGAGATCTAACCCCACTCTCTGGCTGAATAAGTGGCAATAAGATGGGACAAAATTAAATGCGTGTTGGTCTTTAGCACTCTGGACTTCTGCATAAACCTTGATTATGCTAATTGGCTAAGCAGTATGACTTAACCAATTAGAAGTTTCAAGGCCTATGCAGGATTCAAGATCTAAGTAACAAGCACGCCTTAATAGTACATGTTTGTTTTATTCTATGTAATTCAGTTTAACCAGGTATTTTTGTGCCAATTTCTTCCTGTACGTGATATGATAGTATTATCCTTTCTGATGCCTTATTAATCTTTGACTGGAACAAAAACATGTAGATCTTTTTGTACCCTAAGCCCATTAATGAAATCTCTTTTAATCACTATTGAATATCTGATACTTATTTTGTGATAATTTTTGTAAAGTAGATAACATATGTTCTCTTGTGATTTATCAAAGAGCGAAGGGATTTTTACTTAACCACACCATCAGGATTTCAGCTAACTCTAGCTGAGAAATGTGACATGACCTACTGTTCTGTGTATTGCCATGAGTTACATAAGGTTCTCTGTCCTCCAGTGTCAATGGAAATGGAACCTTATTAGAATGTGGTTTAAAGCTGGTAATGACAGGTCAGGTCACAGAACAATGAGGTTCCCAATATTTATGATGTAACTACAACGGCTATGGCAGCCCTTTGAAAGTCACACAGGGCTGTTATGGTTGTTGTAGCCTCATTGCAAATGTGTGACCTTTTTTAATGATGTTTCACTTTCTTATTTCCCTCATGTGGTTAATGGTTCAACTTTAGCTTTGTAATTTTTTCCTTCTAAGTAAAGATAAGTATATTTAGTGAATGTGCTTGATTAAAATATTGCTTTTTGGTGACCTGTATTGCAATGTCTTATTGAAAGAACAATTAATTTTTTTGCTTGCAATTTAGAATTAAAGTGTTTAGATGCTTCAGTATTTTTGACTTCGCTGTTGTCTTCATGTCTATTCATTTAGAATATTTGAGGATTCTTGGGGTGTGATGGTGGTGGCATGTTCCTGGTCTTGGGTACACAGTAACTGAGAATTGTCACTTTTTTACTG
>NC_051410.1:39504920-39506532 GCF_015228065.2 Penaeus monodon
CCTCACCTCTTTACAAGGTACAATATGTATAATTCATGTTTTGTGCTCTCAATATTTTGTTTGAAAATATTTGAGAATTCTCTCTAGTTTTGTAAAAGAAATGCTGCTCCTACATTATTTTCATACATTAACAAGAAAAGTTTGTAAAATCATTTGAGTGTTGGTGCAGAGATACAGCAATGATCTATATTCGTTATGGTGGTAAATCCAGTGTGTCTGTTTTCTGTTTGTGAAGATGTTATTAAGGTATTACTACCTTGAGGGAAACCATTAGATCTACCTAATAACTAATATAGTCCCTCATTACAAAGATGTATGTTGTACTTTGCAAGGCCCACTGTTTTTATTTAAGAAGATTTGGTGGAAATGATCACAAATTAAATGTATGCTTTGTAAATATTTACTTTGTACTTGTTTTCATCTTCTAGCTATACCATCAGCATTTGTTAAATGTAAGATATTACCATGAGCCTATACACTTTTGTTTATTTTATTAGCTGCAATACTAAGACTCACTTTGGACGTTGAGTAATAATGTAGGACATGCGCATAATAATTTCAGTACTTAATTGAATATACACACAAATTAGACCTGCAGTATATACACCAGAGTGTTCAGTGTAATGAGTCAAAGTGGTCGAAGGTGGATAAGGTTGCATGATTAATTTATGTGATATACATTTGATGTTCAACAAATTTAATATGATACCTCTTCTGTTTATATGGATTGGAAATGAGGTATGTAATATATACATAGCCCTTTCATAACATGTTAGAAATATATTATTTCCTTAATGATGGTTACAACCAAACGTGTTTAGTGTTCATAATGAGTAAGAACTGGAAGAAATTCAAATACTTTTAACCCTTTTCCAGTAGGGTCATTTTGTGCTGTGGTAATAGATATATTCGCAATTTTCTTGTCAAAAAAATTTTTATGTTACCTTAAAAGACTGCAATTTGACTTGACAGTCTCCAGGTGGTCCACATCAAGTCACCCTGCAGCGTTTTTGGCAAGGTGACTCGTAAATATCAGGGACACCGTCACCCCTACCACCACCACCCCAGTATCTCATTATCCGGGATGACCTTGACAGAGCCGCCTTCACTAAGGTGTGGACGCCGCCCTATCTGATGAGTACCCTACAATGTAAATCAAGTACATCATATGCTCTTTTAATGTTATTTTTGTAAGGATTGTGATTATGAAGGAGATGAAGTAGAGGATTTAGCTTTATTTGGATTTTTTGGTTTAATGCTATAGCGTGTAATAGTATGTTATAGCTGATTGCATATACAAACGAAATTGGCATTTCATTTACATTGAATTTTTCAGGCTGTTGTGTATATGAAGTTTTCATCTGGTGTTTATGATAAGTTCAGGTTATTAATGTCATTGTCAGTTAATTGTCACTTGTTAAAAATATTTCTTATTTTTGTTATGAGAGCATATATAGAATCCCAAACTTACAATATTTTAAGTGGATTGTGATATTATTTATATGGGATGAGTCACCTCCCAAGTCTCGGCTCTGTTATGGTCAAACTCTACAATAAAAGGTTGATCTGAAGCTGGTTTTCTTTCGCTCTGTAGCAAGAGCATCACCTGACA
>NC_051410.1:39509187-39509395 GCF_015228065.2 Penaeus monodon
TCACCTGACACATTAAAGTTCAAAGAAAATGAAATTAAAGACTCATGAGATTGATAATACTGAGGAGATAGTAGTTGGCAGTGGCACAAAAAGATGGCAGAACATAACACAAAATTTCTATGATAAAGAAATTTAGCATTGTATCGTAATGAGAGATAATTTAATCAGACTTACCTCCCCAATCTCAAGCCCATTGTTGCCGTGGTGG
>NC_051410.1:39510385-39511499 GCF_015228065.2 Penaeus monodon
TTTATAATTAAGGAAAAACAAACAACTATATATATATAATAACCTTTGACAGTAATAACATCATTGAAAAACAGCAAGACAGTCAGTAGGCGACATAAGTAACATAGAGGTGGATCTATTTCTATGCCTCCAGAGAAGTCACACATCAACATTGATTTGTCTTCTATTGATAAATAATTTACTAAATTCATATTTCCCCTAAGGAAATTCAGTTCCTGGAACCCTGAAACTAACACCCAAGGGTAAATATACCTTGGTTCAGTAATGGTGGTCAATAATTTCTACCCGGGCTGATTTTCACAAAAGCATACAGGTTCCATCACCTATACTGATGTACACCACCCTTGAACAGATGATACGAAAGGCTCACCTTGTGGCTGAACCTGCTGGAATCCATGAAGAGCTGAGCCATCTGGCATCATGATGAGACCTGGGACTAGCTGACGTCCTCCACCAACTGCAGGCCCTCCCATGTGGTTGACGTTATTCACACCACCAACAACAGCTGAATCTGATCCCCTAGTCTCTCCTCCGTCTTCAAGGAATGTCACCTGCAAAAGAAAATGAAAGGAAAAAAATGTATAATATATATATAAATGGAAATCATAATTAACACAAGTCAATCACAATGTAGAATCTTTCAGAACCCCTTTCCATAGTAAATGGATCTGCTTCTTTCAATACTGCATTTAATGAATATACTGTTATTTCTAGCTTTTTGTGACATACAAGAATATTCTCATTATTACAGAATTAGGAAAACTCAAACTATGTCTCAATTATCATAAAAAGCAAACCTCCCTTTGTAATGATAATGACTAAATCCAAAAATTTTATCAAATCTTTTTCCCCACTTCAACCACCATCATCGGACACTGACCTTCCTAGTTTTGTCAGGGTCAGAGTGAGCACCGTCAGTCTTGATAGCAGGTTTGCCAGGTTGGGGCTGTGGGCGGGAGTAACCAAGGAGTTGTAACATGTTCTCTGCAGCAGCTCTTTTGGCTAGCTTCTTATTTGGACCACTCCCTTGAGCACTTTGGTTGCCAACTGTTACCTGTTAATAGGGATAGAAGACATGATATCAGTTTAATAATTACAACATTTATATTTCTGT
>NC_051410.1:39511528-39512564 GCF_015228065.2 Penaeus monodon
GGTCAATTCATTATCAATAGTGGATTTTGAATCAACTTATCTGCAGCATTTATGACTTAAGATTTTACAGACTGCATCAAAGCATTACCTGCATGATGAATTCTCTGCGTCGAGGCACCCCTCGTTCGGCAAGCATGGTATACACTGGCTCTTTCTCTTTCTTAGCCTGCTGGATCTGGATCAGTCTTGATATTGGATTGATACCCTGCCCATACTCTGGAGCTGCCTTTTGTTCCTGTGGCAGCAAGGGGAACAGGTATTAATACTAATTGTCATCATTCACCTGATTGTTCATTGTGAAATATTTCCCTTTCTATACAGATGGGTGACTTATTCTAATCCACTATTCATCTGCAGTACCTTGCTGATCTTTACTGTACTTTCCAAATATTAGAAAATAGATGACATCTCAATTTACATTTGCTTTCTGACACAGTTGGCCAAGTGGCTATCTGCATGAAATGTGTGAGAAAATTAAGAGCAATAATAAAATACCAGGTTAATGATAAGAATTCCAATTTCTATTTCCACAAAATACTGACATAATGCGCAAAAGAAATATGCTGAGAACACATGCAACATGAACATCAAACAAACTGAAGATACTTTATTGCAAGTGAAAGCAGTGTTCACCATGGAAAGTTATCATTTTGTTAGCAATTGCAAAGGACAGAATTACATTTAAGTCCCATAATGATACTGGTAATGCTACAGCAAACCTATTGCTTTTAATTAGGCACGGCCAAGCAAACAAAACGCATTATGTAAAAGACACAGCTATTGTGCTACATAAAAGACTACTTCTCAAAGATCACAGAAGCATATAATATTGCTACAGTTTAATTTTCTCTTCTTCCATTTTTGCAAAGCTTTCATAACAGGTTCAGTAAGGATATGCAAAGAAAAACAAATCAAATGACTGCATACATGATGATGGTAAATAAGTTTGGTATGCAATAAGTAAAAGATTCAATTGTGCATTCATGTCAGAGTAAAAAAAGTATGACACCTCATGCAAAAAAGTGGAGTAGTTATC
>NC_051410.1:39512614-39512978 GCF_015228065.2 Penaeus monodon
GCCAAGTTGGTAAAATGACGGTGAAGCCCAATGCAGAAAAAATAGCCGACTTCCCAAAATTGAAAAACCACACTGCCTGGGAATGCAGCCAAGAAAAAATCAAACATGGCAATAAAAGCATCAATGGTATACTTGCCTCTTGACCCACCTTGATGAGGTTTCGACTTTTCTTCTTTGTGGTGGGTTTACGCTTAACTCGTATGAGTGAGGTTGGTGGTAAGGCAGGCAATTTGCGGAGTTCTTCTAGCATAAGTTCTGCTGCTCGTTTTTTGCTGACCTGGTTGTACCATAGAGTTAGTTTGGTAAAAGGTTCCATAAGGAAAGTTGGCATTTCAGTAATCTCTTTCTCAAAGAAAAAAAAAAA
>NC_051410.1:39513013-39514634 GCF_015228065.2 Penaeus monodon
AGTAACATAATAATTTAAAAATAATATAAGATAAAGAGAAATAAATCATATACTACGTGTCAAATTTACCTAATAACTACAACTTTGATTACATGTATATGCTCCCTGATAGGGAATCACAGTAGATGTTAGTATCAGTGAAATATATAAACAATAATAATAACAATAACTTCAGCTTGCAAATACCAAGTCTAAACAAATATCAATGTCTAAATTCTATATCAAAAAGCACGATGAATTTAGCTACTGTGCTACAGAAAGGTCTACTTCTTACAGGTCATTACTGCATTGATTATATGTATACTTGAAATCCCTAATTAACACTGCTAAGTAGAAAATGCAATTTCACTGGTTGAGAATCACAGTAGAAGAGATCAATAATTAATTCAACTTGCAAATATCAAGTATAAATTAGTTTCAATATCTTAACTCAGAAAAGCACTTTAAGTTCAGCTACTGCTACAGAAAGGTCTACTCTTCACAGGCCACAGAAGCATATCAATATTGCAACAGTTGATTTATTATTTCCAAGTTTTGCAAAGCTATATGATTTGTAGCAGGTTCAGAAGATGAGCACAAAAGAAGTGCAAAAGAATATCTTTGAAATTATATTGTCGCTAAACTGCTATGGTAAAATAAAAGGAAATATATATACTAAATTTGAATTTACCTAGTTACTACTGCTTTAGTTATATGTATATTTCAAATTTATTAACAAAGCTTAAGAGAAAACGCAATCTCACTGAATGGGATGTTAGTATCAGTGAATTATATAATAAAATCATTAATTACAATAATTACTTCAGTTTGCAAATACCGAACATATTTTCAAAATATCTAACCACTATACCAAACAGAACTTTGAATACATTAACCCAATGACAATGGGAGCCTCAGCACCATACCAAACAGCATGTCAGGGTGCAGTGGAGACAGCTGCTCAAGGGAAAAATCAGATACACGAAAAACACAAAATTACTGCATTCTCTATCCCCTTGACTTTGACATAAACAATTTTAGGTAATGAGGCTAGAACATGGCTTTAACCCTAATATTGAAGTTTTTTTTCTTCTTAACTACTGAAGCCAGGGCCAAACAAGTGCACAACTGTTTAGCTGTACAATTTAGACTGCATGTGACAAGAAGACCTCATCCCTGTGTGGTGGACTAGTCTACCATGACGTGATAGAATGCCATCCAGCGTGATTGGGTTAAGCAATACTAAAACCCATTTTCAAATCAGCTTAATACCTTCTTGCCTGTGCCTTCTCCTTCTGTTCTATATTCTCCCACAATGCAAACTGTGACAAAAGTTCGCATGTGTGGAGGACCCGATTCACGTATTACTTCAAATGCAACAGTCAAATTGCGCTTCAGTGCAATTTCATGAACAAGGGAGATAGGAGATTTCAAATCTGCATTTGGGTCCAAATCTGACAAATCTGTCAAAAGATAAAAATGCCATGAAATGGGTCATAATGAGAAAATACTAAAAATATAGCTACATACCATATGTCCTAATGTAACTCATCCAAGAGATAAGTATCTATATCTGACACACATTTAGGTAAACAAACACATGTGAACAAATGTGAATGCACAAAAACAAACAAACAAACAA
>NC_051410.1:39514807-39516532 GCF_015228065.2 Penaeus monodon
CACACACACACACAACTCTCATACAATTACAAAAATCTATTCTAACTCTGGTAGCCTGGAAATCAGTCTCAGTTAATCAGTTAAACTACATAGCTGCTGTTTTCCTTACCTCCTTGTGTACACGTAGTAGCATTCTCAGGCATGGGAAGTTGCTTCATTAATTTTAAAGCTTTGGAGGCTGCATTGTGCTTTGCCTGTTGAGCTGTGGTTCCTTCACCTATGAATTCCCGAGTGCCAACTCTTAATGTTACAAAGAATATAGGGTAAAGTGGCGGTCGTCCATAATATTTCTGAAAATGGAATAATACCACGTTTTTAAACTGAACATTGATTACACATTTTCACTTCATTATCCAGGCTAATATCCCATTAAAGGCAGGCATATCAACATCAACACAATATTCCTCATTTCAAATCCATCAAATTACTAACCTGATTATACATGGCTCTTATGTTTGGTGGCATGTTGAAGTATGGATTGGGGGGACGGGGGGTCTCCATAAAGGTATAAACAGCAGCTTCTCCTCGCTTCATTGCAAGGGCATTTAATTCAACTGTCGGTGTGAGTTTGGCTGAAATCACACAAGCAATCAGAATTACGAGGCTAATATAAAACTTGAAATAAAACAAAGTTAACTGACATGAAGGTTTCTTCAAGTTTTAATACCTATCTTCCAAACCATAGCAAAACTCATATGAGTGCTTCCTACTTTGTTTGTTCTGTCGTTGTGTCTTTGGGGGAGGGTGTTTGAACTGCGTCTTCTCGAGAGCTATGGCAGCAGCCGAATGTTGAGCTTTTTTGATGCTGGGACCAGAGGCTGTGTATTCCTCACTTTCCCCAAGCCTCAATGTTACTGTAAAGGTCTTCTTGTGTGCTGGACCCTTCTCATCCGTTAAACAGTACTGGTGTTGAATCTGGTCAATATTCATTAAAAATTGGGGAATCAGAGACTATTTCCCTCTGATGATGTCTTCATGCATCATGTATGAAGATGCAGCTTTCCACTTATAGTCTAGCATTAATTCTTCCCCCACTAATATTTCTATTTGCACTACATACTATACAACATCCTTAATGATGAATTCAAAAAGCTGAATTACCTTTCAAACCATGTGAATATGGTCTACTTAGTTTGATAAATATGAAAATAATTCTTGTACACTACCAATAAAAGCTCACTGATAACTAAATGATATTGCCCTATGTAATGGACTCATCTATTCTATTATTCTAGAAGAGCCTATGCTTATGAAATACTATATAACACTCAGAAAGGTCTAAATAAAAATAATCAATGGACAACAGTGTTTAACATGAACCACAGGATTAAGGAAAGGATGACAGTAAGACTGAATATGAACAAAAATGTTTAATAAGAACGCAAAGGTCAAGAATAGAAAGACAGTAAGATAAAGAGTGAACCAACAGAAAATTTAAAATATCACACTATAATGACATATAAACATACATGCATCACATTATTTACTCAACTGATTAGATTCCACTCAAGTACTGTGTTCTCACCTTATTATATCTGGCAAGCTCATTAATAAGACACATTGGGGTCTTCTCTTTACTTGACGTAGAAGGGTCAGTATTAGAGAGGCACATTGAGTTGCTCATTGAAGAGGAATTCGTTGGAGATGAGCCACCCACACTAACACCAACACCACTACTTGTTGGAGTCATTCCTACCACTACACCACCATTGCCAACAATATCCT
>NC_051410.1:39516606-39516868 GCF_015228065.2 Penaeus monodon
TGATGTTGCATTGTCTGAGCCATTGGTTGGTGTTGTACCTACAAATACAGTTAGAATTAGAAGTCTTGAGAGATAACAATTAAAGCTTTGGGGATAATTTTGAAAACATCAGTATAACCACATGTTATGAACAAGAGAGACCTGTAGAAATGATGTTTCACAAATAAAACTTTGAATATCTAGAACCAAAAAATTCACACTGGAAACACAACTGAATACAACAAACAACTTCCTTACTTGTGTATGGAGTGGAGGAGGAGGT
>NC_051410.1:39516933-39517684 GCF_015228065.2 Penaeus monodon
ATGACTACTGTTTGGAGAGGCTCCCATGCCCCCAGGCCCTCCACTACTCATCCCACTCATCTGGTAACGTGTGACCCATATAAAAATTGGAATGATCAAATGTGTTCAAGAAACAACATAATAAAATTTCAATATCTTCAAATAATAATTCATATGTATATAGAAAGCATGAGATATGGATATTATCACAAACAGCAAAGAGAAAATCAGAGCATATCTAAGGACAAAAGACCCAGATATGTCTCCTTCCAAGCATATAGCAGGTTACCTGGTGTGGCGCAGAGTGGTGCATGACAGTGTGTGGAGGGTGTGTCATGTGGGGAGGACCAGCAACTGCTGCTGCTTGTAGGTGGGACTGAGGATGTGTTGGTCCACCATGTGTCCTCCCTGCGGCCCCCTGTGGGGGTCCCATGTGAGGACCAGAGTGAGGGCCACCATGACTATGTGGTCCTCCATGTGGACCCCCATGTGGACCGGAATGTGGTCCACCATGTGGCCCACCATGCGGCCCCGAGTGAGGACCCGAATGTGGGCCAGAATGGGGACCCGAGTGTGGGCCAGAGTGATGAGGACCGTGGTGTGGGGCATGAGTTGGATGTGGGCCATGATGAGGGGCCTGAGCTGGGTGATGGGCAGGGTGATACTGAGAGTGGGGAGGGCCCGTGTGGGGGGGAGGACCTGTTGGGGGAGGCTGGGGGGGCCCACTGGGATGGTGTGGTGGGGGGCCTGGGTGATGTGGACCAGGAGGGCC
>NC_051410.1:39517740-39518416 GCF_015228065.2 Penaeus monodon
CAGGACCAACACCAGAATCTGGGTGGCTCATGGCCTGCGTCATAACCGCCATCCCACCCGCTGGGGCCATCATGGGCGCCATGCTCACCAGACCTGCTGGCAGTATGGAAATTATGTGAAATTATATAACCACTACATTCTCAAGTTAAAGCTTCATTACGCAACCAACCCAACAAATATCTCTTATTTTCAATTTCCTGAAAATATACCTCTTAGTAAAACCCTTTGGAATTCGAAGACAATTACAGATCACACAATCAACAATATTTTCAAAACGTTTACATCTTCGAACCAAAAAGTAACAATACCTTGCATGGAGACAGGTGGTGGTTGTGTCATGGAGACCATCATGGGAGGACGTTGTTGATGGGGGGGCACCAGACCAGGCTGAGCCATGCGCAATGGTACCTGCGCCATTCTGCTGAGGGGAAAATATCTTTTAATGTTTTCAAAACACTTTAGAAATTATTTTTTGTACTTCTTTTTTTACTTACATTCATATTCAACTGATTTTTTTCTTTAATAATTCCTGAAATGAACACCGCAAGGATAAGGAGAAAATATAAGTAATACTCATAAAGAAACTACAAAACATTATTACATGCAAAAAATACTCTGCAGATAATGACAGTAAGCCCACAATCATTTATCAAAGACACATCAGCAGTGACAAAGA
>NC_051410.1:39518835-39518974 GCF_015228065.2 Penaeus monodon
TTTTGGTCAGACAGCCTATGGTGAATTGCTCCCAAGTAAGGAACCAATCCAAGCTCTATCTTGTCAAGTATATGTAGTGGAGGTTTTGGACCTTAATCTGAGAGCCGAAGGTGTGGCAACCATCTCAGGTGTAGTGCAT
>NC_051410.1:39519768-39521525 GCF_015228065.2 Penaeus monodon
ACACAAAAACTGTCTTACTATCTAAGTTTCAACAAATTATATTAAATCTTGCATTCCAAAAACATATGGAAAATCTCTGATGCAATTTTAAATACCACTCTTTTATGATCTTTAAATCTGCAATAAGATTCTAAATGGAAAGACTAATATGTTATATATAATCACTCAAAGGACACAGTCATGAAAAAAATGAAATGAAAATTACATATGCAAAGCTAAAATGCTCCTGGCAAGAATATTCTACAATTTCTCAATTTCTCTAATGACAACTTTACATAAATTACTATTTGTTGAAAATTCAGGCACTGCAATGGTCTCTGGGCTCTCTGGAATTCCTCATATCCTCAGAATTTATTTGCCGTTTCAAATCTGCCCCTGTATAACTTCAGTTCATTAGTAGTGTCTGTAACATCATAACTGCATGCATATTCATCCTTTTATCTGCCCCTCAAGACTCTGGCCAATTGCCAAACTAATGGCAAATGAATGATCTATGCCAACAGGTTTCTGCATATACTGTGATATTCATGTCTTTTATTAAAAATATATGGTGGTTTTCATATATTTTTATATCCTTGTTTTCTTCGCTCATCTCATTTCTCTATATCCATGATCTCTGTAACTATCACAGCTAAAATCGCTGATAACTGACATTAATATCGAGTCTTAAAAAAAAAAACAGTGACAATCAATCAATTAATAAAAGTGAAAGTACATTAAACTAAACAAATTTCCCATCCATAAAGATAGGATATTGCTATTTGGATATGGAGTTAAACTGATTAACATGCTTGTACCAAACGAGGCTTAATTTAGATATATGTGTGGCACTCCAAAGGTTAATGCATAATGAACCATTGCTAAGAAAAACCCAGAATCTAACATATTGGCTCTATTCTATCTGATTCTACTTGAAACTTGCTGCAGTCTATAAATGAAGTCTTGCCTGATAATGATACTGTGTTAAGTAACTGTCCTGGCATCCTCAGTTTTGGCACTCCAGCAAAGGCTAACAAATCTGTGCTACATGTAATTTGGGTTACAACAATGATTTATTTGATAATGATTTGCTAAGGAGGTTTATAAAATCCTGTAGTGGACATATGAGTGTTTGTAATATTTCCCCTAGAAATAACATCTTTATATCTAATATACCTTATAATTTTTCTAACCTAAGTTGTTCAGTCACATCAAAAATTTGCATATGCACTGTGATTCTCCTTCAATGTTACAAATAATCTGACCAAAAATATCAGTGTAAATATTACATTACCGATATACATCTCAAATCCTACATCCTAATGATATGTAGATTAATCCATTGTTGTTAGGTGGTATCTATGCCCATGCCAAAGCATATCTGGACTCATTTCCAGGTGGTACACACCTTTATGTCACACATAGTCAGGCATGCTCTAAGTTGTGTGCTAAACAGTCATTCATTTGTCTGGACAATACTGTGGTCATTGAGGAGATGCAGCATATCAAAAGAGACTAAGTTACTTTTCAGCCTTGTACTATGGAATATTGTGTATGCTTCAGCCATAATGGGGAAAATATAGGTTACATGTGTTCCTAATTGTACCTTGTTGACTGCACACTGTCCTTGTGTATGGCTTGATATTGTGCAAGAAAAACCCATCAGCATTGAGTCTACAGCTACTTACGAGGGTTTATAACTCTTCAGTGACTGCAGTTATGGCAAAAATAGCAAATAAGTCTTAAGCACATACAATTAAGAGCAAGTTTGACATGAG
>NC_051410.1:39521670-39522429 GCF_015228065.2 Penaeus monodon
AGTTCTATCAAAATAAAACAAAACTTTTATGACATTCTTCACTGCATAATGATCCTTCCACTAGTCAAATTTTTGTGCAACTCAAATTCACGGCCAATACTAAGAAAAGTCAGTGACAGTAAGGAGTCAGGTGGAGTTTCTCTTTTTGGCTAAATATGATATTAAGGGTATATCAAAGCCTTAACATTAGGCTACTGTTAAAGGGGTACCATGCATACATCTACTTTAGTATCTGACTTATATCTTAATCTTATCTTTATTTCTATTGTACAATCTTTATTTTTATTCTTACCTATTGATTTATAATCTTTTATCTTTTTGCTATTGATTAGCTTTACTTGATTTACTTATTTATCTGATTTGCAGTTATAAGCAAAGCATGATTTAAAATTTTATTCTGGCAAAGAAATCAGTATTTAAGCTATCATTACCTGTCATGGGCTATCTTCTGATACGAGAACTTGAGTCCTGGTGGTTTTACAAAATTCTACGACATGGAGTTGCTCTCGACTCTACCAGAATGAGTGAGATGACTAAATCTCCTTCGATAAATATTTAACAACTAAATTCCAGCGCATTTTACTTCTAAATGACTTTTTCTCCCCTCTGGAGTCCAGGCAAATTGTGTAGCCGAATGACGGCTTACTCCTTATTCCTACTATACAAAAGCATTGTAAATCGTTAAAACACTCCATCAAACATATTTCAGCCCCTAACCAACCTAATTCAATTTATTCCACACGCTTAGGCCCCTCACAA
>NC_051410.1:39522557-39522642 GCF_015228065.2 Penaeus monodon
CAGTTTAATCCCCACTTTATCCATGATTACCCTCCTCAAAATAGTCATTAAAAAAAAAAACGAGTTCCTTGTATCATAATTGATT
>NC_051410.1:39522888-39523112 GCF_015228065.2 Penaeus monodon
CGGACTCACCTTAACTCACCTCAATGTTCTGGCCTCTCACTTCACGTCAACCCAGAGAGTTAGAGGTGGACTTAAGGTTGAGATGAAATCAGAGGCGGAAAGGGAGCGGTAATAGTTGGTGAAACGTATGGCAAAGAGAGACAGTAATCCTACAAACTAGTGTGCGGCCATGCTGATGTGCGGAGCTGACAACATTGAGGGGGGAGCTGACAACACTGTGTTGG
>NC_051410.1:39523299-39523567 GCF_015228065.2 Penaeus monodon
ACTGCTGACCACTCCCCTCCCCCCCTCTCTCCCTCTCTCAAGCCGCGTTCGCAAACCCTAGTCTTTCCGCGAAGGAAATGTATATATTTTTTGTATAATAATCTCCTCTCGTGTCAGCATACCCTCTTCATCAACACATTAATTTTACAAACCCTTCCTAAGGAATCCCTCTCTCATGTGTATTTTAAAAAGACGGACCAAAGAAAACGTCTATCTGGAATATTCCCTCAAGAGACGGGGATTCCAAGGCCTACAGAGGCGCCACATC
>NC_051410.1:39524884-39524952 GCF_015228065.2 Penaeus monodon
CCTTTCATATTTTGATAAACAATTGTGCACGAGAATGAATCGATGAAGTTATCACTGTCATGGGTGAT
>NC_051410.1:39526292-39526560 GCF_015228065.2 Penaeus monodon
CCAATCTAAAAGCAATCTCCAGAGAAAAGAAATACTCATTTCATAAGCAGCAAGTAGTGAGGTTTTAGCAATATTTCTTGCAATCAATCTTGCAATTCAACAGCCAATGGCCTCTCTAACAATCATGTTCTCCTTTTCTGAATTCTTGAAATCCATCTAAAAGTAGCTACCGCCTCAGAGTCACCCTTATTTTCTTCTTTTTTCAGTTATATATCTAAATTCTCTTCCTTTTAGCTGTTCAGTTTTGTCCACTTGTTTATTTTCTTGG
>NC_051410.1:39526629-39526793 GCF_015228065.2 Penaeus monodon
ATATTTTTCCATTTTTCGGGCTTTACGTCATGTACTGTTCAAGTAATTTCAGTTTGTAACAATTTTTTTTTCTCCCAAATCTAGTGGTTCCCAACCTTTCTTGTTCTGTATCCCCCGACCAATGTATAATAATCTCCGTGGTCCCGTTCATTGTCTGTTATTCT
>NC_051410.1:39529580-39530997 GCF_015228065.2 Penaeus monodon
TTTCGCTTAAATAGGTTAGAAATATTAATGATATAGAAAAACGTTTTGTTCCTGATATATAAGATCACTATAATACCGAGCTTAGTTTTATAATAAAGAAAAAAAAAACAATACTGAGTATCTTTCAAATAGATTAGAAAAAAAAATGTTCCCTTCTACAAACGGAATTATTAGTGGCAACGGAAACCGAGCCACTGTACTAGCAATTCCGTTTTAAAACCGAACCTAACATTTTGCTGTCTCAATACGCCGACTCAACCTCAAAGGTAACGAAACTGAATGAATATTACCCTACACAACATGTATTTTCTGATGTGAGGATGTGAGACCTAGAATATCTTTTTATTGTAGTTCTTGCCATGAACTAGGAGTTTTAAATCAGTTATATGAGCATCGTTATGGTCAGTTATGTAAAAACATTGACGTTCTTATAACTGGAACCGGCAACAGCTTATGTATAGTACATCATGCCTATTAAAATGTTAACATACTTGTGATTAAGAGATAAATGGGAAGGCCGTTCCGTTAATTCAGAGAAAGTGTATAATGAGAAGCTACCATATATTTTCTTGTGATACGCACTTCTTTAAGGGTTGCCACTGATTATGTCATTACAAACGTATATTAGTACTTAAGATGTATTTGAGAATGTGAGGACTTTAATTTCACCAAAAGCAATACACTTGTATTAATGCAACAGACGTTGTCAGTGTTGCACTCTCAGTATTTCTTTTATCAAAGTTGGATGACAGAACACCTCTCTCAAAGATAGTGTTTAATTTTAATCGATTTATGAAATAAGAAGGTATTTATTTAGATGGTGTGTAAAGTTACTTTTGAGACAGGATATTTTCTCATGATAAAATATGCTGTGTTCTGTCCAAATTAGAATGCAATTTACTAAGTTAGAGGACATATAATATTAATTCCAACCAGATGGTGGATGCAGTGTCAAGCAATCATAATGCCCTTTGCATTTTGCACTCAGATGAAGTCAAATAATCCTTTACACCTTTGGACTGCTTGAACTTGAACTGGACTGTTTGAAAATTGATCCTGGGGAGACTCACAAGTTATGTCCTGCTAAAATCTAGGTGATAGAGTTTTTGTTGGCCTTTGCCTGAATGTTGACAGATATTTGCCTAATAGGAAGTGTAGTTGCAAATAAAAAACAACACAAAATGCATGGAAGCAGTTAGTATTTTTTTTATGAATTCCATGTGTAACGCAGTAGTTACTAGGAAAAACTCCATGGACATTATTGGAAACCCAGTGGAAATAAGATTTTGTGTGTCAGATTAAGTTGCTGAACCAGTTAGGGACATAATTCAGTGACTATTGGTGGAGCTTTGTAGTCTTATAATTTTAGAATCATAGTTTGTGATACATTTGTGTGAGTATTTTATTGATATTATTT
>NC_051410.1:39531099-39533458 GCF_015228065.2 Penaeus monodon
ATTTTTTGAAGGCAGGTATAATGGTTCTTCACTCTTCAAGATTACTCTTATTAAAACCATTGCAAAGGCCATGGTTTCCAACATTCATAAGGTTAAACTCAACAACAGCTCAAATCTCATCAGGAAAAGTAAGTATTTGCCCTCTCAATTAATATCTTTGGTAGGGGTATAAATGTGAATATAAACTGCAGATCTACAATCATTTATAAATATATTTAGCATTTTATGACATTTGTAAAACATGCAAGTGTTTTAAGATATACTGAATTACAGGTACAAATTGCAGAAAAGACATATGATGCAGATGAAATGACAAATGTGACACCCAGAATCCTGTCACACCTTGGCAGGAATCTTCATCTGCAAAAGCACCATCCCTTGAACCATATTTCCCAAAGAATAACCAAGTTTATGTATTCAAGATACTTGAGTCCGAGGGGAAATCCTCTCTTTTCCATCCATGATAGATTACAACCTATTGTCACTCCTCATCAAAATTTTGACTCACTGTTGATCCCCAAAGATCATGTTAGTAGGAAAAAGAGTGATAATTACTATATTAATAAGGATTTCCTCTTGCGTGCCCACACAAGTGCCCATCAGGTAAGGTCACTGTAAAACCAATGGAGTTTATTAATAGATTTTCTTGTTAACTTGTGATGTATAACACTGGATATCACATTGATATAGACATATGTCTCTTCTTTGTAATGATAGATATATGAAAGAATCTCTTGATTAATGATGACACCTCCTTTAAATGTATTTTTCATAATTTCAGAGTGAATTGATTAGTATGGGTTTTGATAACTTCTTGGTTATGGGTGATGTTTACAGAAGAGATGAAATTGATGCATCACACTATCCAGTGTTCCATCAAGTAGAGGGTGTGAGGTTAACCACAAAGAGTGAAGTAAGTAGCTAAAAACAAGGGCCTGAGATGTTTTATTGAAATTGGTATATAAGTTTACCTCTTGGCTCTTGAAGATTTCATATTGTGTTAGCTTCCCTTAACAAAATCATTCCAGTCAATACTAAAACTTCTACAAGATTAAACATCATTCTGGTTTCTAAGATATATCTAGACATCATGTAAAATATATTTTGTATTTTACTAGTAAAGGAAACAGTAAAACATGAAACTTCAATAAGGTTATTGTGCTCTCATCAGTATTCCTTAGAATTGTTTGTTGATGTTATATCTCAAAGGCCATTATTCATTTACAGCTTTTTGGAAGTCACCAAAACATGGATGATTTTCAACTCTTTGAAAATACAGAACGTTCAGAAACCCAACAGGGAGTTCACAATCTAGAGGCTGTGAAGCTTTTAGAGGCAGATTTAAAAGGTTGTCTTGAAGGTTTGGCAATGACTCTGTTTGGCAAAGGTATGATTGCACTCTTTTTGTATCCTAATTATGTACTATGCTTTGCGTCAGAAGTTTGGTTTGCTTCATAGCGGAAAATATGAGTTATATGGATAGGTTGTAACATATGATAAGATAGTGGAAGGGGTAACTAGTGTAATTACTAATGCTATAATGTTACAGTCAATATCTTAATGAATAGCACTACATTGTAGATACAGTATGATATAGTCTTGTTAAAATTAAAAGATACAATTGAATATTAAAAACAAAGTAATGGATACAGAACTTTATTTCACTAAAAGTACATGTGCTGGCCTCCTATTTCAGATGCTGAAATGAGATGGGTAGATGCCTACTTTCCATTCACTCATCCTTCTTGGGAACTCGAGGTTAAACTAAACGATGACTGGGTAGAGCTTCTTGGCTGTGGTGTGATTGAACAGGAAATTCTAGTAAATGGTTAGTCTAGCATCTTGTAATTTTTTTCTTATACATAATTTTTCTGACATTCTATATACTGGCAAATATAAGAAAAAGTGAACTTAAGAATGGTTCTGGAATTTTATCTGCCAAAGTAAAACATTATAAGAGCAATTGTAGTTAGAACTGTATTGTTAATATGCAAAATACTAAAATATTTTCTAATATCTTCTGGAAAACTACTTTTGCCTCCATGAATGACTTTAAAGTTTTTATTATTTTTTGTTATTGATGTTGCTAAATCATTCTAATGTATTTTCTCCTTGAAGCTGGGGTGATAGACAAAGTTGGCTGGGCGTTTGGCCTCGGACTGGAGCGATGGGCCATGAAGCTTTATGACATCCCAGATATTAGGTTGTTCTGGTCTTCAGATTCTGGATTCCTGTCACAGTTTAAGTTTGATGATCCATCTACAAATATTAAATATAAGGTAGGTCCTTTCTTACAAAAATTGCATAACATCATAGGATGGCCTAACTTAATTGATGGGTTAATTGATATAAATGTGTG
>NC_051410.1:39533506-39534011 GCF_015228065.2 Penaeus monodon
TAAGACTGTGAGTCAGTATCCACAGTGTGTCAATGATATCAGTTTTTGGCTTCCTAGAGAGGGACTCTATGAACCTTCCGACTTTTATGATCTTGTAAGGAACATTGGTGGCAGCACTGTAGAGCAGGTGAGACATCATTTAGTTAATGCAGAAAAAATACACAAGTTTTTACTGTAAAATAGAACAAAGTTAAAAAAGAAGTGTGTTCACAGTAAAGAGTCTTGCAAATGCATATATTAGAATGTAGTGATGTTTCCTAATTTTGCAAGAATCTGTGTAGGTAAAGTATTGTGAAGAAATTACTCTTATTTTTATCTACACTTTCAGGTTACTCTTATTGATAATTTTACTCACCCAAAAAAGAAGCTGACCTCCCACTGTTACCGAATAGTATATCGG
The DNA here is from genome assembly GCF_015228065.2 of Penaeus monodon. NCBI lineage: Eukaryota > Metazoa > Arthropoda > Malacostraca > Decapoda > Penaeidae > Penaeus > Penaeus monodon. Next base: position 39,533,907 of record NC_051410.1, read on the forward strand.
CACATGGAGCGGACTCTTACTCAGGAGGAAGTCAATGTTATACATAAAGAGATAGAAAAGACTGCTTCAGAATCTTTAAATGTTGTAATCAGATAACTGTAGTTC
>NC_051410.1:39534091-39535902 GCF_015228065.2 Penaeus monodon
GTTTACTGTGGCAAGAAGCTCAGGATCGAATAGATGTCTATTATGAATTATCAGATACCTATTTGACTTCCTTGAAGCTTTGTGTGCTTTCTCTTTTGTAAAGATTTTAAGACTTTTTTTCAAGATAGATATGCATCTTTGTAGAAATTTATGTATATATGGTATGTAAATAAATTTGTTATCAAATACAGTTTGCATTTTTTTTATAAACCCTTAAAATCTGTTTATTAATATGTTTACTTAAGAACAAACAGACCACAGACAGTCAGCATTCTGTGATAACATCAAGCTGTGCTCAACTTTCAGGGAAAAAAATGAGGGGATTGGAAACTTCAGGTATTGTAAATTAAATTTTAATACAGTAAGAATATATAATTTTCTTGGGTACTAAAAGGGATGTTATTCCTCATGCTGTTAATTTGTTTTATGGTTGTGTCTGTATTCTTTTGTGTGTATTTGCGGTGAAGGAACTAAGGCTCTTATCCTGATACCTGTCCAACACATCCTTTTACAAGTCAAGTTTTACAAGTGATTTCATTTAGGATCCTTCCATAAAACGAAGAGGGAGAATGGACATGTTCTTTTGTATGGTTTTATATATTTATTTATTCGTTTCCCCTTGTGTATTGGTTTGTCTTGTGACAGAACTTTTGTGTGTATGAGTGTGAAATGTGGATATATAATCACTTTCATATATGGAGATTGAATACTTTTTGCTTGGATATAAGGGGGGGGGTAGCCTTTTCATTTGATTAAACTGTCAAAGTGTCCTTTGGGAGTTGTTTCAAAGTCAGCAAGTGAAGGGAATCTTTTTGTGTGAGAAAACGTGATGCCAATGATCCGTATCCTCAAGTTGGGGTAATAAGAGGTAATTTGTCCATATAAGCTTGGTAGTTGTGCAGACTACGTGCTTTTGTGATTTTAGAACTTATCATTTGCATTACTGTCATTTCTCAAATCTTTTCTAATAAGCCGCAAATGACGCAACATGAGGCGTGATATAACGTTGGAGAAGCGTTCCTTTCCATTCGCCGAATCATCATCGCTTCGCATTATAATAACCTACACAAATCTTTTTTAAAAACCCAATAGTAAAAAAGAAAATAAAAAGTTAGCCTCGGTTTAAAAAGCGGATTCCATATAAATCAGTTCAAATCATGCCCAAACAACACGGAAAACATCTCGAAGACGAAGGCGAGGTCAAGCGGCGGCGTCCGAACGTCAGAGGTAAACAACACGATGGCCGGCGGAGGAAGACGCGAGATTCTCTCCCTTTATAAATCGCTACTGAGAGAGAGCATGAAGTTCCCTGCTTATAATTACAGGTGATTATATGAGTTAAAGATGCCCTTCTAAGTGTGGGGAAGATTCCAGGACGTTTCTCCTAATGGGTGGAATGTTGCGGGTACTTAGGGGTGAGTTCTGTCGGGGTCACATAGGAAGGGATCGGGATTTTCCTAGCAAGTGGAAATGGGTCTCCCTCGCTGATCGTGTTTTTCTTTGTATTTTGTTTTGTTTTGATCACTGAAGGGCTATTATACTGAGGAAAAGGAGTTACGAGGGTGGAGTAGGGAGGGTTCCTGTATGCATGTCACTGGGTATAGAAATAGTCATTTAAGGAAAATTATGTACGCTCATAAGCTCATATCTAGATTAATTCTAAATGTCAAGCTTTTGAAAGCTTTCTCAACATAAATTCTGGAGTGTGTTGCAAAAAAAATAGAATTGGTAATGTACACTCGCTAAAAAAGTATCTATACTTGGGAGTTGGTGAAACCAAAACGATTGCTAGGATTGATTCGGAAAGGTTG
>NC_051410.1:39536304-39536372 GCF_015228065.2 Penaeus monodon
CCCCTCACAGCTGACTGGGTTTGAGAAGGGGGAGTGGCCACATCCCCTTACTGCGAGTCATTTTCTTC
>NC_051410.1:39536475-39538126 GCF_015228065.2 Penaeus monodon
CATCTGGCAGGCTTTGCATTATGCTGCAGCACACAGACTGCAAGAAACTGTCTCCCCTCATTGAATTATGTCAGATTTCAGGAAACCTCCTTAAGTCTGGTAAAAATTATGACTGGTACCTTATTTGATGAGCAAATGATTTGGACTTTGCATTTGATTTTGCTGGATAAATGTAGGAGAGCTATATCGGCCATAGCTGGTGTGCCAACAGGTGATATGGGCAGGGTCAGTGACAGATACGTTATATTTTTCTAGAAGTAGATTCACCCATTGTGGATTTTTTGCATTTTGCACCCCCAAAAATTTTCCAGTGGAAGATTTTGTGCTTCTCAAAGTGAAAATGAGATGTAAGGCTAGCATTCATTCCCTCTTGTTTACATGATAGGTGACTACTTTTGATTGGAGACAACTCAGCCTTTCCAAAGGAAGATATTTTGTACTCTTAGCACCTAATTTGTTATTTCATATACACACCTTGTAAGTATATATAAAAAAAAAGCAAAAGTCAAATTTTTTTAACTAGGTGCCTGGTCTGAGAACTTTGATACTAAGTTGGAAAGTGTGTATTTTATATATATTTTAAAGTGTAAAGAATTGAATAGGTCTGTACGAGTGGTTTATACATAGATATAGTAATGGATGTAAGAAGCCCAGCTTTTTGCTTATAAATACAGTGCTTATCATAAAGGTTTGGCAGACAACACCACCCACTGAATCTTCATGTTGAATGAAACAGAAGAGTACAGCTTAAGGTTATAGTAATGGAACAGAATGTGTAAGGAAGTCAAAAATCATGTGTCGGTTATGATTTGAGTATGACAAAGAGAAGACGGCAACGTTTCTCTCTACTTTTTCTCTGGTTTTCCATTTGCCTTGTGTTAATTTTTAGGGGGTGCTGGCCTCATTATGATGTTGATGAATAAATAACAAAGAAATGAAAAAATTATTAGACAAGAGGCAGCTGGGTACCCCAAAAATCCAAGGAAGGCCTTAAATAACATCTCCAAAGATAAATAATATTGCCAAAATATATGTAGAAGCTGAGCCTCAAACCTCTGCCTATGCCTTAAAGGAAAGTAATCTTCAAAGTAAAGTGAGCACACATAATGTTAACTGCAGCCTCAAAGAGTTGGGTTCTGAAGTTGCCAAGCAGTGAAGAACCTGGATGAACCATTGGTCAGCACCACAGTTCCTTCAGTTAGTGGCCAGCTTCCTTATTCCAATTATTTTTTCACTTGTTTCTGGTACTAATGTCTTCTTTAAACCTATAATAGAGTCCAACAAACCCCAAAAAGTAACACAAGGTATACAAAAAAAAGAGTAAAGTTGACGTCTTCCCTTTGTCAGTTTTAAATAGGAACTGCTGAATGGACTTTGATTTCTTAAAGTATTAATCTATCTCAGATCTCTGACCACAATGCATAGCAATGATTGATAGGGCCATGCCTTTTTCTCTACATCTATTTTTTACGGTTAATGTACCCATTCTCTCAAAGCTCTCATATTTTTCTGGAAAGTCTAACATTTTGATATTTGCTATGGATAGTCATTGGCTACTCTTATTAATTTGTCCATTTTTATGCATCTCATATTATTCTCTCCTGTTTATTATAACTGGCTAGCCTCTCATGTATTGTGAGGGCTGGATTAA
>NC_051410.1:39538632-39539138 GCF_015228065.2 Penaeus monodon
TGCCATATAATCAAAGTGTTCTTCAAATGTTCTGGATAGTGTGTTTTCCTTTCAGAGAATATGCTCTCAGGAGAGTTCGAGATGGATTTAAAATTGGCAAAAATATTACCAATGAAGCCGACCAACAGAGAGAAATACAAGTGGCCAGAGAATCTTTAGATGTGATAAGGAGACAAGTAAGTTACCATGTCCTAGGCATCTAGACCAGTTTATGTATTCTATAGAAAAGGCTCTCCAGTCTGCCTTTAAATAGTGTTGTTGAATATCTGATCATTGAAAGCACATTATATTATTTTGTCATATGATTTTCAGTACAAATATCAAGATCATCAGTATTATCCCGTAGCATATAAAGTAGTCATGCAGGTTCTTTTACTGAAAGTGTTTTATTGGAAATTACTCACTTTTGTATAATATAGTCACACTGCATTCACAGGAATATTTCTTAGGCAGTTTGAGAGCCTACAGGAATGGTCTGATGAGATATCTGTCCTCTCCAGTTTCAA
>NC_051410.1:39539180-39540983 GCF_015228065.2 Penaeus monodon
TATATGGAAATGTGAACACCCTTTTTCTCTTCTATTCCAGGTTGTAATTGGTCACCTTTACACACCCCCACATCTTGTAATCGAAAAGTAGCAACACAACACAAAACGGAAAATTACGCCACAAGTTTTTTTTGTTTGTTTTTCAGGTTGTTTGAAATTGTTCACCATTATTTGTTTCATACACAAATTAATTTTTTTTTTTTTTTGTCTATGTACTGATACAAACTCTATTATAATAAACAGATGAAAATGTGCAGTTGGTGTCCCTTTAAGCAGAGTAAGTTTAAGGAAAAGGCTCAAGATATGCTACCTAATATATTTATTAGTCACCTTGTTGTCTTTCCTTTTTTTTGTATGCAATTCATAAGCAGTATTTAGTATACATCTTTATTTTCTGGAAATCATATGAAAACTTTTAACAGGCCTTATAATTAAACAGTTATCCCAAAGTAAATGTACACTTTATATGCATGTTCTAATGCAGTCTGTGCTCACTGTGCCTTTCTGAAGAGGCAGGTATTCAAGCTAGATGGTGAAAATCACATGTATAAAATAAAAAGTACTTTCTATGATTTTTCACCAAAATGTACATAGCAATTCTTTTAAGTAGAGACTAATTTAAGCTTTGATTTTATCAATACACTGAATAATTGTTATTTATTTCTCCCCTCAAAATAAAAATGTATTGTTGAAGTTTTATACAAGTATATGTTCCGTTTCTTGGCTTTGATTATAAATAAATGTATATATTATAAATTTTCATCAAATTGCTATTTCATTACCTATTCACAGTAGATTATAACATAGAAGAATAATGGTAATTATAATAGGTACAAAAATATTCATTTCTATGTGGTTGTTCCATACTCTTATCTCTTCCGTTAGGTGGCCAGGTTTCAATAAAATATAAAATTACTTTTAAGGCAGGGTTTTTGGATTTTTTTTTCTCTACAATATACAGAATAATTAAAAATTCAATATGTAGTGACAAATGATGTTGTAATACGAACTTAAAAATGTATTCAAAGGTATGTTTCCAAGAAGACTATATTGCACTGATGCTACTGTACTGTAATAAATATTAGAGAAGTTAAAACTATATTCATGAGATAAGACTTCAAATTAAGTGTAAGCTTCGTCAAATCTGATTTGGAAGGCAATGAAAAATGTGGTTGCCTTCTCGTTTTATGTCTTGTCTGTACAGTAACATATGGGGTAGACTGGCAAATTGGCAATGACCAATATCTAAACTTTTAGAAGTCATACAAATTGCTAGCTTGAATAGTAATCATTGCTATTAGTTTCTTGTCTCCTGTTTAAAAGCTGGATCAAATTAGACAAAAGTACACTGATTTACTTGCATATTCTATTTATTAACTTTGTCAGTCTCTTTCAAAATGAACTGTTGAAAGAAAATAGAGAAAAGTGAAGTGAATTTTGCATTTCAGTAATTGAGCATAAAAGATGATTAAGTATTCCAGTAATTGAGCATAACAGATGATTAAGAAATTTATTTTTTTTTTAATGTAACATGTTTATTTCCAGAAATATGAAGCTGCTAAATTACATACACAATATTCTTGAACATGTTAAGATTTGTACACTTGTAGTATGGCTCAGAAAATAAATACTGTACATAATCTCAGTGGTTAATCTAGAGGCAGTCCTTAATTATGCCATCCAATTATCACAAGATTTTAATCTTAGCAAGCAGGAGCACATTACCATTGTTACTTAAAAAAAAGCCCCATTGCTATTTCAAACTAGCATCTATATACATTATGGTCATTCTTCCCATAATAC
>NC_051410.1:39541018-39542304 GCF_015228065.2 Penaeus monodon
TTATAAGTATATACATGGATTCAATATCCACATTATATCAAACCATTTGTTTTCCTACAAGTTTCTCCTTTTGTAAGTAAATTTCCTGAATACAATGCAAATCCAGCCTCCTACAAAATAAATTCCTTTGCATAAAAACTCAAACATCAAAATAAACAAAATTAATATCCATATCATCTTTGATTAAACCCATCTTGAAAATAAATACTGTGTAGGTATTCCCTTTTTGTGATTGCTTCCACGAAGATATTTAACAATATTAAGAGCAAGTACAAAACATGTATGAACGCGGTATACTTACATGACTATAAAAATTGCTTGTTACAACCTTGCAATGATGAACTCGGATAACTTTGTGTGACGTTGCATTCTAACACAGTGTGTGTATATATGCAGATTTTTCTTTCTCCTTTTTACTGCTACTTCTATACTTTATTTTGTGCATCAGAGCATGGTTGTATAGAAACAGTTGCCTTTAATTAAGAGTTTGCCATCTATGCCTATACACTGAACTACCAGTCTTCTATTTTGTTTTTTTTCCATCAACTATTCTGACAAGTAGCAAATTCTGGCAATACGAAAGTGGATGATGGTCACACAGAAGGTGCGACATGAATCATAGGTCATAAAGACATGGTACTGTTGTGAATGAAATTCAATGTAATGTGTATGAATACTAATGATTACTTCATAAAAACCACCAACTAACTTCCTCAAAGGAGTCGGTCCTAGATGAAATGTGAAGCGTCCTAGTATATCAAAATGGTCAATAGGTTCTCATTTACAGCAGGCTAACCCTCCTCCCTTTTCTATACCACAATATATTCAGAAGTACTAAATTTTGTCAGCAAGAGGGAACTTTGTCTTCTCTACTATAGGAATATAATGACAGAAACAAGTAATTCTTACTTCGTATTTCATACTTTATAAATATTGACAGAAAAGATCGACTAAATCTTACCAGCTACAATAAAGACAAAAGGCTTCAGAAGTTCAATTATAAAACATTTATACAAAAGTGGAAATCTGAAAGAAAAACATGAACTTCAGGGATTTTGGCAAAAGCAACTTAAACTCTTCATATTACAAAACATAAGATAAATCTTCATCTATATTTCCGAAACCAAGCCGATATACATATCTATCTGAAATTCATGGTGAGCTGTGTATATCAACAGGCTAAGAAATGAATGTTAACTAATAAGTGCACCCATTAGAACAATGTTTTATGTTACCCTTGTTTTATAAACACCCTTTTCATCATTGGATTTTACGTCCCTTAAGGG
>NC_051410.1:39542333-39542810 GCF_015228065.2 Penaeus monodon
CATGTCAAACATGTTCCTTATACAGTCCCTTAATTCACACACATTCTCTCTCAAACTCTTCTCACATTTGGGTCTTGGCACACTTTTGGTTATCTTTCCTCTTCGAACACTGCACTGTCACTGGATTTGTAATATCAAGATTCTTACAATTCTTCATTTTCTCCTTGTCATACATTCATCTTGGAGTCCCCTCCTATTCGATCAACAAACTGGAAAGAGTAAAAATCATATTACTGTGTGGAGTTTAGAAAGAGTATAGGAAGAAGGAATTTGCAAGTTTGTTACTAATTACCTCTTTGTTATTAATTAAAGACAGATTTATTGTGAGGTAACAATTTTAGAGGAGATCCATTTAAATGAGAATAAGTAACTTTGTAATCTATATGCATAACAGGCTTTTATCAAACTATTAATAAATACAATGGAATGGGGTAACATAACATGCTCACTTTCCCATTATATACATTATATCTACAT
>NC_051410.1:39542869-39543453 GCF_015228065.2 Penaeus monodon
GCAAGATTTATCCAGACTAAGGAGATACTTTCCAATACAATTTTCCACAGGTTTCTTGTCCTTAAAGAATTGTGAGTATAAAGCCATATCTAAATTAATTTTATTCATTTACATACCATATTTAGTAGAATATAAGCCTTGCATTGAAACCTTCCAAAATGCAGGGATACACCATACAACAAAATGATGAAATTCAACAAGCATTTCACCCACCACCACCATCACCCACTTACAGCTGCTAACTTTACGCTTAAATAATAAAAGAGTATGAGCAGCTGTTTCTGCTCTGCACAGACCCATACTCTTTTTTTTCATATTTCAAATACTTCATACAACTTTACAAATATTTTGTACAAAATCATACAAAAGATATATGCAAAAAATAAAATTTCCATGTCTAAAAGAGAAGGGAAGAGAAATTTCCTATATAAAGTTCCGTAGAAACAAGAGCTTAGAAGAGACAGCAGCTTATATTCCGATAAATACAGTACTTATTTTCCTTCATATAAATTGTGGATGCAAAAACATACCAATAAAAAAAGCAAATTTCTATCATGTGGCAGTCTCATATAAAATTATATACA
>NC_051410.1:39543759-39544766 GCF_015228065.2 Penaeus monodon
AGTTAAGAATGTGACATAAATGTACGAGAAATGTATCAGAAAAAAATTTAAAAGAACGCAAAAGCATATAGAAAAATTATAAAATCTTATTATGAGATTTAGTTGTACTTATAAATGTCGTAAAAAGTTGTAAATCAGGCCACAAAAAGAATTTTAAATAGGACCCCATACAAAGCTAATAATATGCAAACAAATTTATTTAAAATTACTTATTAATGAATGTTTAAAAATTCCTATACACAAAGGTTGAAATGTTCCTTTATTCAAAAGGTCAACATACACCTGTAATAAAGGTTTAAAAATACTTGTAAACAAATTTCATTAGTCACTGTAAAAAGGATCCAATATATACATATACAAGGGGGTATAAATAGCCCAGCAAATATAAATAAGGCTATAAACAATCATATATTCATAAACAAGGATTTAAGTATGCCTGCAAATTAAGAAAAAAAAAATAAAGTGAGAGACTAATCCAATCATATACTTACAAACAAAACTATAAAGTGTTTTGTGTTGGAGGAGAAAGCTGCCTTGAGGTGGCAGACTATGAGCCATGTTAACAGAAAGTCTTATCAATGGCTTTAGAATGATGGGAAGACCTCTTAATATCATTTTGAAACATGCAGCATGGAAAATTACCAAAAATATATGTAAACCTATTAAGTGACTGGCAGGGATAAGAATTTTACAGGAGATACAAGATATAAAAAGGGTAATTATACTAGTGACAGTAGTGAAAAATAACATGAAAAAAGTGACTATATAGGGAATGGTAACAATATATTATCTTTACTAGCATGACCATCATACTATTAACTTCAAAACTTTTTAAATCCAAAACAAATTTGTACAAATCTCCTCTAGCAAAAGTGAAATCATGCTGATAATTATAATAATCAGAATATCAATATACATTCAAACATTAGGAAAATACATGTGATGAAACTTCTGCAAGAGATTAAATTTCATACATCTCAAACATAAGGTTCTCTGGAATATGCTAC
>NC_051410.1:39544884-39545885 GCF_015228065.2 Penaeus monodon
CAGGGTAGTTCTCATTTCTGATCATTAGTTAAATCATTGAAATGTAAAAAAAAAAAAACTAAGCTAAGCGCTGACTCAAACTACATTCCCCATAATCTAAAGCAGAAAATAAAGCAAGAACTAAAATATACATGAAAAAAAGAGTATTACAAACAAAGAGATAAAATTCAGAGAAAATCAGAAATAAACAGACTGACCAGGACTGAAGTAGAGATATATTATCACTTTACTCACTTTTCGTAAATGATTTTGCATTCCTAATTACCAAATGCTTTTGCCTTTCTTTAAAGCTTAATGAAGGTAAAATTTTCCCATACTTCTTTACTACATTTTCACTATATGAAATCTAGTGCTAGTCCTAATACAGTTTTTAGAAATGTCTATTTTTTCCCCACTGAAAGATATGAACAATATGTAATAACTTCATAAGCCTAACTCATACCAGTTTCATGGTTATCACAGAAAGCTTTTCAAGGAAAAATCAATGATGAAGGCAGAGACATCTCCCTTTGCACTTATTCTGAAAAATAATCTGCCTGTGTCACCATCCACAGCAAGCTCTATAGCATTTAAAAATGTAGAGGGATGATTTCTTACTCAATTCATAAATGGTAGAGACGTAAAAACAAAACGGAACAACGGAAATCAAGATGAGATCACGGAAAACGGCTCTTGAAATAAAACCGACAGAAAATTCAGACAGCTATTATAATAAAAATTCCCTTCCAAGGCCATATCAAAAGGTAGATCATCAGCAAAGGCCCGGATGAAAAGTAAAGACAAACACAAAACCAACGGCCAAAATTGGTGATTGGTCAATATAAAATATCTAAATTTGGCAGCCATTATACCAAATAAAAAAATAATAATAAAAAATTAGCCAAAGATTTAATACATAAGATGTGGAGGGTTGAAATGCAGCAGCAAAGTACAGAACCAAATTAATAAATATGAAAAAAAACTATCTTTCATGAACACTAAGCAATATATTCAACTAGCAA
>NC_051410.1:39545979-39547113 GCF_015228065.2 Penaeus monodon
ATTAGTAATATCTACACACTTATTGTAACTCAGAATTTCTAACCTCACTAGCCCATCCAAGATTCCTGTTTTTTTAATGGGGCAAAGTCGCATTTAAGCTTTTCCCAGTGCTCCAGCAACACAAAAGCAAAATCTAATGCCTTGTTTCTCCTTTACAAACAGAACAGTTGCATCCAATTTCTTCTGAGCTACTAAAATGTTTCTGCTTATGGTCAATTTCCTTCTTGATATTTATTTTCTCTCTCTCTGACCTAATAAAGCAAATATTCATATTAATTTCATTCCAATCCTCCTGTCACATCTAAAATTATGTATTCTGTTACTTAAAAACAAAAAGCAATCATCAGCTATTTTTTTCTATGAGAATCAAGAATTACATGATTTAAAAACTTGAGCAATATATATGCTACAACATAAAGCAGTTTCAATACAGTGTATCTCTTCATTTCCTCTCAACTTTCCTGACATCATAACAACTAACAATAAATTTAGCAAATCAAAATCTGCTACAATGCATAGATTTCCTATAACCAATGTCCGGTTGAGAATAATCCCGCAAACTTGAAGAGCGAAAGACCAAGAAACAGAATAAAATTTTAAAATATATTGATTATAATTGATATTCCAGTTTTAACCCAAAACTATTATCTCTTGCACAAGGGAGTTGTTTAAAGTGTTTAAGGAAATCAAAATTCATCAAAAGAAGAAATAAAAACATACACAAGGAGGAAGACGTCCCCCGTCCCAGAAAAGTGAAATAAAAAACAAATACTGCAGAAGGAAATCCATGCAAGTCTTATCAACATTTGACAAAATATCTTTTTCCTCCAAGGGTGACCTTACTACAAAATATTTCAATTCCTCTCATCAATAATAAAACACATCAACAGACTGTTTAGACTACACAACTACTTGAACTTGCGAAAAAAAAAAAAGGATCGACTGATTTTTCATACCCTCCACCATATGCGTTATTACATGTTTACCTTGGCTTACTCAAGATGACGAGTCTGGGGGCAACAGCTGAAATGTTAAAGAGTGGATTTGCTTAAAAAACAAGGCACCCAACTTCAACAGAACATGAACAAGGACAAGCTTTTGACAAGGGCTCATATTCCAAGAAAAAAGAAAAGA
>NC_051410.1:39547491-39547715 GCF_015228065.2 Penaeus monodon
ATGTCAGCTGACATACACTTCTGCCAGTTTATCATTTCTTAATAGTACATTAATTTACCAACTGGTATTTGCAAAGTACGGCCCATTAGCAAGTGCAGGCCATTTCAAAGTACCTGGGAATGGTACCTACTTGAAATGACTACCACTATTTATACTGGAATATAAGTATCCTTACTGGCAAGACTTTAGGTATCACCAGGGAAGAACATATGAAATCGATTTTT
>NC_051410.1:39547954-39548454 GCF_015228065.2 Penaeus monodon
AATAGTGGAAACTTAAAAAAGAGAGAGCAATAAGAAACCAGTACAAAAGGTAAGAAAAGAGGTATAGCAAATGATAATAAATGCACGACATTCACATTTAGCTAGACAAATAAATATATGCATTTACATGGAAAAAACAAAGAGAAGATTTTTTTTTTTTTAATTAGATTTTATAGTCACTGAATATATTTTAATGGTAGTGAAAAAATAGTTTCAATGATGATATTAGCATTATTAACTTAAAATTTAACTACAATGTACATGATAATAATACAGGTAGTATACACTTAGATTATGATCATTAGTATATAAATACCTATCACAATCATATTAGAAACTAAAATTATAAAACCAGTGAAACTAAAACGTTAAAAAAAGATGAAAACTAAGATATACCACAAACAAAATAAAGGGGAAAATCATAACTAACAGAATTATGATAAAAACTTAAGTGACAAAGCAGATAAAGGAATCTGATATTGGCAATAAAAAATATTCAT
>NC_051410.1:39549079-39549279 GCF_015228065.2 Penaeus monodon
ACCCATTCCAGACAGGTGGCATTTACGGAGAAGCTGTGTGGGGAAATTATGCATTTCCTGTGTTCCTAACTATTTCTTCAAGTGGCTCCTAACTACTTCTTCACGTGGCTCCTAACTACTTCTCCAAGTGGCTCCTAACTACTTCTTCAAGTGCCTAACTGCATGTGGGGGGTGCACCTGCAGCACCCACTGTCTTCAAT
>NC_051410.1:39549476-39549990 GCF_015228065.2 Penaeus monodon
ATTAACCCCTATACGCATTTTCACACAAGATGCAAGCCTGTCTTTTCCTGCAGCTTATTCATTATGTATGTCAATTCCACTAATATACCAAGCACTATATGGCCTGCTCCCTCCAGCTGCTCCCCCATAACCCTTATCCCCTTGTGAGTCCTCCACTCTCAATGCTGTGAATGCATATCTGCCATTGATATTACCGCAAAACTGATAGACTGGACTTCAAAAACCTGCTAGATATATGAGTAAAAGCTCCTTATTTTCCCACTAAAAAACAATATACATTGAGCAAAGTATCAAAATTTCTCCGCTATACCTCGAGCTTTTGTAATCTAACGGGAAAAGTTTGCTAGATTGGCATAGTGTGTATGAAGTGGTAATTTTAGTACTGTTCCCTATATTTCAGTCAATCCCCCAACTTTGGCCTCTCTGCGTTTCCCCTTTGACATATTATACTATAGTCTTACATATCACAGAAATATTAGAATAATAACTGTAAGGCTAAAAAATAGAAGAGAGA
>NC_051410.1:39550187-39551042 GCF_015228065.2 Penaeus monodon
AAAGGAAAACTTGTCAGGGTATATATATACATGTATAGAATACTTTTCTGAGATTATCATTATTAATATAACAATAGAGGTTCTCTTGTCCTCATTTGAAATTCATGAACTAGAACTCTGTTGTTAACCCTTAAAGTAGCAGCATTCAATTGGATCTACAGTTATATTTGTCAAGCCAACTGCAATCCATGACTTTAGTCTTTGCCTATAGAATGACAATGCCTTCACTTCCAATATTTCATATTATTTCCATTTGTTAATAAAACACAACATAACCAAAATTTTGCAACCCTCACACTATCATATTGTCATGCAGGTAATCACAATTGTAACATTTAATTGAAATCCTAGCTTACCTGTTTTAAGGCTTATTTTCAATATTTCTCTATTATTCTAAATAACCATTTTACCCACATTATTTATTAGTAGAGTATGACTCATCAAATATTCCTGTACAAAACAAAGGCAGTTTTTATTGGAAATGGAAATATAGGTCCTTATTATAATAAAGCCCCATTACTATCAACAACATAAATTGATAAATCTATTAAAAACAGCCTTAACTAATTATGAAGGAATGACAAAATTATGCATTCCCAACATTTTACTTCTTCATATGTAAGTATAACTAAAAAAACATTGTAGATAAATCACTGGGAAAAAAATATGTAACTAATTTAAACTACGCATTAAACCCTTTTACGATTCCAAAACAGCAGGTGATCTCTATGATTTCTATGTATTATGCTGTCTCTATCTCTAAGAATCAGGCGATCTGAATGAAAAATACTAAAGAAATGTTTCCACTCTGACCATGGATGTCTTCATCTTGCATCCTTTCAGAAGAGAGGCCGG
>NC_051410.1:39551087-39552856 GCF_015228065.2 Penaeus monodon
TTGTTATACGATTCAAAAATAGAAAACACCAATGAGTTTTAACAAAGTAGGAAGCTTATATCATGTAACAAACATAAAAAAAAATGTTACCAACAAGCAGAATGCTGAAATACTGGCAGATTGTCTGGATTGTCATGCATTTGTTACTCCTAACTCCTCATTACTAACCTCTTCTAACTCATATACTAAGCCAAGAGTGTTGTATTCCGTCAACCTCAACCCAAAATGTGTGGCTGTTTGAGTACATGAAAAGACCTCCCCATTGAAAGCTGCATATTATTCTGGAAATACTCGGAGGATTTAAAATTCAAAAAATTTAGGGTGTGTTTCCCATTATACATAAGAGAGATTTAAATAAGTACAGATTTTTATTTATTAAATGATGCTCAAGTATTACTTTTTAATTTTCGAATAATGAGTCTCAACCTTCCTGTTATTGCATACCTTATTTTAATCCTATGTACAGAGAACATTCCCATTCAAGGTATAAAATGGCTTATCAGCAGCTTTTTTACAAGTTGTAAACAGAATTTTAACATATCAATACAAGCATGAAATTCTATCTGTCTCTCATATGCTTTCTTTATCACTGTAATCCTAAAACATTTTTTCAAAAAATTTGACAAAAATATATTCTTTAAAAGGACTAAATTTCAAAAAACTCATTATTAACTGCACTACCTGGGATAATTTTACTTTTAAGATTTTTTACAGGAGGAATTTAAAATATCCTAAATATGCTTTAAGTTACAAAAGAAAATGTGACAGAGGTATTTTGATATCTATTACGGAAGACTCTACAAGTATTACCTGCTTTTAGGAGGGTGAATAGGGGTATCTTTGAAGTCTCTTTGGTTAGGGAATGTTTTTATTCTTACAGTAAGTTCGACTACCTATATTAATAAACTTCCATTCACTTTTAATGCAATTCTTACCCCTTTAAATTTTTTTGGCCAATTTCTTTTAATAAAAATTTTGTGAAAACTAAGAAAAATATTCAAAAACTTCTTCCACCTCCCCCCTTTAAATAAATATAGAAAAATTTACTGTACCACAAATGTAAATGCTATAAGATTTCACTATTGCCACTTACTACTTAGGCAATTCTAATCAATGTGGCTTGGCTGATACCTAGTCTTGAACCAAATTAATAGTCTATTTCTGAGAATATATCTATTTATTCCTAGTACATTTAACAATGTATATCTCTATATAACTCCTGCCTTTCTCAATGGGTATTTCCCTTCAACAGCTCTAGTAAGATAACCAAAAGCTTATCAGAATGGCTTATGGATGTCAATAACGAAAGGCAGAACAGTGATTTAACAGAATTTCTTTGGGTTATCAATCTACATTAATGGGATCATATGATTATTTATGAGGGTTTTAAAAATTACAGCTGAGTACATAAGAAATTTCAATGTGTTTTCCTTGAAAATTTTTTCTGAAAAAGTGTCTTAGTGTGGCCCTACTAAAGAAATTTTATTTGTGACGTTTAATACTTTCTTAATATCTAAGTATAAGCTACTAATACCATAAACATAACATCAAAATACTAACAGCCTTTACTAATCCCTATCTTCTACATGGCCCCTCTGTAAACAAACTAAATTCATACAGAATATAATTAAAAATGTATCCTAATCACCTCTTCCATATAATGATAAGAAAAGCAGTTTTTGTGTTGGCTTTAAAGCAATTCATTCTAAATTTCTTCTGATATTATCATAACTACTGCCCCCTTTTCTGTTTTGCTATGAAACTAGAAA
>NC_051410.1:39552918-39553965 GCF_015228065.2 Penaeus monodon
GCATAATGCTGCTAGTTCAGTAATTTGATAAAGAAGAAAATCTGCTCAAAGTCACTGTGTAGAGAAGAAGGTTGCATGCATTTAGAAATCAGACAGCTTACAAAGAAGCTATTTGTTCTACCATTATCATGGTTATCTTCTTGAAAAGATTACACTATTTGCCATTCAGAACAATTAGCAAGTTCCTCTATCACCACAACTATGAGTTAAACATCTTTTTTTAACAATAACAACACCACATATGCTGCAAATCTCAAACCATTTTTAAAACCATGAAAAAATCCCAAAATTTAACAGCATAATTAGCACTCTCTAAGGTCTAGTCTTCAACTAAACAAAATAAGAGGTAAAAATCAAAGGGGTATCACACAGGGCTAAAAATTTTCATCACTTGACCTTGGGGGCCTCAACCCCCAGCTTACTATTTTACCCCTACCCCAATGACACAGTGTACCCACATCCCCTGCTCTAGTACACATAGATGGGACATTAACAACAGAGATGAAAAAGGAGATGGAAGGTAGTATTTTTGCCCTCCATAAACTGGGGACTGGAAGAGACAACTAAAGAAGAGATTTTAAAAATTGATTAAAAAATGCGTGGGTTGGGGGACTTTCCCAGAAAGAAAACGTGGTTGTTGGATGAATCAAATGTAAAAAACTAACAAATGGGAACTTGATTCATTTTCTTCAAAAAATTTCCCAAGCGTACCGCACTTTTGGTTTTTGTTTTATCTGTGTGTATAGAAAATCAAAATGTCGCTGAAGTATTTCCCATAAAAGTCCTTATAATTCCCAAATTAATTCGGGTTTTCCATGAAACTTGGAAAAAAAGCCCCAAAAGTACTTGGGGCATGAGGGCCCCCTTTGGCCCCCAGCTGGCCCTCAACACCAAAAAAACAGGGGTAGAGCCCCCCCCTGACCATTATTAAAATTTCTAAGCCCTGTATGATATCCCTTTACATTCCTTTACATTTCTTTTACATTAACTTAATCTAATCACTTTCAAACTGGGACTCTGTTTACTTAGCAAAAGAATAAACAAAAG
>NC_051410.1:39554099-39555699 GCF_015228065.2 Penaeus monodon
AAAAAAATTCTGAACTTAAGCTACATCAACCTACTTCATACCAAAATAAGTCATACTTACACCACTGATGAATGGAAGGTTGAGTATCTGACCGATCACTGGCATACGGCGCAAGAAATTTACTGCAACTGGGAAGAATCCGCTGCACATAAAGAGAAAATGCATCAGACCATAAGGTATTACAAAAACAGAATATACACTTCCTATATAAAATCTCAACAGTAATGAAAAAAAATAAAAAAAAGGAAGTTATTACTATATGCATTTTTTTTTTTTAAAATACTCAAATTAAAAAAAAACTGAAAAACAAATAACTTAAATACTTACCTAACATATTACAAAACCTACATTTTCCACACATGCCAATAAGGGCCAGCCCAGCAAACATTGGGTTTTCCTCCAAAAAATCCCCCAGAGCCTTTCCCTTGTGGCGTTGGAAGAAAAAGCGGAATGTGCGTTCCAAGCCAACTACAAATGCAAGGCCCGCCAAGAACAGGATCTGTAACAGGGATTTGGGTTATCCACTTTACTATGTGTGAACATGTATATTACCCTGCAAAAGTCCCCCCCCCCTTCCTAAAACATCAAAGTGGAATCTCCTGATGAAAAGGGAACTTTTCTTTCCTTAATTTTTAATAATAATGCACTTCTGATATAAATACGATAAAAGACAGGAGATTATATCTACCCTTGAATATCCTTAAACTTGATCATGCAAATATCTTGTCTTGTCTTTATTCTGACTTCATAATGACTTTGTTATTACAAAACATATCAAATAACTTCTATTGTTCAAGTGTATATATAAGAAAAAATCTACACACAGACTTACATTGCCAATGGCTAAGAGTCCTTTATCAAAGAAGAGGATTACCCCTAGGAAGATAAAGGTGACCCCAAACGCAGCAAACCCTACCCCGATCTCTGAAAAATTAAAAAATATATATATTTAATACCCAAGTACATCAATACTGGTTTTCAATACTCTTATTATCAAAGGGCAAAAAGATGTATAAACAGCATATTGCCTCTCTTATTAGACCTTACTTTGACATTCATCATGAAGTCTGATACTAATTAATTTATGAATATAGATATAGATAAAAACTGCGCACAAGGCATAGTATCAAGACATAATGTATGTTTCTCCATCTAGAGAGTACAAGAACACTTTTCCATTTATGTATGAAGATCCCAAAGGGTAAGGTTTAAAATCAAAAGGAAATTGGGGAAAAAAACTACTAAGGGTTTCTTGCCAATAACTTATAAATGACTGTAATAGTATTAAATGAAATTTAATAGCCATAAATTATCTGCAAGCACGTGATAATTACAATATGTTATCACAAAATTCAGGATGTATGATAACAATATATGCCATGAACAGGATACAATATTTTCTCTGCCTTGTACCACAATACTATTGGAAACATAAATAAAATTTGATTAAAGGAGGTAATTTGCACCAATAAGTATAAGGAAATTATCATCCTTAACACTCTGATCCAAAAGTATTCCCATGCTAATTCTTGAAACAATCTGCAAAAAAATCATAATGAAAGAAACTAAACCATATTCTAGCTAACATTTACAACAAATA
>NC_051410.1:39555844-39556723 GCF_015228065.2 Penaeus monodon
TGCTAAATAAACACCATAACTTCCCACTTGCACCATATAACCATTGCCACAAATATCTGCTTTTGTAATCCTCTATAAAAACATCATGGAATCTGACCACTAGTTTTTTTTATAGCAATCCCTTCATCTCATCATTGACCACAAGTGACAAATCCAAGTCATATCAGCTTTATGGGTTAAACAATTTTTATCCATTTTTATTTTTTATCATCAAGGTAAAAGAGAATTTGTGATTCATTGATATTAATGAATCTGATATTAATGGGCTGCATTTGATGCGTAGTATACGACATACAATTTATCATGGAAAAAAAAATAAAAATTTCAATAATAAAGTGTCACAAATTAAAGCATTAATCAAAATCTATAACCACCAGCTGTCTCTTTAAACACCAAAAAACGCCACCAAATCCTAATCAGCAAAACCAAACCATCCAGGTTTATCTTCCCAAAGGTATATGTGGGGGAGGATATTTTGTCTCTAGCCATGGAAGTCGAAACAATTGCTATGCTCTACTGGTTTTCAAGAAACCTTGATAAAACACTTTTGTAAGGAGAGTTATTGGCAGTGGAGCCCCTAAGAAATTATTTGTTTCTTTACCTGCAAGATATTAACATAATCATTGATGGTATATTCTATATCTATATACTTTGTCTACCCCCAAATTTCCTTCTTTTCATGCCCTCCCCAGCTATTGAGGCCAATAACGTCACTATAGTCACTATCGGGACACTATATTTCATAACAATTAGTGATTGATTTCATCATTATAGTGACTGCATATCTGTTTTAAATTTACAGGTATTTTTACAGTACCCATTTTATTTATTAAGTTGGTACCTAAATAATTACTTTCCCAATTTAACTCAATCCATTTG
>NC_051410.1:39556991-39557870 GCF_015228065.2 Penaeus monodon
TTTACTGAAAACCATCATGGCCAATTTGGTTGTTATAACTATGAAGAACACCAAAAAATTACATAGCAATTCCAAATTAATCACAGAATCATATCTACTGCTACATGCAAACTAAGTAGACCAGGAATTTAATCTCCAACACTGACTACCTTTTTTTTTAAAGCGCTTCCGGGTCAAACCACTTTCGGGGGTTAAATTTTTTTTTTTTGCAATAAATATAATTGGCTTTAGATATTTCCTGCGTTACCCAGTTGTCAGGGAAAAGCATATTCGAAACTAATTAATATGCCATCATAATAAGTATATCTCACGCATAACCTCCCATAAGAGCAAATAATAAAAAAAAAAATTAACTATCATGCCCCAATTTGCTGTAACAAACCGAGGGATTTTCCTATCCCCCCCCTAACAACAAAACCCACCAAATTCGCCCAACGACAGATAACCCAAACACCCCGAAACAATCCCCCTTTCGCCCTCTTCTCCCCGCTTAAACCCTCTCCAACACGCAGTTCCCTCCCTCTTTCCTCGCTCTCTCCCCCACTGCCGGGTCGAGAGCCAGCTGACAGCTCCCTCATCCAGCCCTCGCCTCGATGGCCATTCCTCCCTCTCCCCTTCACACCAAAACCCCTATTTGCCCTGCCTCCCTCCCCTCCTTGTTTCCGGAAGCTCCCGTGCTCCCCCAAATCGTTTCCCCAATCACCCCGGGGGACTTCCAAAGTGTTTTATCTGGATCATAAATGCCTGGCTGACTTTTTTCCACGAGACGTTTTGAATGGCATGACGTCTCGTATTTTGGCAGGGGTTTTTGAATTTTTTTTTGGGCCCATTGGTGGGGTCTTGTTTTGGGTTTTTTAAAGTTTTTATTAATTATTTGGA
>NC_051410.1:39557953-39558770 GCF_015228065.2 Penaeus monodon
ACTTCGTATGTTGGACCAAAAAATAAATGTGCTTGTGTGAAGTCTTTTAGAAACAGTGCAGTGTTTATAATTTTTCATTACATTTGATCATCTATTGAGCCTTTTTTTTTGTGATGACGTTGATTATCCTATTCTACTGACACCATTTCAACAACAAAAATAGTTATTTTCTAGAGTCTTTCAAGGGATACGAACTTCTTGGGCATCCGTTGGACCCCAGGCAAATTCATGACACGTACCCACATCATTATCAATATATTCATAGTCAAACGTTATAAAAATAAATTGGATGACGACACCGTCTATTTTTATCAAACATTACTGATTCGTACCTTTAAATAATTTTATTTTATAAAATGGTATACTTTCCTATACTACATAACAAAAACAGGAGAAAGCGCAAATGGGTGTAGAATATCCGCAGAGTTTCACCAGAATGGCGAGGATTGTCACTACACAAAAAGAGAAAAGAAAAAAAATGTTGATAAGCACAATGACAAAAGTTATCACAGCTGGCCGGACATGTCGAAATTGGATGCATACATAGTTATTTTGTAATATAATATTATAATATATATTATTATATATATATATCTATATATAATATATATAAAATATAATAATTTAAATTATATATAAAAATTATATTATATATTTTTAAAATTATATTATTTATATATATATATAATACGATCCTTGTAATGCTGGACTTGAAAAAAAAAAAAAGGTAGAAATTCTTGCACTTTTTATATTAATATATTTTTTTATTAATAATTATATATATATAAATTTAATATATTATATTAATATATATATA
>NC_051410.1:39558793-39558867 GCF_015228065.2 Penaeus monodon
GGGGAGGTGTTATGTGTATGTATTTTGTTGAAAATTATACCCTTAAAATAATAAAATTAGATAGAAAGGAAAAT
>NC_051410.1:39559273-39559344 GCF_015228065.2 Penaeus monodon
TAAAAGTATAATTAGGTCAAAAAATTGCGCGAATGTCATACAGTCGAACGGGGGAAATATAAAATATTTTA
>NC_051410.1:39559535-39559763 GCF_015228065.2 Penaeus monodon
AAAAGAAATTAGGATCAAAAAAATTTGGCAAAATGACATACAGTCGAACAGTAAACCCGGAAAAAGTAAAATGTTAATGAAAAAAAATAAAAAAACCTAGTGCAGTGCTTTAAAACCCGAAGAAAAAAAAGGCTATACTCAATGGGTTCAATTGCTTACAGAAAATGATAACATCGCCAGATAATTTGTAGATTTGGACAAGGAAGGGGAATGATATGCAGTCACTTA
>NC_051410.1:39559837-39559961 GCF_015228065.2 Penaeus monodon
GAAGAAATTTTGATCTGTTTGAAAATGAAAATAAGGAATGGTTAGATTTTCCTGTGTTTAGAAACGCCACAGGAGGTTAGCAATAGGACCTACCATTAACATATGCGGAAAAAAACATATCAAC
>NC_051410.1:39560459-39560616 GCF_015228065.2 Penaeus monodon
AGAAAACAGACAAAAATGGGACCACGGAGATTATTATACATTGGTCGGGGGATCAAAACAAAAAAGGTTTGGGGAATATAGTTTTGGGAAAAAAAAAAAAAATTGAAAAACTGAAATTTTGAAAGTACATCGAAACCCCGAAAAAGGGAAAAATATA
>NC_051410.1:39560752-39560989 GCF_015228065.2 Penaeus monodon
TAAGGGGACTTGAGGGGGTATACTTTGAGATGGTTTCAAAATTTCAGAAAAGGAAAAAATGATTTTTTAGGAGGCCTTTGGGCTGTTGAATTGCAAGATTGATTGCAAGAAATATTGCTAAAAAACCTCATCTTGCTGCTTATGAAATGGTTTTTTTTTCTCGGGAGATTGTTTTTAGAGGGGAGAAAAGGGCAGCACGTAATTTTTGGGAGCTTTATTGCAATATTAAAATTTTAA
>NC_051410.1:39562519-39562747 GCF_015228065.2 Penaeus monodon
CACCCTACAGTGAAAACTTCATCGATTCATTCTCTGCAAATTTTGTATATAAAAAATATGAAAGGCTGTCTGTCGTCTCCTTGTTTTTCTGTCTTTTAGTTTATCTGTCTGCCTTTCTGTTAGTGCTTTGTCTGTTGTATGTCTTTTTGTCTTCGTTCTCTTTGTTTGTTTTTTTGGGGTTTCTGTTGATGTCGTTTGACTGTCGGATTTTCCGTCTCTTGCGTCTGT
>NC_051410.1:39563705-39563893 GCF_015228065.2 Penaeus monodon
AAAACAGTGACGTAAAACCCTTTTATCTCATTTTGGTTTTTCCCCTTAATATCAATTGTATTAAACAGAAAAACTGAAGAAAAGCTAGAAAAACTAATCAGTATATTTTTAAATGTATTAATATCAAAAATGCATTAATCGAAATTTTTGTCCATGAGGTAAAAATAGCTGTTAAGCAGTGAATCACC
>NC_051410.1:39563941-39564027 GCF_015228065.2 Penaeus monodon
GGTCGATTTGCGTCATGCGAAAGGATGTTATTGAAACCCTTATTTGATTGCTTAACTACATTGATTCAAGTACATGCATACATGTA
>NC_051410.1:39564091-39564603 GCF_015228065.2 Penaeus monodon
CGGGTTTAATAGAAATGTATACAGTAATCATATGAAACATATAGCATATCCTCGTATACAATAATGAATATCACTGTACACATTATGATGTATATAAACACAGATACCCTATTTTATCTTATATAAGGATATCACTTACACATAATGCATGATAACACCAATTTATATAACACTCATACATTTTATTTTAATTAAATATTATTCCCCCAGGCATTAACATTTGGCCGGGTAAAGAAGCCGGGCTCCCCCTTTTGGGATGGGGGCCCCTCTGTGGCCTTGGGAACCCCCTCTTTGAGGGAATTTTCCCAGATAGATTTTTTCTTTGGTCCGTTTTTTAAAATACTATGAAGGGGGATTCCTTTGGGAAGGTTTGAAAAATTTTTGGTTGATAAAGGGGGGTTCGACACGAGAGGGATTTTTATACAAAAAAATTATACTTTCCTTTTCGCGGAAAGACAGGTTGCGAACGCGGCTTGAAGGGGGAGAGAGGGGGGGGAAGGGAGTGGTCAGCA
>NC_051410.1:39564825-39565039 GCF_015228065.2 Penaeus monodon
CAACACAGTGTTGTCAGCTCCCCCTCAATGTTGTCAGCCCGCACACAAGGCCCCCCTAGTTTGTAGGATTACTGTCCTTTTTGCCATACGTTTCACCAACTTTTAGGGGCTCCCTTTCCGCCT
This sequence comes from Penaeus monodon, assembly GCF_015228065.2. Classification (NCBI taxonomy): domain Eukaryota; kingdom Metazoa; phylum Arthropoda; class Malacostraca; order Decapoda; family Penaeidae; genus Penaeus; species Penaeus monodon. The sequence goes on from NC_051410.1 coordinate 39,564,949, forward strand.
CTGTTTTCATCCAACCTAAGTCCCCTCTAACCTCGGGGTTGACGTAAAGGAGACCGAACATTGAGGGGGTTTAAGGTGAGTGGGGGAAATG
>NC_051410.1:39565166-39565337 GCF_015228065.2 Penaeus monodon
CAGGGGGGACGATGGGGGTTCGAAATATGGGAGAGAGGGGAATAAAACTTTATTGAAATGATGAGCCCAAAAAACTAGACAAAATTTTATCAAATTTTGAACAAGGAAATCGTTTTTTTTTTTTAATGACATTTTTAGGGGGGGTAAATTTGGGAAAAATGGGGATTGAAC
>NC_051410.1:39565378-39567770 GCF_015228065.2 Penaeus monodon
GGCATGGGTGGAGGTTCCCGGTTTCAAATAATTGCTAAATGAGAGGCTTATATGCGGCCGGGGGTTTTTTTTATATTATTATTTTTTTGAGGGGCCCAGGCATATGGAATAAATTGAAATTTAAATTTGGGTTTGGGGGCTGAAAAATTTTTGAGGGTGTTTTAACGATTTCAATGCTTTTGTAAGAGGAATAAGGGGAGCCCTCATTCGCTACACCATTTGCCTGGACCCGGGGGGGGAAAAAAATCATTTAGAAGTAAAAAGCCTGGAAATTTTGTTGTTAAATATTTATCGATGAATTTGTCATCTCACTCATTCTGGTAGAGTCGAGAGCAACTCCGTGTCCTAGAATTTTGTAAAACACCGGACTAAAATTCTTATCAAAAGATAGCCCATGACGGGAATGTAGCTTAAAATACTGTTTCTTTGCCAAATAAATTTTAAAACTGCTTTTCTTATACTGCAATCAGATAAATAATAAACAAATAAGCTAATCAATAGCCAAAAGATAAAAATTTTAAATCAAAAGGGAAAAATAAAAATAAAGATTTTCAATAGAAAAAAGAAAATTAAGATATAAGTCAAAACTAAAGTAGATGTTTTCTGGTACCCCCCCTTTTAAAAGTACCCAATGTTAAGGGTTTGTTACCCTTTTTATCATATTTAGCCAAAAAAAGAAACTCCACCTGACTCCCTACTGTCACTGACTTTTTTTAGTATGCCCTGAAATTTTATTCCTTTATAGTGGAAGGATCTTATCAGTGAAGAAAATCATAAAAGTTTTTTTTTTTTTGATAGAACTTTTGACAATTAAAATTTGGTTTGATATTTGATTTAATTTTATTATTAAGTTCATTTTTAACCAGTTTGACAGGTGGGATGTATGTAGGGAGTGGGCCTTTGCATGACTGGTCTTTTTGAGGTGGTTTTCCTCATGCCCCCTCATTCAAAATTGCTTTAATTTATTGCTTTTAAAACTTTTTGCTATTTTTGCCATAACTCAGCACTGAAGGTTTAAAACCCCCTAAATAGTGTAGACTCAAAGCTGAGGGTTTTTTTTGCACAATTCAAGCCTCACAAGGACAGTGTGCAGTCAAAAGGTACATTTGGAAAACAAAGTAAACCCTTTTTTTTCCCCTTATGGTGAAAATACAAATTTCCATAGTCCAAACTGAAAAATAACTTAGTCTCTTTTGATACTGCATTCCTCAATGACCAAGTATTGCCAACAATAATGACTGTTTAGCACACAACTGAGCATCCTGATAGGGTTTACATAAAGGGTATACCCTGGAAAAGATCGATATGCCCTTTGGGATGGGCAAGATACCACCTAAAACAAGGTTTAAACTACATAAACATTTTAAAGTAGGATTTGAGGGAAAATTGTAATTAATATTTTCATGATATTTTTGGTTTTAGATTTTTGAACATTTAAGGGGAATCACAGTGCAAAGCAAATTTTGTGTGACTGAACAACTTAGGTTGGAAAAATTATAAGGTTATTAGATATCAGATTTATTTTTAGGGGAAAATTCAAACACTTAATGTCCACTACAGGATTTTATAAAACCTCCTTAGCAAATCATTATCAAATAAAACCTTGTTGAACCCAGCTTACATGTAGCCCAAAATTTTTTTGCCTTTTTGGGTGCCCAAAAATGAGGATGCCCGGACCCGTTTTCTTAAAACATATCATTATCAGGGGAAACTTCATTTTTAGACTGCACAAGTTTCAATGAATCAGTAGAATAGAGCCAATATGTTTTATTTGGGTTTTTTTTAGCAAAGGTTCATTATGCATTAAAACCCTTTTGGGGTGCCACACCTATATCTAAAATTTAAACCCCTTTTTGGGCAAGCATGTTAACCCGTTTAACTCCCTAACCAAATAGCAAATCCTACTTTTTGGGTGGGAATTTGTTTTTGTTTAAAGTATTTCACTTTTATTAATTTAGATTGTCAGGTTTTTTTTTTTTTAAATCGATTTTATGTCAGTTATCGCGATTTTAGCTGTGTAGTTACAGAGATCATGGGTAAGAAAATGAATGAGCGAAGAAAACAAGGATATAAAAATATATGAAAACCCCCATATTTTTTAATAAAAGACATGAATATCCAGTATATGCAGAAAAAACCCGTTGGCTAGATCATTTTTTGCCATTGTTTGGCATTGGCCAGATCTTGAGGGCAATAAAAGGGGAAATGAGCCTTTATGTTTCAGACACTACTAATGAACTGAAGTTATACAGTGGCAATTTTAAACGGGAAATAATTCTGAGGTATGAGGAATCCCGAAGCCCCGAGACCATTGCAGTGCCCGAATTTTCAACAAATGTAATTTTGTAAATTGTCATTAAGAAATGGAAATTGTAGAAATTCTTGCCAGGGG
>NC_051410.1:39567811-39567988 GCF_015228065.2 Penaeus monodon
TCACTGGTCCCTTTTGGGGATTATATATATATTAGTCTTTCCATTTTAAAACTTTTTGCGATTAAAGATCATAAAAAAGTGGGTTTTAAAAAATTTCTCAGAGATTTTCCATATGTCTTTTTGGGAAAGCAAATTTTAAAATAATTTGTTTAAACTTAGTAGTAAGACTTTTTGTGT
>NC_051410.1:39568651-39568866 GCF_015228065.2 Penaeus monodon
ATAATAATAATAAAAATAAAATAATAAATAATAATAAAACATAAAATACTAATATAATAAAAAAAAAAAATATAATAATAATAAAATTTTTTAAAAATAAAAATAAAACAAAAACCTAATAAACATAATACATATAACATAATACATAATACTAAAAACAAATACATATATTAAATATAATTAAATTAATAGTTAATTTTTTTTTAAAACTACAT
>NC_051410.1:39568948-39569024 GCF_015228065.2 Penaeus monodon
TTTTTATTTTGAAATTATTCAATAATTTCAACCCAACCTTTCCTTCAAAAATCCCCCCTCCCCTCTTCTCCCTAAC
>NC_051410.1:39569089-39570887 GCF_015228065.2 Penaeus monodon
ACCCCCCCCTTTTCCCCTTTCTTCCCCCTTTTTCCCTCCCCTCTTTTTTCTTTTTCTTTCCTTTGTCCTTTTCTTCCCCATTTTCCCTTTTTTCTTTTTCTCTTTCTTATCTTTTTCCCTTCTTTCTTTTTTTTCCCCCTTCTTTCTTTTTTCCTTTCTTCCTTCTCTTCCCCCTTTTTTCTTCTTTCTTTCTTTTTCCCCCCCTTTCTCTTTCTTTCTTTCTCTTTCCTCCCCTCTCCCCCCTCTCCCTTTTTTTCCCCCCTCCCCTTTCCCCCCTTTTTTTCCCCCCCTTTCTTTCTTTTCCCCCCTCCCCTCCCTTTCCCCTTTCTTCCCTCCACCCCCTTTTCTTTTTTCTTTTTTTTCTTTCTTTCTCCCTTTTTCCCTTTTTTTTTCCCCCCCTTTCCCCCTTTTTTTTTTCTTTTTTCCCCCCCCTTTTTTTCCCCCCCCCTTATTTTACTTTTATTTCGCTTTTCGTTTAAAGGATGGGAAGGGAAAAAATTTTTAAAGGGGTTTTTTGAAAAAAAAGATTTTTTTGGTTTGCGAAGAATTTTTTTGCATAAAAAGTTTTTTATTTCATAAACAAATTCTTAAATTTTTTTTTTTTAAGGAAAGGGGAAAAAAACCGGGAAATTAAAATTTTAAAAAAAGGGGGAAAAAAAATATTTCAAATTTTTGAAAAATTTAAAAAATACCCCCCCCCCAAGGGCCCCGGGACATTCCCCCCGGCCCCCCCCTCTTTGCCCCCCCACCCCCCCAACGGGCCCCCAAAGGTTCCATAACACCCAACACCACCCCCCTCCCCTCATGGCCCCCCTTTTTCCCCCCCCAAGGCCCCCCCCAAATTTGGGCCCCCATTTCCTCCCCCCAAGGGTTTTCCCCCGGGGATTTGAAATGAAATTTGGTTTGGGGCCCAAAGCAAAATTTAAAGGGGGTTTTTTGGCCCCCATTCCCCCTTTGGGCCCACAGGGGTCCCCTGGGCCGTGGGGAAAGGTGGGAAAAACCCCGGGATGGGGCCATGGCCCCCAACGGGGGGCCCCCCACCTGCTCCAACCTCCAAACACAATAAACTGGCCCCTTGGAAACACGGGGCCCCAACCTCCCGTCCCCCCCCCCAAAAACTTTTCCCCCCCAATCAAAGGAATTATAAAGGAAAAAGGGTTTTTCAAAACCCCTTTTCTTCCCTTTTTTAATTGGGGCCACCCCGGTTTTTGGGTGATAATTTCCCCTTGGGGCCCAATTCCCAACATATATTGGAAAAAGAAAAAAAGGCCCACAACAAGCAAATTTTTTCCACCCTTCCCCCAAAGGGGGGAATGGGGATTGGTGGGCCCCCAAAAAGTTTCCCAAAACAAAGAAAAGGGAAAAAACACACCCCCAAACAGGCAAATTTTCCCCCCCAAAAAACCCCAAAGTTGGGGAAAAATTGTTTTTGGACTTTTTTTTTGTTTTTTTGGGAAAAACCCCAAAGTTTTTTTTTGAAATACCAAAGGGAAAAAAAAAAGGGGCCCCCCCAAATTTTTCACCCCCAAAATTTTTAATTTTTTTAACTTCCCAATTTGTTTTGAGGTTCCCCCAACAATCTCAACAAAGCAACCCCCAAAAACCCAACAAAAAAGAAACAAACAGGCCCCAAGCAAAAAAAAACCCAACAAGGGTAAGGGAATTGTGTGTTTAGGTTCCAAAATGTGTTTTTTTTTTGGTTTCAAATTTTTTTTTTTTGGAAAATATTTTCTTTACGGCCCCCTTTTGTCATAAAACCCTGGGGTTATAAATGTTTTTTTTTTTAAAAAAAAACCCC
>NC_051410.1:39570934-39571842 GCF_015228065.2 Penaeus monodon
AACCCCCCAAATTTTAAAACAACCCCAAAGGCCCCGAAAAATTTTTTAACAACAAGAACCCCAAAAGGGGTGTTTTTTCAATTTGTTTGAAATTATAAAAATTTTGTTTTGGGGGTTTTGGGATTCTCCCTCTCTTTTTAAAAAAGAAAAAAGCCTCTTAATATCTTGAATAAAAAATTTTTTTGCCTTAATATTTTAAATAAGGGGGACAAAAGTTTAAGGGAATTAGTTTTTTTAAACTTAGGATGTTTTAAGAATCAAAAAATTTAAAATTTTTCTGTTGGGGAAACCTTTTTCTACAGCCCCAAACAAAAAAAAACTTTTTTTTAAAATTTTTGGAAATTTCCACCCCCCTTTTTTAATTTAAATTTTAAAAACCTTTGTTTGATTTTTTTAATTTAGAAAACCCCCTTGTTTAAAAAATTTCAAAAAGCAAAACTGTTATAATTTGGAAAAGGTTTCCCCCCCCCAAAACAAACAAGACAAAAAAGGAGCAAAGGTTTCGTTTTTTAAAAATTTTTAAATTTGGAAAACCAAAAAAAATTTTTTTTTAAAGTTTTTTTTGCCCTTTTTGATTCCTTTGGATTTTGAAAAACAAAAGTTGTTAAAAATGGGGGAAAATTTTTTAAAATTTATGGAAACCCCCCCCAAATTTCTTCAAATGAAATCATGAAAACAATAAAGGAAAAGTTTTTATTAATTTTTAATGGAAAATTCCAGTAAAATACGTTTTAAAAAGGAGGAAAAGGGGAAACCCACACCCCTTTGTTTAAAACTGGGGAAATGAGGACCAAGCTCCGGGTTTATAAAATTTTTTTAAAATTTTGGCCTTTCCCTCCAAACCCGTTACCCCCCAAAAAGAAAAGAAGCCTTTTTTGGGCATTTTTGTTTTGGTTGTTTTGGGTGGG
>NC_051410.1:39571878-39573031 GCF_015228065.2 Penaeus monodon
CACAATTTTTTAATTTGTTTTTTGGGTGTTGTGTTTTTCTTTGGGGGTTTTGGTTTGTTGTTTTTGGGGTTTTTTTTTTTTGGGGTTTTTTTTCTTTTCCCTTTTTCAAATTTTACCAAAAATTTTCAGATTAAATTTATTCTTTGAAAATTTGGGGAATGGAATTTTTTTAATTTCCATTACCCTTTAATGGGGTTTTTATCGAAGGAAAAGGGGAAAAGCGTTTAAATTTTTATTCCCTTTTTAAAATTTTGGAGGCAATTTTAACTTTCTTTAAAAAAAGTTTTGTCGGGGTCGAAGAAAACAGGCAGGGGGAAAGAAAAAGAAAAAAAAAATTAAAATTTAAAGGGGAAAAACTTCCCATCCTAAAAAGTTTTAATGTCAAAGGAAGGGAAAGGCGAATGGTTTTTAATTTATTTTCTTTGGACTGTTTTCCCGGGCCCCTTGAAAAATTTTTAAAATTTTGGGTTTTTGTTTTTGTTTCTTTTTTGGGTTTTTTTTTTTTTTTTTCTTCTTTTTTTTGTTTTTAAAATTTTTTTTGTGGGGTTTTGTTGGGGTTTTTTTTTTTTTGGGTTAATGTTTTGGTTTTTTTTTTTGGTTGGGTTTTTTGGTTTTTTTGTTTTTTTTCCCAAAAAAAATTTTTAAAATTTTTTTTAAAATTTGGCAAATAATAACTTTTTTGGTGTTTAAATTCCGCTTAAGGGTAACTTAAAATTTTTAGTTTTAAAAATTTCCCATTTTCCATGCTTTTTATTTTGAAATTTTCCAAAGATTTACCCCGGAATTTATTTTCTTTGCAGAAATTGGAAAGAAATAAATAATGCATTTTTAAAACTGTGGGGTCCTTTCCACAATGCAATTGTCTTTTTGGGGAAAAAATTGAACAAAAGGGAAAGGCAAGGAAAAAATTTAATTATTATTTTTTTTTTAACCCAAAATCACGTGAATTTGGATTCTAAACAAATTTTTGGAAATGACCAGAATAGCCCCTTCTTTAAAATTAAATTTGTGTTTTTTAAAAATTTTTTTTTTTTTTTCTTGAAAAGAAAAAAAATTTATTTTTTTAAATTTTACCCAAAAATTTGTTAAACAGGGGAAAAAGAAGATTTTTTGGTTTTCGGAAATTTATTTTTTCCCCCAAATTTATTAAAAA
>NC_051410.1:39573093-39573239 GCF_015228065.2 Penaeus monodon
GGGGGTATTTGAAATTTTCCCGGAATTTTCCAAAATCTTAGTTAATTTTTTTGGGGGTTTTTTTAAATATTTGTACACCCCCCTTCATGAGTTGCTTTTCCCAAACCCAAAAAAAAATCCAAACTAAAAATGTAAAGGGAAATCAA
>NC_051410.1:39573260-39573482 GCF_015228065.2 Penaeus monodon
CCCAAAATTTAAAAGGAAAAATTTTTTCAAATTTTTTCTTTTCACTTTTTTTTTGAAAAATTTTTTTTAAAATTTTTTTTTGGAAAACTTAATAAAACAACTTTTCTTATATCTTTTGGTTTTCCCTTTTTTAAAATAAATTTTCTGTACCCTTGCTGAACTTAAAGTTCTTTTTCTGAGAAGGAAAATTCTAATTTTTTCTTTGGAAAATTTTTTGGGAAG
>NC_051410.1:39573530-39573737 GCF_015228065.2 Penaeus monodon
GCCGGAATTAAAAAAAGGGGTTTGGGGGCATTACAATATTTGGGGGAAAGAATGCCTTTTCTGAAAAATGAAAATTTCCCCCCGTGCTTTTTAAATTGAATAAATTAAATTTGTTTTGTTTTAGAGGCAAAGGGCGGGTTTTTTTTATTATTTATTATTTTGGAAAAAAGGGGTTTTATCATTTAACCTGGGGATTTTTTATTGGGT
>NC_051410.1:39573816-39574226 GCF_015228065.2 Penaeus monodon
GAAAGGGATTAGAAAATCCACCCTTAAAGCCTTTTACCAAATAAGGGGGTAAAACAGTAAAAAACCAAGGGTTCCCCCTTGCCCCCCCCCCGAAACCCCCAAAAAGGGGAAAACAAAAGGGGCAGTTTTTCCGTATGGGGGGGGGAAAAAAATTTATAAAAAAAAAACTTATCCAACCCAAAAAGGGGGCTTTTAAAAAGAGAAAGACCCCAATGTTATAAAACCAAAAAAAAAAAAAAGCTTTTGCCGACAGGGGGGTTCCCTTTTGGCGGGAAAGAAATTTATTTATTTTCATTTTTGCCTTTTTTTTTTCAGGGCCCTGTAAAAAAAATCTTTTTTTAAGTTCAAAAGGGGGCAGATGTGGGGTTTCAAAAAATCCAACTAAAATTGATTAAAATGATTTAACCTTA
>NC_051410.1:39574261-39574361 GCF_015228065.2 Penaeus monodon
AACAGAAAATAAAAAATTTTTTTATTATTAAAAGAAATCATGGGTTTTCTTTTCCCTTTATTAACCAAGGTAAAGTTTGGCAAAAATGCCCAAAAAAAAA
>NC_051410.1:39574390-39575470 GCF_015228065.2 Penaeus monodon
AATCCCTACCAAAAGAAAAGGGTGTGAAAAAAGGAAAAAAAATGGGAAACTTTGGGTTCTCCCCCCCAAAATGGCAAAATTATAAATATTATTATAAAAATAAATTCATGTATTTGGTGGTTTAATAAAAAATTTTATAAAAATTTTTATTTAGCATTATCATTCAAAAGGTTTTTTTTATGAAATTGGCTATTTTTGGAGTTTTTTCCCTTTTTTGTAATAAAAAAACTTGTAAGGGCACAAAAATAAAAAATAAAGTTTTATTAATGCAGTATTGAAAGAAGCAACCAACTAGGAAAGGGGTTTTGAAAGTTCACATTTGGACGGTAAAGATTTCCATTTTAAAAAATTATTCTTTTTTTTTCCTTTTCATTTCTTTTGTGCTTCCTTAAACGGAGGGGGAAAATAGGGGTAATAAAAATTTTGGGGTGTGGAATTACTAAAAATAGGGGTGCGGGGGGGGACTCACAGTCCCCGGGCTAATCAGATGCCAGATGGCCCCTTCTTTTGTTCCAGCAGGTTCACCCACAGGGGGCCTTTTGCACTTTTCAGGGGGACTTTATGGGATAACCTTTGGGGTTTTTTAAAACACCCGGGTAGAATTAAATTCCAAATTTTTCCCCAAGGTATATTTACCCTTTGGTTTTTCAGGTTAAATGAAATTTTTAGGGGGGAAATTTATAAATTTTTAACATAAAGACAAATCAATGGATTTTTACTTCTTTTTTTGGAGATAGAAAAAGATCCCCTTATTTAAATTATGTGCCCATGCTGCCTTGCGTTTTCAATGATGAACTGCCAAAGGTTATTTATATTAAAAGTTTTTTTTTTGGCTTTTTTTTAAACCCCCTTGATTGGAAAAGGGAAATTAATTTTTTAAAGAAAAAACTGGAAATACTTTTCAAGACAGGGGAAATTTTCCCAAAAATAAAAAAAAAAAAAAATAATAAAAAAAAATAAAAAATTTAATAAAAAAAAGGAAAAATAAAAAATAAAATTTAATAGAAAAAAAAAAATATAATAATAAAAAAAATAGGAAAAATAAATTTCAGATAATGTTTAAAAATACTATAACCCCGA
>NC_051410.1:39575531-39576427 GCF_015228065.2 Penaeus monodon
AAAAAAGTATAATTGTATAAAACCCCGGAAATAACATTAATTTATTTCCCTTTTTTCAGGTAGGAGGTCATGTTGGTTTGGAAATTGAAGCCGCAAACAATAGCAAAGGAATTTTTGAAAAAAAACCCCCAACACAAACATGGTAAAAGAACCCCCCAAATCCCACAGGACCCCAAAGTTTATTCCTTTATTGTTTTCTTTCTTGAAAAAAAAATTAAAATTGTTTATGGTTATTAACCCGTGTATCAAAGGCCATGGTTTTGTTTTTTTTAACCCTTTTGCACCTTTTGGGGAGTACAACATACAAAAAAGGTATTATTCCATGATGTGATAATGCCCATGGTGTGGTCCTTTTTTTCCTAGGGAAACTCTTGTTTTAAAAGGTATTCTGACTGATCCCCCGACAGCGGGGCCCTTCCCATGTGAAATACAGGCCCCGGAAAGGGCTTTATTGGGATAACCCCCTGGGGATGGGGTTTAACCAAAAATGGGGTTTTATGAGTCTTAAAATTACCCAAGAGAATTTTCTATTTATCCGCTTTAATTCCCAAATTTTAGGAAATGTTTTCTATAGAAAATTTTTTTAACATTTTAACGAAAAAATAATACAGAAATAAAAATTTATTTTAAAATCAAAAATAGGATAAAGGTAAGGTTTTAAGGGGGCCCTTTAATCCTGGGGAAAATAAGGTTTTTTAAGCCTTGAAGCGAACAAAATGGGCAACACCCACAGGGAAAAGCGAATAAAATCCGCTTCAACAGGTTAATATCTTTAATGCTTTTTAAAGCCTTGGATTTTGGTCAAAAGTATTCCCTTACTTGAAAAAAACAAATATTTTCCACAATGAAGGGGTTTCGAAAAACCCTTTCCCCACCACAAAAGAAACACACCCAGG
>NC_051410.1:39576738-39576975 GCF_015228065.2 Penaeus monodon
AAAGAAAAATTTCCTTTTTTAAAAAGGGGGACCTTTTTTCATTTTTTTTTTGGGCCAAAAAAAAAAAAAATTTTTATGTTTTTTTTTAAAATTTAAAAAGGGGCCCCCAAAGGGCTTTTGTTTTTTTTTTTTTAAAAAGCAAAAAACAAAAACCCCAAAATTTAAATTTTTTGCTTTAAATTTTTTTAAAAACCCGGCCTAGGAAGGGTCCTGGAGACTTTTTTGTTCAGGATAATG
>NC_051410.1:39577188-39579261 GCF_015228065.2 Penaeus monodon
TTAATACACTCCAGCTATCAACAGGTTAATGATCTTATAATGGACTTTGTACAAGCCATTGGATTTAGTGGCTCAAAAGATATTCAATTATCATTAGAAATATTAACTAGAAATACTTTCTACAATGACAGGGACCCCCTCCCTCAAGTCAACAGCAGGCACCTATGCAGCCACCACAACAGCAGCAACAGCAACAGCCCATGGCAACTTCTCAGCAGCAGCAACAACCACAGCCTCCTCCACAGCAGCAGGTCCCTCAACCACAGGCACCACAACAGCAGCAGCAACAACAGCAGCAACAACAGTCCATGGTTAATCAGGTATTAAGAACAAAAACTTTGGACTTTTTTATGATTTGAAAGAAAAGTGGTATAATTTTTTTTTTTTCTATGCATAAATATTAGATTTTAAAAATTAACTACTGCATCTGTTATTTTTGTTCTTTCATTATGTAAAGAATTAATATGATATAGCATTTTCACACTTGATGTATCAGCTACTTTGATATACATATTACTAATTAGATAAGAGGTTTATCATACTTGTAAATAAAACATGTGATTAATGCAGTCTCAAACTTTTATTCAGAATCAAACTGTGCCATCAACCCAAGCTGTTCGGCCAAAGGATCAACTGATGTATTTGGCACAGATTTTAAGCTTGCAAGTGCAGTTTACTGATTTTCCAAAGGTAATATATGAAAAACCTTTATTCAAAAGTATTAGGTAAAAGATACCAAATACCTCAATTCAGTGACTCTTAGAGATATATTTAACCCTGTCATATAAGTTGCATGACTTTGATTATATTTAACCCTGTCATATAAGTTGTATGACTGATTATATTTAACCCTGTTATACAAGTTGCATGACTTTGATTATATTTAACCCTGTCATCTAAGTTGCATGACTTTGGGTGAAGAATAAAGCCCCCACCATAACAATCAAAGTATTTAATTTCCATTTTCAGAATTGTTGACAGAATTCTTTTTAAAAGTTCAGAACACTCTTACTACAGAAGCTGGTACTTAAAGGTACCTACCCATTTTATTTCTGTCTCCATATGCAAACACTCTTATTGATTTCAGGGGAACAAGAGTGAATATCTGAGTCTGGTCTCACTTTCCACCAGCCCCCCTCATGTATCTCATGGTGCAGGCCCTACTATTGATGATTCACATGATCAGGTCAGTCTTAAATTGGATGTCATTTTATTATGCATAGTGACTCATATGGCACAAGGTGAGTTTTTGAATGTATGATGAGGTGGGATGCAGTAAACAGTAAAATGACTAAGAGAAAGAATATCATTTATGATTGGTTGTCTCTGTAAATAATACAAGAAGGTAAGGAAATGGAATTCGTATGCATCACTTTGCAATTTTATATTTCTAACATTAGCACTGTTAGAGAAGCCAAGCTGGGCTCTATTCTGATAGGAAGATTATTTAATTTAATTCATATTGTTTTAGATCTGGAAAAAAGTGGATATATCAGATACTATGTTTTATTATTATCAAAATTCAGTACATAGAAACTGAAAAATGGTACCCATGTGTTTTATGTAGACCTTGAAATCTTTTGTGAATAGCTGTTTAGACTGGTTTTCTTTACAGGCTTGCTTGACAGCTCTGCGAGCACTAGCGAAGATGGGCCTGGACACAGTCACAGCAGCCAAGCAAGAATAAAAATCCAGCAAGTGATCAGCAGGAGGATAATATCAACCCTACTTGTACTGCTGAAGATGCAGCTGATGTTGGCATTATTTGTCAATTGGTCTCATTTTTCCTCTGTACTTGGGTAGATGCACCAAATTGATTAATGTCCACATGTGAAGATTGTAATAACTATTCTTGAAACAAATGCCACTAGACATTGAGGAACAAGGGAGTCACAGTTTGCAAGAATTCTTAAGACCTCCTCATATGTGCACATTTATGTCACATAGCAGCTGTGTAAAAGCAGCAACATATTTGCTATAAAGCTAGAAGTCCTGCAATGGGTACTAGGATTTCAGCCTTACTGTCATGCTGGTTGATGTAATCTTCCTCTGCACTTTCATGTAACCCTTATA
>NC_051410.1:39579398-39580474 GCF_015228065.2 Penaeus monodon
TTCTCTAGGGCTTCTTATCTAATATTTTATGTTGCGAGATATTATATGCGAGCACTTTTAATCTCACAACTGCCGATCTCGCCGTATATTCTGTCTTCCTCCTCCGTATTTTATCTTTTTATAATCTTATCTATTTCATTAAGCATATCCTAAGAGATTAGAATTCTTTATACGGAAGAAAAAGAGAGATTACCATGTCCCAATATTAAGTGAAACTGTATGGCAAACAGTGATATTAGGGGATACTGAGCTTTAGCTTTTATCTGTGCTAAGGCTCAATTTCCCTACTTAACAAATTGATTACCTACAAGAAATGTATGATGCCTCCTGCAGACTTAGTGTGCGATGCTGGTTATCTGGTGCCACTGTTGGGGTGGAGTGTGGTAGGGAGGGAGGAGACTTATCCACCCTCTCCTGCCCTCCCTCCTACACTCATGTAATCTTAGGATGGTTGTGTACAAGAGCTGCCTCCCATAGAGAGATATTGTATATTTAGTCACAGTGCAATGAGTACTGCATGTCATTGTGGTAACATTCATGTCATGTCGTAACATTTGAGACAAACTTAGTCATTCCTTAAGCTTGTGACCTCTATTTGTATTTGCCCTTGACTTTGGTTCTCTGCTTTTACCGTTTTGATTAGTACAAGTGGCATTAAAACAAGGAACAACAAGAAATGCAACACTGAAGAAAGTAACTATACTTTTACTTTAAACCAAGTTTTTTCCCAGTCCATGATGTTTATGCTGTCAGGAATCTTCATGGTTAAGTTTTCCTTGCTTGACTAAATTAAGAAAAAGTGATTCTTAGTTGTGTAGATATTTTTTGTTAGGTTGATTAGAGCAGCACTTGATATGTTAGTTTTAAGTTCAGGCTTCAGACTTCATAATTGGTGCACATCCAACCCCTTGCTCATCTTTAAGTGTATCAGTTTTGTTTTGATTAAGTCACCCTTAAATAAGTATCACTTCTGCTTCTAGTCATAGCAAGGAATTTTCCCAGATTAAGTACAGTCATTAACATCAGAACATCATAAACCAGAAAAATTAGTGTGAACAGATCCTTATAGGGCAGGA
>NC_051410.1:39580503-39582634 GCF_015228065.2 Penaeus monodon
AAAGCTGACATACCAACCATAGAATATTTAAAACTTTTTCATCCCAGCCCTGAAGTTCCCATAATATCTGAACTCAGTAGAGGTTTAGATGCTTATCAGCTTTACAAATACTTGCAGTTGCTTTTGTCATTACTACTAGGATATCATTTGTTGTGGAGCATAGTCAATTGTTTGTTTTTTTTGGCTGAAAGATTTCTATTTATAGCTCTTCTATTTGGTCCTGTCAATGAGAACTGCAATAACTGTAAGAAGAAAACGTTTAATAGAAGTGTTTTGGCAGCAAGAACCTTTAATTAATGACTTACTGGTACTGTTCTGTTAGCTATGTCCCTTTAAGGTAAGAGCGCTTCATAACTTGTTCTTCATGGCCTCTAGCTGCTTTAACCGAATGATGCGAGCTATGTAACTGTAGAAGATGATCAGGGTTTGCCGAGATGATCAAGTCCTTTGATGGTACAAATATGCTGTGGAGCCATGTAATGTCAGTGAAGATAGGCAGTGAATGAGCTCACAAAGTGGCCACAATGGTATAGATGTAATTGTTATGCCCCCATTAATAACAAAACTGACCTGCTCTTATGGGGTATTAATTTGTAATGCCTCTCTGCATATGTGGTAGCTATACATAGGCTGGATTTTAAAACAGACACTTTTATTAAAGCAAAAACTTCTGTTTCAGCAGATTGTTTTAAAAAACGAATTGCTCAATGTTTTCTTTATGAGTTAAAGTATTTTTTTAAAATCCATTACCCATTTCTTGAGCAAACCTCTAAGCTTTTAAACCCCCCAACGAACCAATATAAGGATTTGGGGCAGGATATGTTATTCCCCAAAAACCCCTTTAGTATTTTTTTTCACTGAAATTGTTTATAAAACCCAAACCCAATATGTCCGAGCTTGATTTTAAATCCAAACAGGTTTTAAAAATTTTTGCTTTGATGACGGGGGGTTGAAAACGGGGCGTTTAACACCTCATGCTGTGATGGGGCCGTGAGTGCGGATTAAATTATAACCTTTGAAAAGTAAAATCTCCCTGAGTGGACTTGAGCTATGGCCGATAACTTTCTGTGGGGGGGGGTCAAGTGAATGGTAAAATGCTTACAGCTGTGGTTAGAGGGACGAGATCTAACCCCCCTCTCTGGCTGAAAAATGCAAAAAAGATGGGAAAAAATTTTAAATGCGTTTTTGGTCTTTCCCTTTGGGCTTCTGCATAAACCTTGATTATGCTTTGCTAGCAGTATACTTAACCAATTAGAATTTAAAGGGCCTATGCAGTTTCAGTCTAAGTAACAAGCCGCCTTAATAGTACGTTTGTTTTATTCTATTTAATTCATTTAACCGGTTTTTTGTGAATTTCCCCCTTCGGATAGATAGTTTTTACCCTTTTGTGCCTTTTTAAATCTTTGACTGGAAAAACTTAATCTTTTTGTACCCTAACCCTTTTAAAAATCTTTTTAATCACTATTGATATCTGATACTTATTTTGTGAAAATTTTTTTTAAAGATAACAAAAATTTTTTCTCTTGTGATTTAAAAAGAGCGAAGGATTTTTACTTAACCACACCTCGGATTTCAGCAAACTCTAGCTGAAAAATGTGAATGACCTACTTTTCTGTTATTGCCTAGTTACAAAAGGTTTCTCTGCCCTCCAGTGTAAGGGAAATGGAACCTTATTAGAATGGGGTTTAAAGCTGGTAATAAGGTCAGTAAAGAAAAAGAGGTTCCCATTTTATGAGAAAACTACAAACGGCTATGGCAGCCCTTTGAAAGTCCACAGGGCTGTTATGGTTTTGTAGCCTCATTGCAATGTGTGCCCTTTTTTAATGATGTTTCACTTTTTTATTTCCCTCATGGGGTTAATGGTTAAATTTTAGCTTTGTAATTTTTTCCTTCTAAGTAAAGATAAGTATATTTATTGATTTTCTTGATTAAATATTGCTTTTTGGTGCCCTTATTGAATGTTTTATTAAAAGAAAAATTTAAATTTTTTTTGCTTGCAATTTGAATTAAAGTGTTTAGATGCTTCATTTTTTTGCCTTCGCTTTTGTCTTCATGTCTTTCATTTAGAATTTTTTGGGATTCTTGGGTTGAGGGGGGTGGCATGTTCCGGGTTTTGGACACGTAACTGAGA
>NC_051410.1:39582695-39584142 GCF_015228065.2 Penaeus monodon
TAACTATATACGAATTTTCCTCCCTCTTTACAAGGTACAATATGTAAAATTTCATTTTTGTCTCTCAATATTTTTTTTAAAAATTTTTTGAGAATTCTCTCTTTTTTTGTAAAAGTCTGCTCCACATTATTTTCATACATTCAAGAAATTTTGTAAACATTTGATTTTGGGTTTCAAGATCAGAAATGATCTATATTCGTTATGGTTTTTAAATCCAGTGTTCTGTTTTCTGTTTTAAAGATGTTATTAAGGTTTTTAAACCCTTTTGGGGGAACCTTAATCTACCAAAAACTAATATAGTCCCTCATTACAAGATGTAGTTGTACTTTGCAAGGCCCACTGTTTTTTTTTAAAGTTTTTGGGGGGAAAGATAAAAAATTTAAAATGTATGCTTTGTAAATATTTATTTTGTACTTTTTTTCATCTTCTAGCAAACCATCACTTTTTTAAATGTGTTTCCATGACCTATACATTTTTGTTTTTTTATTACTCAATACTAGATATTTGGACGTTTTTAGAATTTTAAAAATGCGCATAATAATTTCAGTTAATTTAATATCAAAAATTAGTCGTATTAAACCAGATGTTCGAAATAAAGTTCGAAGGTGGAAATAGATTAATTTATGTGATAACATTTATTTAAAAAATTTTAATATGTACCCCTGTTTATTGATTGGAAAGGGTAGAATTATACTACCCTTTCTAACATTTTTGAAATAATATTTCCTTTTTTGTTCAAAAAGTTTTTATGTTCCTTGAAAAAGCAAAAAATTCTATTTTTAAATTTTCCAGTTCTTTTGGTGGTAATAATTACCCAAATTTTTTGCAAAAAAATTTTAGTTCCCAAAAAGACTCAATTTACTTACCCCCAGTTCACAAAAACCCCCTAGCTTTTTGGAGGTGCCTCTAAAAAGGGCAATAAAACCCCTCCCCACCCCCCTTCCTTTCCGGGGCCCCCCCTTTGCGGCCGCCCTTTCACAAGGTGGGGACGCCGCCCTATCTGATGATACCCTCAAGAAAATCAATACATCATATCTCTTTTAATGTTATTTTTGAAAGGATTGTGATTTGAAGGAGATAAATAAGGATTTAGCTTTATTTGGATTTTTGGTTTAATGCTATAGCGTGTAATAGTATGTTATAGTGTTTGCATTAAAACAAAATTGGCATTTCATTTACTTTGAATTTTTCAGGCTTTGTGTATAGGGTTTTCATCTGTGTTTAGATATTCGGTTATTAAGTCTTGTCATTAAATTGCATTGTTAAAAATTTTCTTTTTTTTGTTATGAAGCTATATAGAACCCCAAACTTACAATTTTTAGTGGATTGTGATATTATTTATTTTTGGGATTTCCCCCCCAAGTCTGGGGCCTGTTATGGCAAATCTAAAAATAAAAGGTTGTCAAAGCGGGTTTTTTCTTCGCTCTGTAGCAAGAGCATCACCTAC
>NC_051410.1:39586276-39587055 GCF_015228065.2 Penaeus monodon
ACCCACAATTAAATTTAAAAAAAGAAAATTTAAAACCTAAATTTTTAAAACGGGGGGTTTGGGGTCCAAAAAATGGCGCATAACCTTTCTTTAAAATTTGCATTTTCTTAAGAGAATTTTTAATCAACCCTTACCTCCCCTTTCAACCCATTTTTCCTGGGGGTTTACCTACCCGGGGCCCTCTCCTCAACTAATTTTTTTTCCCTTTTTGCCCTCCTTCTCTCCCCCTTTCAATTACCATTTCCCAAAGGTTGTGTTCCTTTATGGTACTTGTTTCATCCCATAAATAGCCTGAAAAAACACCCTAAGGCCATAAGTCATCCAAAAGTCAATACCAATTCAGGAAAAAATTTCTTTCTCCCAAGTTATATTCATCTTCCTCCCCCAACCTTTTCTTCTACCCCCCTCCTCCCATATTTTCTTTCCCCCTTTTTCCCCCTTCCTTTTTCCCTTTCCTTTTATCCCCCTTTTTTTCTTCAAAATTTTCCTGTTTAGGGGAATGGGATCATAACCCCTAATTTAAAACATCTCCCAGCAATCCTCCAAAAAACAATAGGAAAATTTCCTTCAAGCATCCCCCATCTTCCCCTTTCACTTTTTTTTTCAACCCAACATTAATTATACTCTGAAAACCCCTTTAGCAACCCCTCTCCCAGATTGCCCCTTCCCCCCACCAAACTGCCCCCGTTACCAGGATTTGGTCAAATTTGGGAAACCGCCGCCTCCTGGACTTGATGCGATCGTCGCCTACCACCGTCCCCACTATGCCTTTAGGGGCC
>NC_051410.1:39587214-39587510 GCF_015228065.2 Penaeus monodon
CCAAAGGCCCTTGGTGTTTGGGCCGCCGAGCTCTGCCTACCTCAATGAAATCTAGTGGGTTGGGGTCTCAGATTCAAATTTTTGGCCTCAATTATGCGAAGGGCCCGTCCCCGGAAGCCGTCGTTTTTTCTTTCACTACTCCCCAACAATAGCCCTGTTCCTCTTTTTTCCTCCCAAGATGTTTCTACATCTACCCCATCCTCTCCATCAATTTCTTCCAACCCTCAAACATCTGTCCCACTTCTCTCCTCCCCCAAGAAAAAACCTATGTTTCAAAACCCAAGATAACATGCCTA
>NC_051410.1:39587662-39588025 GCF_015228065.2 Penaeus monodon
CTTTTTGACCCAGTTTGGGGGGCTTTGTTCAGTATTTATAGAGATGGGGCGTTTGCTTATTGCTCCTTTTCATTTTTTGTTTATTTTTTAGATTTAATTTTTTTCATGATATTTTAGTAAAGATTTTTTATCTTTTAAGGGAAAAACTTCATTGTTTGATAAATTTTCAAGTGTATTATTCGCACTCAAGGCTTTACAAACAAAATATCGACGAAATTCGACATACATGCCTAACAAAACCAAAAACAGCAATATACTAACGATAACGAGGGGAACACAAAAATAACGGGAATGGCTGAAAGTACCATACCAAAATATTGTGAAGGAGACGACAAAAGGTGTTCGTTATAACTTCACTAAACT
>NC_051410.1:39588520-39588928 GCF_015228065.2 Penaeus monodon
TTAAATTTTCTTTACAAATTTCTTATGGGGGATTCTGACCGATCTTGGGGGCTTAGTTGTATTGCGTTTCTTATTTTCTTTGTTTTTTATTATTCACTTTTCAGGGTTTATCTTTCTCAGCGAATTTTAAAAATCTTTTTGATTTAAGGTGAAAAACAGATTTATTGTTATAAGTATTTAATGTATTATTCTACCAAGACTTTCAAAACTAAATTTAAAAAACGAATTTTTCGGACACCATGCACAACAGACAGTACGGGCACATGACAAAAAATATATAAAAAATAAACAAAGTCTAAAAAAACATACGGGCAAAACACAAATATAAATACCCCATAAACGAAAGTAAAACTACATTTTTTTTGTGAAAAGGGAAAACACACTCTGAAGTTCGTTATGTTTCACTTT
>NC_051410.1:39589318-39589858 GCF_015228065.2 Penaeus monodon
CGCGCAGCCCCGGCAAGCCGCAACAATCCTGGGACTGACGTAAATACGTAACATGCGCCCGTGCCCCCGGAAAGGCCAGCCACGATGGGGCTGTTCTGGCGGTCTTCCACTGGCGTCGAAGGGACAGCATGCTGCAGGGCGAGGCGAGAACAGACAATCCCGTAACTAAGCTCAGGCGAAACAGACGAAAGGCGCACGACGACGTGCAACGGCATACGCTTCTCCTACAAGGACTCGGGTGTACGGCTTGGACAACACTGACGACAGGAACAAACGACATCTGTGCAGGCTCATGCTGGGGATAAAGATCAGGCTCAGTACATGTTCCCATATGTGCTACAATTCCGTGAAAAGGGCCATGCTCCTGACATGCGAGAGTTTAAGCTAGCTTGTTACGTTTATGCACGATTAAGCAGAATTGATTGACAATAAAACATCAGACAAGCAAGTTAATGTTCACATTAAGCTTTACAAAAAAAAAGCAGGCCAGACATTAACACATTTTAGTAATGCACATTTAATTAGTAATGGAAATGCACA
>NC_051410.1:39589961-39591649 GCF_015228065.2 Penaeus monodon
TGCAATCTTGCAAACAAAATTTACATCGTGTGCAGCTTTACATAATTCACCTAGCTGAACTAGAACGACGCATTTGAGGATCTTACTAAACCTAAAACATAACATTGATTGAATCATCTGGATCAATATCACCTGAATCAACCATTGTTTTTCCGGGTTGAACCACGCCTTCGGGCATAAGGACTTAATTCATTATCTATCTTAAAAGGTACGACTTGATTCCTATGAACTCAATGCTCCGTATACTTCTTAATGTCTTTCACGATATATGAAACAGGCCCAACTTTATAATTCTAAATGGACCGATCCATCTAGATGACAAGCCTGCACTACCCTGACCTGGAGGTCTTTTACGCAAAACTAAGGATCCCTCTCCGAGTTCTGGAATAGTCTTCGTCCTTCTATCAACTCCCTCCATATTTTCTTCTCTAACCTTCTGCGTTCCCGTGACCGCGGCGTCGCGAGCAGCTAATAAGTCTAATTGACGCTTCCCGATCTCGCCATCTCTCGTGTGGTGGTTTATGAGACCAACGGGAAAGGTGCACTCGCGTCCCGTGAAGAGATACAGAGGCTGGTTGTTCACAGATCTATGGAAAGCGGTGTTGAGGGCTAATCGCACGTATTCTAGTCGGGTATTCCAAGTACGAGGCGTTTCTTCGCATAATGCTGCTAAACAGTCTTTGATCACGCGGTTGCATCGCTCGACTAGTCCGTTAGAAGCTGGGTTGTATGGGGTGGTATATCGCGTTTTCGTTCCGAGCAATTCACAGATTTCTCTGAAGTACTCGCCTGTAAATTCGCTCCCATTATCTGATAATAGTGTGACGGGGGGCCTGAAAAGCGTTATATAGTGTGAAATTAAGGCGTCTGCGACTGTGTGCGCATCTTTACTTGGCATGGGCACCAACTGTATGAACCGCGTTAACTCGTCTACGATAATTAGTACGTACCTGTCGCCATTACTCGCAACCGGCAGGTCAATCAGATCAACCGAAACTCGTTCGAATGGCTCCGTCGCGAGCGGATTGGCTGCCAGAGGAGCACGCCCGCGCAGGATCGTCTTCCGCTTTTGATACGTTGGGCAGGACTGAACGTACTTTCTGCAGTATTGCAAAGCATTAGGGAACCAATAAAAACCTACTAGTCTTATAGGTTCTAAATATCCCTGGATGACTGGCTGTACTGTTATTATGCAATATTTTCATTGCTGCAGGGCGAACTTTAGGTGGCAGTACGAGTTGACTCACTAAGCCAGATGGTAATTCTCGCACGTGGTATAATACGCCGTTGTTTATCTCTAATTCGTCTAACGACGCGGGGATCTTTACACGTGACAAGGCCTTCCCTTAGACAAATTCTATTACCTCGCGGCATAACGGATCATCCAGCTGCATTGTTCTAAACTGGTCGGGATCTACCGATGACAAATCTATTGCGGCTACGGCCCGTGATAACAGATCCGGTACCTGGTGGGAGGCACCTGATTTGCAAGTTATTTTACAATCATAAGAAGCTATTTCATGACTGCACCGAGACATCTTCGCTGATTTAGCGGGACGTTTGAAAATAAAAGTAAGAGGGCGGTGATCCGTAAATACCTCAAAGGTACGCCCGTAAACGTACGCGTCGAAAGCACGTATTCCTTCCACGACAGCAAGCGCCTCGGCGTCGGTGGCGCAGTATCGGAC
>NC_051410.1:39592257-39596872 GCF_015228065.2 Penaeus monodon
CCGGCAGTTTTCAGGCCGTATGGCATACGCCGGAATTGCCACAAATTAGTGCCGTCTGAAAACGCTGTCTTGGGCCTGTCGTCGGGGTTTAACTCCGTTGACCAATACGCGGAACGAGCATCTAGGATGGAAAAGAAAATGTTCTGCCCGAGCTCGTCGATCATCTCTTCCATTCGGGGAAGAGGATAAGAGTCGGCCGTCGTGTGCGCGTTTAAATTCCTAAAATCTATACAGAATCTTAAACTATGGTCTTTCTTTCGGACTAGGACTATAGGGGACATCCAAGGTGAAGTGGATGGTTCTATCACCCCACTATTTAGCATTTTCTGGCACTCCTCTTTAATTTGCTGCTTTGCCATTTGTGGTAATCTCCACTACCTGGTTATGATGGGCGTGGTATCGCCAGTAGGAATGTTATGATATATACCCGGTACGACACCTATGTCACCTTTTTCTCCGTCAAAGAGTCTCTTGTGAGACAAGTATCGATCTTAATCTCTCTTGATGTTTTGACGGGAGATGATTGAGAGCTAATTCTGATAAAAGATCTGTTTGGCTTTATTTGGCGTTTACTTCCGCTGCGCATACTTTGATTGCACGACACGCTTGTTGCTAACTCAACGTTGGTTAAAACATAACCCGCACATATTTTTAGGTTATTAGCTAGATTTACGATCCAGATATGCGCGCTACCATGACTAGTCTTGACAATCGCTCTTGGGATAACCATCTCGCCGAGACAACCGTGTACAATTATATCGCAGTCTGAGTGCGATATTCTACTTATCGTTACCGGCACGAACTTATCGGTTTGGGAAGGTATAACATAACACAGGTGGGGGTCCGAACAAACCTTTAAGATCCACCGTATGTACAGGGGACTTTACTTCGGCTAGGGCTATACCGAGCAAGGGTTTGTCTATAAACGTCACAGGGAGGTACTCCTCATTTATACGTAATCCACATTTACTAGGAAAGGGCTTGTGATCGAGTGAAAACTTGAATCGTCGTAAAAAGTCGATACCTAGTAACAAAGTATTCTCTCGATCTTGCCTAGTAACAAGATCGAGAGAATACAAGGTCTACTCATCAGCTAACCAGTATTTAGGTCTTTTGCGCAGTGACGTCACAAGAAGTACCTGTCCGAGGGTTCGTTGAAATTCCGGCCTCAGTCGAGGTGTGACTGGAGTCGAAAACTGGTCTCCGTTTTCCTTTATAATATTTATGGGTTGCTAAAATAATTATGCCGTCTCATTGTGCAGTTTCCGGGTGCAGAACAACGATAATGATAATAGTAGCAATGGTTAATGATCTTGGCCCCACCAATGTTAAACTGTGGAACAATCTAGGCATTGATATGAATAATACCAGCTTCCAAAATCCAGCTCATCCAGATAGACAAATTTATGTTTTTGCCGATGCTCTTCATTTACTAAAGCTCATAAGAAACAACTTTATCGACCACAATTTCACTCTCAACAGTCCCTTCAGGAACATCACTAGCGGCAGTGTTCGAGAGCTTGTGATGAGAAGTGAATCAGATCTAAAGACAGCCCATAAAATATCATACAAGCACTTGGATGTTAAAGGAGTCAGCAGAATGAATGTCAAATTGGCTGTTCAGCTGAAGTCAAACATAATTGCAAAATCTTTGCAGTATTTTGGTCAACAAAATCTTCTTAAGAGCAAAGATTGGCAGGACACAAGCAATTTTATTTCATTAGTTGATTCTTGGTTTGACCTATTCAATTCTAGAACGCCAAATATAAAAAAAAGCAAAAGCTGCATATGGCATTCATTTGGAATACCAAAATCAAATTCTCTCAGATTGGCTGACTACAGCCAAAAACATGCGGGTTGGTGAAAAGGGTAGCCTCTATCCATTTCAAAAGGGCATCATTCTATCATGTACTTCTTTAAGCAGCTTATTTGCAATGGTAAGTCAGCGATATAATGTTAAATATATCATGGCTTACAGACTTAATCAAGATGGACTTGAACACCTTTTTGGTTGTATTAGGCAAATGGGCATTGCACATCAACATCCATCCCCTGTGCACTTAAAGCATATGGCATGTTATTCTTCAGCAGGTAATCCTCATATCATCGATAATTCTGCCATATCCTTTAAGTTTGGCAAATCATTTCTTCATAAACACTGATATAATTGTTTGTGGTAAATGGATTCATAGACTTAGATGCTTGTTTGCCCTCTACACAAAGATTAACCTTTAATTTGCCTAGGCACATACTTTACGGAATTTGATTTCTTAATTTAATATATAAAAAATAAACCACAGGAGTAATTTTCCAAAATGGAAACCACCTTTTTAACAGTTGCAGAACATGAAATAGGTTAAGTCTCCCAGAAACACTGTGGTGCCTGTACGGTTTCTCTTTTACCTAACATTTTCACTTACGGTTTCACCATTTTCTGTGTGGGCTCCACTTCTGATGACGTCACAACATGCGCGTGAGTTGACCTTGTATTTTCTCGATCTTGCCTAGTAAGATGTCTCCTGGAAATGGACACGCACTAGTTATTGTGAATCTGTGGATTACTTTTAAGGATGGGGATATTGTGACCACGTCTCTTTCTTCTATCGTCTCTAGTAAAGTGCCCGTTACACCTACAAGCGACCTCGCTTTACGTGCGCGTGAGGCAAACTCAAACCAGTTTAGGGAAGAGCTGTTAATAAGGGAGACCGCACTTCCCGTGTCGATGAAACCTACAACTTTTTTCCTCCTACATTGATCATAACGGTTGGTCTGCCCGTTAAATTAACTTTCTGCCTCAGCTTAAAGTTACTGTCGTCGACATCACTAATCGTGAGGAGCGCGCCTCTTTGCTGAATTTGCCAAGGGGACCCGAGGCCTGCCCTCCCAGCCTTCGTGAAAGGGACACGCGTACCGTCTGTGGTCTGGCCGGCGACAATGCCAGCATACATTGCCTTGTCGTTTTTCTCGGCATTCTGCAGTTGAATGACCTCGTGACCTATGGTAAAAACAGTATGGCGCGACGGGCGTAGCGAGGGATCGGGGGCGTGTGTCGCAGCGATAGGCAGTGGTTCACGAGGGTTACGCTGAGGGGCTCGCGGTGTTCGCGACGAGAACAATTTGTTCGCTTTAGTTACTATCTCAGAGGGGTAATTCTTCATACGCTATTAAAATATCTGCAATATCTGCTGGTAAGCCGCTCATAAAAATCCTAATTAACGCTACCGGATCGCCTATTTCTATGGAATACTCTCTCAAACCCATGTATACTATTCCTTCTATTTCTAACAAGAAATCTTGCTGTGTGTCCAGGTCTCATCGTTTTCCGCTGTAAATTACAGAAGAAATCGCTGCTGTTCGCCGTGCCTTTAAATTTACGTCTTAATAATGACAAAATGAGCCCAGTCTTCTATTGTTTCAAATTCGGGAGAATTTATCACAAGATCTGCGGTTCCTTTGCAATAGGTGCGCGCGAGTCTTATCCTTGCCTCGTCTGCATCTAGAGTTAAGAGTTCTATGCGCCTGAGTCACGTTTCTGAATCTTTACTACGGGACAAGTTATCTTCGCTATCTTACGTCGAAGTACGGGATCGCGTCTTTGTCTATCTTTAATTTGCGGAGGCGCTTTTCCGACTGGCGTTATTCTACTTGTGTCATTAGCGTCGTCTTTTTCGAAAGTCATTCTAGAACTCTGGCTTTCCGAGATTTTCCCCGTATTACTATTACTTAAAAGGTTGGTCATGGCATCTAGAAGGCGGTTTATATTTTCGCCTTGACAAGCGATCATTCTCTTAACTCATGCATACCCTCTCTTGCTTCATTCATTCCATCTCGCGCTTCATTCATTCCTACACACGTAGCAGTCATTCCTACATATGATTCATTCATGCACTTTCGTAGGTCAGTCATACCAATCTGTCTCATGCAGACCCACTACTACCCTTTCGAATAACTGGGTTGGCACCCCTAGCACGGTGTTAGCTTGTGCGCCCTCTGGATCACCCATACTTTCGACTGTCCGTTCATCCATATTTGATTCATCCAAATCAACGTTATTTTCTCCTACTTTTGATTGACTTCTAAGATTTGGCATTTCTGAAGTATACAGGCAGATTGCGGAAAAACAAACGCTCGCTCTAATCATGTACCGAGAAATAAAATAAAAAAACAAGCACATACAGAACTACGATTACGCTTAAATAGTGTGCTAGTCAAGCACAGTACATCAATTTAAACAGATTACATTAACAAAATTAAAAATTTGCATGAATCTTTGAACGTTATCATGCATTTGTATAAACCGTAACCTAACTGGCCGACATATAAATCTGCGTATTGCAGGTTATACATCTAAAAACAAAAATAAATGCGTCAGCTGCTAACAGTTTGTCGAAAACGAGAATACAAAGTGTGTATACTGAATATGCGAGTGAGCGTCTAGTTTATCAGCGCTTTATAATTAATAGGCCTAACTATTGGTCCGTAATTTGTTACAAAAACACTGAACGTGGGCGCGAAAATGAATTAGATAGTTGTCTATATCATAGATCCCACCGCGATATGCATCATTTTATATGTATGTCAGTTGTAGCAATTCTGACGTTACATTCATGCGAGC
>NC_051410.1:39596926-39597175 GCF_015228065.2 Penaeus monodon
CTTTCCTTACAGTTACCTATGGCGATTTTGACCGAGTTTGGAGGCTTAGTTCAGTATTAATAGATATGTCGTTTGCTTATTTGTTCCTTGTTCATTTATTGGTCACTTTTCAGGTTCAGTCTTTCTCAGCGATATTTTAGTAATCCTTTTAGATCTTAAGGTGAAAAACAGATTCATTGTTGATAAGTATTTAAGTGTATTATTCATACTCAAGACATTACAAAACTAAATTACACAGACGAATTACGG
>NC_051410.1:39597722-39597810 GCF_015228065.2 Penaeus monodon
GTGACCCTTTGTCACAGCAACCCCCTTCCCTGGATTCCCTCCTAACATTCTCCCAGAAACTGTGATGTAATTGCTTTTAAACCCCTCT
>NC_051410.1:39598041-39598846 GCF_015228065.2 Penaeus monodon
AACCAATGATCAGACTCAAGGCAGAAGAAAAGTAGTTTATTTTTTATGGTTCGTGAAATTAAAGGTATCATCTGTATCTCTTTGAAAAGATTCTTATTATGGAATATGCCCACATTAAAATGTCATTATTGAGTTATATACAAGGAGACATTTTGTTTAGATGTGTATGGTTACAAAGACAAAAATAAATGCACATCAGCTGATAAAAGGGTGATGAAATATGTGTGGGACGAGAGGGGGGAAATATATTCAGATGAGCTTAAAAGAAGGGTTTTTCTTTACACCGTAGCCTGGTGCATCTGTGGCAAGATTTCCTGTTCTCAGTAGAAAAGTCCACGTGTGAAAAGTAACGCTGATAGATTTGAAACGACAGTGTTTTAAAAAAAATGAACGTGTAGTAGTAGACAGGAGAGAAAGTAGCCCATGAAAATGAGGACATAGCAGATGTTCTAAGTATCTTTAAAGATTTTTATAGCAGTCGATTTTATCGTCTAAATTCGAGTAGAGTAGCTATGTGGATTAACCCCACAGCAGTCCTCCAGTCTTAACGAATTAGCAGTCTAGTTCATGTGTCATTGTGTAGTACTGGAACGACAGACTTTGAAAGGATAATTCAGCATATACATGTGTCATTTACGTTGCCCTTTCATGACTTCTATCTAACTCTCTTTTTGATTCCTTTTGTTAATAAGAATCAATTGCAAGAGTGCCAGTGTTATATGACATGCATGCATATAACTGTTCTTTTCTTCTCATTCCTTCATCGCAGGTTAATTGTCATTAAAGCCACCAGGGATCTTATCTA
>NC_051410.1:39598899-39600233 GCF_015228065.2 Penaeus monodon
TTATTGATGTACTTTACGGTGCTCATCCCAGTTGTTAATGTTTTTCTTTTATATATGGGAATGGACGTATAAACGACACCAACAAATCCACAAGTGACGGCTAGTATACGTACACGAATTACTCGAGGATGAAGGCCGAGGGAAGTACTTTGCTAGAAGGAGATATCACCGACCAGCAAGACCACAGGAGCATTAGAGTCTGTGGTTCAGATGGAATCGCAAGTGGAATTATTTGAGCATTAGAATAACTGCAGTAAATAAAATAAATTTCCTCATGAACAAAATATATGATCGAGGAGAGACGCCACAAGATCTGAGCAAACCTTTCCTTTAGGCCGTGAACACCGCATTGGCAGGGATGCATTTTTTACCAAATATCTTCAGTATATCAGTAGAAGCATGAATGCAAATAATTTACATCACTGCCCTTATGATCTACACAGGAGGGCATCAAAGATACAAAGGGAAATGCCCAAAGAGGGTAAGAGGACAGAACGACCAACAAGCTGAAAAAAAAATCACATCGGTCATAACCAAGAAATAAGAATACACTGAATCGTGTGTTAGGTAAACGGCAAACAGACCAATCAAGTGCGCATATTCTGTTTAGAAAATATCCTAAAGTCGTATGGCAGAACCTTGTTGATGAAATGTAGCAAAAGAAACGTTTCGGAGGCTAAGCGAAACTGAAGACTGAAGTAGAAGTAAACATATATTTAAAATTTTTGACATAAGGCAATGAGACATCGAGAAAGAATGAGAGAAAGATACAGAGCACAAGGGATCCAGTGGGTCCTTCACATTAGGTAAAACGACAGAAAGCCATCATTATCAGGATATATCTATGGGGAAAAAAACGTGGACTTGCGTTCTCCAGTTTCGAAGGCACAAAGGCAGTGAGGGTGTATAAGGCACTACAAATAACTCCTCAGTATAGCTTATATAATTTCAAACATCTCATCGGCTTCTGTAAGGAGCATGAGCCTTATTCTTGCATGAATGAATTAATTTGCATGGTTTTATACCCATACCAAGAAGTTCCGGAATGCCTGCTTTGACTTGTTTATGCCTTGAAAATTTGTTTTTCCTTTTAGTAAAAACATTAGAGCAGTTGCATTTTCTCAAGTGATGTCCTTTCATGCATATTGTTTTTTTTTATTATTTTTTTAGTTGTCAAAGAAAATGAAAACGAAATTTCAGAATCTAAGCAAGAGAAAGGTTGAATTTATTAAGTCTCATTCTGCTTCCAGCATCAGACCACAGTAAAAAATCCTCACTGAAGAGGTTACCCCCATTTCAATATATTCCAGTTATTCAATTTTCCTTGTGCATGG
>NC_051410.1:39600399-39601326 GCF_015228065.2 Penaeus monodon
GGGGAAGTTACACACCTCTTTCTCCAAATATTTTGGTTTGTTATACCTTTTATTCAGTATTGGACTGTTAATGGTCTATTCAAGTGACTAGTCTGTAAAGAAATCTTAATAGAAGAACAAAATATTAAGCGGTAGGGAATATCTTATAATCCGCCGATTTCATGACTCGCCCTTACGTAAGCCTCATGGAGCATAATTACGTCACCTTTTCGGCCAGTAGTTTTCGTTGACAATTGTTTCCATAACTTTCGTTTTTTTCTAGACGTTTGGAAGAATGACAAATAATGTTTACATTTATATGCTAATAGGGCTATTTTCCCTGCGTCAATGCTCCGCGTTTTCCTCAAGACAGAAAGGATACAGGCGCAGTGTTGCCAGAGCGGGCGATTCCAGACACACAGTTCCAGGGTCTGTCACGCGCACTTCTGTCGTGGGATCGATCAAGGTAAGACCACACACCACGTACTCAGTGTGGAAGAAATATAGTAAGGAGAAACAGTGAAAATAGCTGGTCTCTTTAATCCCATTAACGAAAACGTTTCCCGTGGTTCTCGAACGTTTAAGAGTTTGGATACTTAATCTTCCCGCTCATGCAGGGGGGTCACTTTTAGATGATTAATATGATTTGAGGTTCGTTGTAGGTATTTGATTAACTCTGTTCTGTAGAAGGATGTCAACAGCTGATTGATATATAGTATAGGAGGTGGAAAAAGAGGGAGTTCAGTGACATCACCGAACAGCATGCGATGGGAGCCTGTTCCTTGCGGTACTCGGTCTCATTACGACCAGAGCATAGCGGTAGGTCTATACGAAGTGAAGGCGCCGAATATGGTAAGTCAGATGTACTATCGGCAAATTGAGCAATGAGGATAGGACTTCGATAAAGGTATTCCACACATTGCAGATGGCGTAAACTGAGTAAGCATT
>NC_051410.1:39601614-39601741 GCF_015228065.2 Penaeus monodon
TTTGAGTAGAAAATTTTTTTCTGCTGGAATATTGGTGTGACCTCCTTTAATTCTTGACGAGTTTCCTAAATTCAGACGAGAATTTTAGTCAATCAAAGGCAACCTGCGTAACTAATTTCTTAGTCTA
>NC_051410.1:39601955-39602492 GCF_015228065.2 Penaeus monodon
CTATTCACGATTGGTGTCGTGAGTCGGTTATGTAAAGTACTTTACGTCCGTTTACCCAGGGACTGTACACTGAACCCGTTGCTAAAAGCGCTGGCGTATTGAACGCACAAACAGGCAGACGTAAGTAGTGGGGATTTCGAGAAGATCTAGAATGAGTTGTTTGGGTAGATAATGTGTCATTTTTATTTTTATCTTAAGTTCAAGTGTTTTCGCGGTATAGGTTATATGTACTCAACATTCAGTCATCATATACATATTAAATCGTTAATTTAAGTTCATACAATGGCGTAGCAAGGGACTCCCTAATACTGCTTTCATAAAAGAAAGACATGGGAGGCTGAATAAATCGTATCATATGGGACACTGAATTTATATATGATTATTATTAAGATTGCCGACTGATGACTGCATATCTGAGAGAAGAGCTGGATTCTCTAGTCGTTCTAAGCTACAGTATTATCAATAACAGAGTTATATTATTTTTTTAAAATCATTTAAATAACTGCTTTCTATCTGGTAACTATAAACTAATATTTA
>NC_051410.1:39602551-39602665 GCF_015228065.2 Penaeus monodon
GTTATAGCCATTCTTTGGCTGTTAAACCTAGTGTGCGTAGACGGAATTGTAATGCTTTTTATGAACAATTTGTAGATAACTGATAACGTTCGCTCGCAATCTAGAATCCTTGGA
>NC_051410.1:39603019-39603096 GCF_015228065.2 Penaeus monodon
TGCTATTAAGATGCCTTTCTATCATAGGCGAACTTGTCATGGTTTTGAGAATAAAAATACGTGCCTGCTTACTGCAA
>NC_051410.1:39603437-39604287 GCF_015228065.2 Penaeus monodon
TAATGCCGGTCATTCTTTCAGAATACCCATACTGTAATTTTTAACTTTGCCGTTTTT
Organism: Penaeus monodon; assembly: GCF_015228065.2. Lineage (NCBI taxonomy): Eukaryota > Metazoa > Arthropoda > Malacostraca > Decapoda > Penaeidae > Penaeus > Penaeus monodon. Next base: position 39,603,495 of record NC_051410.1, read on the forward strand.
CGACTCTATAAGATAATAAGACTGATTGATTCTTCTGATTTGTACACTTATAGCTACGAATTAATAAATCATGAGCCATTTCTGAGTTGCCAGTCAGTGCGACTACCCTAACCTTTTGTTATTGTGACCGGTAGCGTGTGCGTGAGCGTAAATACCTATGAGTATATACGTATCCATAAATTTTTATTAGTGAAATAAGTATATTAAAAAACTGCCACGACTATTTAACCTAGACAAATAATATCAAAGTAAAAATTTACACTCAGAGGTACAGTACAATGTCTCTCACGTAGTAATCCATAACTACTGGTCTTACGTAAATGTGTGTTCCTAGGTACATCACTTAGGTAAAAATGCCCATTTCGTGACATTTTGGCGCACGATATGGGGTTTTGCATACCTTTATAATGAGCGGAGAAGGACTCCGGTCATAAAAAGATAAAAATTTCTTCACTTCACCTCTGGATATCCCGAATGTTAGGCAGAAAGAAAAAACAAACAAACATGTTTCGTTGTTTCTTCAGATGCAATGTTTATTATCAAGTAAATAACCAGATGATTGAATAAAAATGAGAAAAGCAAAAGCAGAACACAATAATTTCAGACACGCAAGTACGGCATTTTAGACAGGGTTGGGTTTAGTGTATTAATAATGAAGTCATCTTTTGCCATGTCAGGGAGAGGCACAGGATTCTTTGCGAACCCTAATTATGCTCGAGACTTTTATGTAACGAGAACTTTTGAAAATCTTATGCTATCAGAGTTTGGAAGTTTCTGATCCCCAATTATACGT
>NC_051410.1:39605136-39609038 GCF_015228065.2 Penaeus monodon
AGGCTAATGGGTACTGTCATATTTTCTCTCTTACATCCTTCACCCCTCTCTTGTTTCTTACTCTTGCTTTTATTTTTAGTTATTATATGTTGTATTATATCATGAACCATTGGATGTACAAATTAATAATTCCCACTTATTTGGCTGGCAGGAAACAAGCTCAGCATGTCGGGCAGCATGAATAAGGTGACACCAGAAAGGAACTCAGAAGAGACTCAGAAGATCGGGATCTTGGGCAAAATCAGCGGCGTTATTATAGGCCTCTTGGAACACGCCTTTTATTGCTACGGGAAGGCGATATCACGAGCGCCTTTCGTCTTCATCTTCCTGTGTCTGCTGTTTACTGGATTCTGCGCGATTGGCCTTACGAAGTTCACCACAGAGGAGCGGCCCTTTAAGCTCTGGACGCCCACGAATTCTGATTTCCTCAAGATTACGGACTGGAAGGAGGAGAACTTCCCCTCGGATCTCAGACTCAACATGGCTATTTTCGAGGCGGATAATGTTCTCGAGAAGCGGGTTATCTTGGAAATGCTGCGAGTACACGACGTCGTGGTCGGGACTTCGGTGGGAGACGTGTCGTGGGAAAGAGTCTGCGCAAAGGTCCCCACGCTGACGGCCGCGCTTTTCGGAAGACGCAAGAGGGACGTCGGAGATGAGGCTTATCCTGGGCTGCAAGAAGAGTCGAGGTTTGTCAGGCAGACAGATGATTATGAGGAAGAGGAGTTAGACTGGAGTTTAATCTTGTCACGGGATGGCTACTGCGATTTCCAAGCGAATATGGAGCAATCTTGTCTGGAAAACAGTCTTTTAGAAGTATTCGGTTACGACAGGAGGGATATAGAATCACTCTCACAAGAACAAATAATCGACGACATCAATTACGCGGACGTGAGCGCCGTGTTTGGATTTCCCTTAAACGCCACGAAGTTCCTGGGAGGCATTGAGAGGGACGCCGACGGGCTTATTGTGAAGGCTCGAACCGCGATGCACTTGTGGTTCACGAAAGTCAACCGCACAGCCATCGAACTCGGGGAATATCTGAACGATGGCGGATCAGGATCCCAGGTTGACCTCATGAATTTCAACTGGGAGCAAGAGTTCATAAAGAATGTTTTGAATGAGACGGATAGGCCCGGCAATATTTCTTTCTACCTCGGCGCCTCATCCAGTTTTGGAACCATCAGCAGCAGCAACATCGAAGGAGACCTGCAGTTTCTCAGTGTTGGTTTCGGCATTGTGTTTATTTACGTTGTCGTGATGCTTGGAAAGTTTAATTTGGTGGAACAAAGGCCTGTGCTCTCTCTGCTCGGCCTGTCGTGCGTGGGGCTAGCGGTCGGAGTCTCGTATGGCCTTTGCTCTGCGTTTGGCGTCCCCTACGGCCCAGTCAACAGCATCCTGCCTTTTCTACTGCTTGGCCTTGGGATCGACGATATGTTTGTGATAATGCAAGCATGGAATAACCTCACCCCACAAGAACAAACTAAAGACTTGCACGAGAGAATCGGCAGTGCACTCAGACATGCTGGAGTTTCCATCACAGTCACATCTGTCACCGATTTTGTAGCTTTTGCCATTGGAAGCACGACTGTGTTGCCAGCCCTTAGGTCCTTCTGCCTCTATGCTGCCATTGGCATCGCAGCAATATATTTTTTCCAGTCGACGTATTTTGTAGCCTGGCTCTCCCTCGACCAGAGGCGACTAGAAGACTCTCGACACGGGTTTCTGTGGTGTTGGAAAATAAAGAACTGGACCCCCAATGAGTGCAGCCAGCGAGACCTGTGCCAGACTTTTTTCACCGAAGTGTATGCTAAGTATCTGTTTAAGCTGCCAGTGAAGATCATTGTCATTGTTGTAACGGCAGCCGTTGTGGCGGTTTCCGGTTGGGGGCTTTCGAATCTACGCCAAGAGTTCGATCCCATTTGGTTTTTGCCTCAAGATTCCTATCTTTATAATTTCTTCGTGAAGCAGAAATATTACTACCCTTCCTCCGGTGAAGAAGGCACAGTTTATTTCGGAAACATAAGTCTGTTAGCTGAAATGCCGAAAATTGAAGAACTTGTTAAACAGCTGAACGAAAATGAATACGTGGCCGAAGTTGATAGCTGGTATCCAGCCTACAAAAAATACTGGGAAAAGCAGGGTATTTCGGTCCCTGATCCAGAACAGACTGAAGATGGTTTTCTGGATCAACTCTCGCAGTTTCTACACTCGCCAAGTGGGTCCCCTTATAGAAGCAGGAATTTTCGTTTCTCAAGCGAGTTAATTTGCTACGAGAAAGCTCCTCCAGTAACTGCTTCGAGCATGAACTATAAACACAAACTGCTTAAGTCGTCTCAAGAGAAGTCCAAGGCAATGGAGGATGTAAAGGCTATCGTCAGAAACGCAAATTTTACGGGCTACGTTCGTCCATGGTCGCGAGCCTACGCAGGCTGGGAGACGGACCAAGTCATCGAAGAAGAACTATACAGAAACATGGGTCTCGCTCTTTTGGTCGTGTTCGTGGTGACTCTCCTGTTAATTGCTAGTCTCCCCACCAGCCTCATGGTTCTCGTCTGCGTGTTCCTGACCCTGATTGACGTGGGCGCGCTGATGCACTGGTGGGGCCTCACCATCGACACCGTATCGTGCATCGACTTGGTGCTAGCCATCGGGTTATGCGTGGACTATGCAGCGCACGTGGGACACACATTCATGACGCACACCGGCACAAGGGATGAGCGGGCCAGGGCCACCGTCGGGAGGATTGGCCCCGCTGTCCTTAATGGAGGATTTAGCACTTTCCTCTCCTTCGTCTTCTTGTCGAACTCTTCGTCTCACGTCTTTTTGACGTTTTTCAAGGTAAGTCGCATTAAACACCTATTCCTGGTTTATTATTAAAAGCAAATATAACTGTCATATGTTATGATTTAGTCTCTCGATAAGTATGTCAGCATTCAATATTGAGTACACTTGAAGCCAGTGGCGCTACCGGGAGAGGCAGGAAGAGGGCTCGCTCGCCTTTCGTAGGGGAAGGGGGGAGGGATGAAAGCTATTTTAAAGAAGGTAAAATTGGGAATAATAATTACAGATTTCTAAATATAAATACTGAAATATATTTGCCGTAACCTTAATCTTGCATCATTTACCTGAGAAAGGAAGGTTGTGCACATGTCAAAAACTCCAAGATATTATGATGGCGTTAAAAGCATGAAGGCGTTTAGAGGTATATTCAATAGTCAACAAATTACTGCATTTTCGCACATTACTCATTGGCGTATGTACGAGAAGGTATACGTGTGCGTGCGCACATACACGTTATGTGTGGTAATCTGCATGAAGCAAACCTAAAATAAATAAAAAAATCTTACTTTTTGTTTTTCTTCTCCACCAGGTATTCTTCGCTGTGTGTCTCTACGGGCTCTACCACGGCCTTGTGTTCCTCCCCGTGCTCCTTTCTCTCGTGGGCCCGGCACCCTATCCGACCGCCCACGCCCTTACGTCTCAACCTACCCCCGTGTTCACGCCCACAGAGAAGAGAGGCGCCATACCGAATCATGAGTTCATAGAGAAGACGCTTGATACTGAGAATCAGCCTGAAGTTAGTCTGAAGCAGGACCTTGAGAAAGAAAGTGTACAGATGAACGGAACTTCTGATTCGAAGCAAGCGAACCTTGACGATCAGCTAGAAAAATATTAGGTTTATTTTTAAAAATTATTGATGCGTGTTCTTCGTAATTTTTATTATGAATCTTAAATAAATTATTGAATATTCTGGTAAGAGTGTGATTTATCATGTATTCCCTGTTTGGTATTGGTAATACTGAATTTAAAATAGATATAAATTCAGGTATGATCTACTTAGCACAGAACAAGCAGTCAGATGAAAAGAGAAAAATATCTGATACTATACTTTATGGCAA
>NC_051410.1:39609656-39609890 GCF_015228065.2 Penaeus monodon
TAGTTCAGAATATCACAAAAGCATTATGATTTCTCTTTTCTTTGTTTATTACTATCAATTATGTGTTTGTAATTTATCAACTGTTTGGAGAATACAAAATGAAAAGGGAATGCAATGCTGACTTTCCCATAATTAAATTAAATTTGTCAGGATTCTGGTGTCATCACACGGGCATGAAAATCCTTTTTTTTTTTAACATTGGATCATGTCTTGGTTTTCCCTATCTAAAGGAAA
>NC_051410.1:39610153-39611285 GCF_015228065.2 Penaeus monodon
CTGAAGGAACATATTGTACTTTTTTTTTTTTTTTGCCAAAATAGGGGAAGTAAAATATTCTTTCAGTAATTTAATACCCATTGCCTTTGGAAATATCAATATAAACCAAAAGGTATTTTGGTTAATAATAAAGAAATCTCTTTTATACAGGAAAGGTAACACTAATGCATAATAGGAAGCAGTAAAAGAAAATTTCCTAGTTAATGACTAGTATATTACTGATTTTATTACAATAAAATATTACAGTATTCTAATAATGCTACATAATAAAAATACATGAAAGCATTTGCTCTTCTGACACTGAACATAATTCAAAATCAGTTTGAACAACTTGCAAGTAAATCATGACTATATTCCTTTCAAAAGTAAAAAGTGTTGTTCTAGTAAACAAAAAGGTGATTTGCAAATCAGGTAATCGAGGTTTTTCTTGCACATGAAAGAGAGCTCAAAGTAGCAGACAGTAGCAGACATACTCTGATACCTGAAAACTGGCTTCACTTTTGATTTATTGAGAAAGTAATACCATTCAGACTGTTGATACCCATTAAAAAAATTATACAAACAGATAGTGCCGTTGGTACTTTTTCCATCACTTTTTTGGAAGGTAGCACTAGAGACTAGGTTTATCTGGAGCAATTTTTTTTTTTCCCCCCCCAGTTCTGGCATGTGGCATTTTTCGAGTTTCAGATCATTAAGTAGAGCCCAGATTTTCAAATGTCAAAGTAACGGTGATACTTCCCCATCTCTGCAAATTTTTAAATGTACTGCAAACAGTAATAATATCAGCAGTCCAATTACCTTCACAATTCTACCTAGTAAACACTACTCGATGCTGCTAAGTGCTTGAGTAACAGATTACAATTTCAATAAGAAGTATTAAAAAAATGGGATATTTTGCTTCTTCCCATAGAAAACCACATCAATTTTCTGACATTGGCATCCCTATCCCAGCTCAGAAGACATTTCTTACAATATTATCTTTTAATTTTATGTAATATCATGCATTTTAAAATATACATACATAGATATGCCACTTAGATTATGAAATATGATCATAAAAAAATTAAACAATTCACTTTAGAATATATACCAATATCTGGATATGCTATAATCTAATGAAATAAGATTATTT
>NC_051410.1:39611361-39612463 GCF_015228065.2 Penaeus monodon
TCTAAGCTCATCCTCCATCTCGAAGGGTTGAGTACAAGAAGAATGTTCTTTTGAAGGATCAACTTGCAGGTTAATACTTCGTACAAATGCATGACAAAAAAGCTCAGTCTTTCAAAGAGCAGTGCTACTTTTTCAATTATTTATTTTTCTCTTTTGTGTTATCGAAGCAAACACATTTTGAAGTTTAATGGAAGTTGATTCATAAAAAAAAAAAAAATCTGTATTAGTGAATTATACTGAATTTACAAATAATTCTAAATGGCTTTCATCAATAACACAATAACAAAACTCATTATAAGTCTGAATTTGTACAAAGCATCAAGACGTATTTCTTGAATTCAAGTACAAACAATGAATGTGTAAAAATTATACGTGTAAATTATTACTAAAGAGAAACTTACAAAATGGCCAGTAATATCTTAGATATATGAAAAATGCAATAGTCCCATCATTAAAAAGACTTCATCGAGTTCAATATAGATTCTACACTCTTATTATCTGAATTAGGAAGTTCATTTACAATAAACATATTGTGAGTTCACAATTATAATAGCTCAAACCACACCAAAATAATTGCCTTTCTATTAAACTAAGTTGGACTTATCATATACTGTACACAGAAAACAATTCTAAATAAAAAGACAATTACATCTGATAACAGAATATTACAATACAATCATGCATTCATGCATTTATGTTCAATAATCTTTGGGATATTTCATAAAGTCTACAGATTTCTCAAACACAAAAAGGTATGATAAATACAAGAACAACCAATGTGCAGATCTCAATGTACAATATCATCTAGAGAAAAAAACTTAGCAGATATTACCAAAACATTCAGAAAGAAAGATATGGAGGCTGATTTTTCCTTTTGCTAAAAATTCCTATTACCTTTATTCAGTATGAAGTTTGCCCCAATAAGTAACTCAGTCAAATTATGAAACAATATACAATACAATAAATTCAGCTGCAAATTATCAGAATACTGTGTAAGTGGATTAAAATGTGCCATTTTTTATTTTTCTGTAAGTACACAAAAAAATATTGTTTAGGAATGTTAGAAGCTGTCAGAACATGGCTGTGTAAGTGTAAGGGGCTG
>NC_051410.1:39612536-39615680 GCF_015228065.2 Penaeus monodon
TCTGGTATTGCACCCTGATCAACACACAAGTAAATACACCAAAAACTAACAGGTTGTTTAACTGCGTAAAAATATGGTCACTCTGTCTCAAAACATCAGTATGATTTCAGCACCTACAGACACACCTTCTATCTATGTGGGCAAAAAGCAGAGATATAGGCAGGTCACCAACTATGCAAGATGACGGGAGTACAAAAGACATCCAATGATATATTTACAATACTGTGTTTATATGTTTATACCCAAATAAATTATTTTCTTTAATGGGTTCATCACATTCAGTTCTTTATATCCCTCTATTCATTATAACTATTACTCTCAGCTGTATCAGAAAACCATTATATAGTATAATCAGTACCCTAAATGTCTAGTTTCAGCTGAATATATAAAAAATATAGAAAAAAATATTTCATGATTAAGAATTTCTCACTTTCCTAGAATGTATAAAAATGCTGCAAAATGATTAAACTTCCTGGGTGACTCATACCATCCAGCAAATTCATTTTATGATTCGTTTCATGATCTTAAAGGGTAGTGGTAGAAGTATGAAGCTTATAAATATGGGTATTTACAAAATACCAATTATCCAGACATAGGATAACTATTTCCTACAATCTTTAACTAAACCCAAGAAGCTTTCAGCTAAATATTTCTGCAATATACAGGTGTTCAGAAGTAAAGCTACTATGCTTTATAAGGCAATACTTACTTTAGGTCTACCTACTACCTACCATATGTTTTTCTTTCTGTTTCCTGTTATGTGACCTGAAATATTTCCAAGGCTGTTTGAAAATGAGAACAATATTTGAGAATAAAAAATATGACCTTTTTTTCTTTCATCTCTTATAAATATACTATTCTACAAGTGTAATGCTTTTTACTCTTACATACAAAACGATCTTAAATGACTTTTTCTATATAGTTATGTGAAAACAAAGAACTTGTAACTGCATAACTGAATGCCATGCTACATTAATCGGTTATCTAAGTTCATTTCCAATACAGGAATTCACATGGTTCTTTTCAGTTGGTTTGGTTATAAGTGTGTATTTGCATTAGAAACTTGTGGTTATTATCTTCACAATACCTTCACATTTTGACATTTATGTTCATGCAAAAGTAATGCACATGCATAACATAAACAAAGTTCATACAAAATATACATATGAATATACAACATATAAATGATTACAGCACAACTATAATGGGATTACAATACTAGTACATAATATCAAAGGTTTGCTGAGTATTTACAAATTTTGTTATCCCTTATTATCCACCTTGCTAATGGCAATACAATCACTATGTTAATAAAATGGGACTCATGTTAGATAACTGGCAGACCTCTTTGATTCTGTTTTACAAAATGAAGATTATAAGTGACAACATAACAACAACAAAATATATACTAATAAGTCAATAAACAAATTACTGTCAGTTTAAATGGATGAGAGTAAGTAACCAATTATAGTTTCAGAAGACAGTAAATTGTTTCTTACAATACTGACACACTCTGGGATGAGGAATACCTAACAGCAAAAGACCAGGTGTTTTAGGAGATAAAGTTTGTTATGTAATATTTGCACACATAAGAAACTGAATGCAACTGGTAATCAGTTCAATAATAAAGACATGTTAGCATGACTCAAAGGAATTATTACAGCAGTATAATTAACCTGGGCAATGCTGGCCTAGTATCTCAGGTGATGATTTAATAATTCAGAACCAGGCATAGTTTTCAGCACCTTCCTCCATAATTTAGATTTTCATGAATATTTTTCAAATGCTTTCCTTTTCTACTTCCTACAGGTGGAGAATGCAAACAAAAACAGTAAACCTGTATGAGTTCCTGTCAATAGCTGAAATCATATCCATATCAAATGCTTTACGACTATAGGCTTTTTTTTAAGCTGTGGTTACACATGCCTTATCTGATCTTGAAACCAAGCTAGCATAAGGGATCATTACCCTTATGTCAGGTCTAGGCATGCTATCTGGATAACTAGGGGAGCCAGACCTAGAGCTCTATTTGTCTAAATCTTGCTCGGCTTTCTTGGAGGTAAGGTGAACTTTTGGTCTATGATTTGTTTATCTATGTGAAATATTAGTAAAAAATTATAATATAATAAAAAACAACAACTTAAATGTGTACATCAAATGTAGCATTGATTATTTTACAAAATGGTTTACTTCGAAGAAACAATAAATTGAGAAATAAACATTCATATGAGACTAAGAAAGACTACCCACAGGCAGACTGGGAGAAGATCTATAAAATGTTGTACATTTTTTTTATTTTCTGAGGTACTAAGAATTTCCTCATCTTCATGCACTGTATTTCAAGTTTATTGTTTTCTATCCTGCTGATCCAACTGGCCAACAAATTAGCACAAAATATGGTACAGGTTATTGCAACTAATATTGTCAAGATCAGCTTGGAATGCCTAGACCAGGGGAGTGCAATTCTAATGAAACCAATATGGGAGGATGGGCAGCCAATGGTTGCTGTAGGACCAAGGCTGAGTCTGAGTAGCAGTTTTATAACTTTAAAGGCTTCTTGAACAATCAGGGTTCTTATGCAAACTGTCCTATCCTGTGTTTGTTTGATGACCTCTGGCCAGGACTGTCACTATTTGTCCAACTGAGCAGTGTAATGCATAGGTGGTGACTATGAAAACAAGCATCCCGATATGGCTGCAGCAAAAGAATGAGAATTCTTGAATTTTGAGAAGGAAGTTAAAAGAAGCTGCACTTGTTAAAGAATTAGCTTTCTACTGCATGAAAATAAGCATGAAAAATGTTGTGGTTACCCTGCTAACATGTATTTCTTGATAACAACCTCCTTGCTACAGCGTACTACCTCCTGAGATAGTATAGTTAGCACTGTCTATAGACCATATGGGATTCTATCAGCTGGACTACTTTTCTGTTTGCTACTGTATATGGTAATGCTATTATCCTTAAACAATTGCAAGAATAGTCTATAACAAAACTATATGATGTCAAATTAGTCATGATTACAAAACAGCAAGGTGGTACTTCAAGACACAATACACACTTCATAAATCATGTCTGCCTGCTTTGCTATACAACGTGGAACTGTATGTATAAATGGCAATGCTTTTCTGGAAGTTTTGAAGTACT
>NC_051410.1:39615737-39615802 GCF_015228065.2 Penaeus monodon
ATAAAAACATTTGCCCATCCTAAATCAACTGGCTCTAATTGTTGATTTTAATTTTTTTTCTTGGG
>NC_051410.1:39615902-39616318 GCF_015228065.2 Penaeus monodon
ACTTTCTCTCCTGTCTACTACTACACGTTCATTTTTTTTAAAAACTGTCGTTCCAAATCTATCAGCGTTACTTTTCACACGTGGACTTTTCTACTGAGAACAGGAAATCTTGCCACAGATGCACCAGGCTACGGTGTAAAGAAAAACCCTTCTTTTAAGCTCATCTGAATATATTTCCCCCCTCTCGTCCCACACATATTTCATCACCCTTTTATCAGCTGATGTGCATTTATTTTCGTCTTTGTAACCATACACATCTAAACAAAATGTCTCCTTGTATATAACTCAATAATGACATTTTAATGTGGGCATATTCCATAATAAGAATCTTTTCAGAGATACAGATGATACCTTTAATTTCACGAACCATAAAAAAATAAACTACTTTTCTTCTGCCTTGAGTCTGATCATTGGTT
>NC_051410.1:39616549-39616637 GCF_015228065.2 Penaeus monodon
AGAGGGGTTTAAAAGCAATTACATCACAGTTTCTGGGAGAATGTTAGGAGGGAATCCAGGGAAGGGGGTTGCTGTGACAAAGGGTCAC
>NC_051410.1:39617184-39617432 GCF_015228065.2 Penaeus monodon
CCGTAATTCGTCTTTTTAATTTAGTTTTGTAATGTCTTGAGTATGAATACACTTGAATACTTATCAACAATGAATCTGTTTTTCACCTTAAGATCTAAAATGATTGCTAAAATATCGCTGAGAAAGATTGAACCCGAAAAGTGAACAATAAATGAACAAGGAGCAAGTAAGCAAACGACCGATCTATATAAATAGTGAACTAAGCCTCCAAACTCGGTCAAAATCGCCATAGGTAACTGTAAGGAAAG
>NC_051410.1:39617486-39618250 GCF_015228065.2 Penaeus monodon
GCTCGTATGAATGTAACGTCAGAATTGCTACAACTGACATACATATAAAATGATGCATATCGCGGTGGGATCTATGATATAGACAACTATCTAATTCATTTTCGCGCCCACGTTCAGTGTTTTTGTAACAAATTACGGACCAATAGTTAGGCCTATTAATTATAAAGCGCTGATAAACTAGACGCTCACTCGCCTATACAATATACACACTTTGTATTCTCGTTTTCGACAAACTGTTAGCAGCTGACGCATTTATTTTTGTTTTTAGATGTATAACCTGCAATACGCAGATTTATAAGTCGGCCAGTTAGGTTACGGTTTATACAAATGCATGATAACGTTCAAAGATTCATGCAAATTTTTAGATTTTGTTAATGTGCTTTATGCTTGTATAGCACGATCTGTTTAAATTGATGTACTGTGCTTGACTAGCACACTATTTAAGCGTTATCGTAATTCTGTATGTGCTTGTTTTTTTTTTTATTTCTCGGTACATGATTAGAGGAGCGAGCGTCTGTAACACCACTGTTTTTCCGCAATATGCCTGTATACTTCAGAAATGCCAAATCTTAGAAGTCAATCAAAAGTAGGAGAAAATAACGTTGATTTGGATGAATCAAATATGGATGAACGGACAGTCGAAAGTATGGGTGATCCAGAGGGCGCACAAGCTAACACCGTGCCAGGGGTTATGACAACCCAGTTATTCGAAAGAGTAGTAGTGGGTCTGCATGAGACAGATTGGTATGACTGACCTACGAAAG
>NC_051410.1:39618325-39620978 GCF_015228065.2 Penaeus monodon
GCAAGAGAGGGTATGCATGAGTTAAGAGAGATGATCGCTTGTCAAGGCGAAAATATAAACCGCCTTCTAGATGCCATGACCAACCTTTTAAGTAATAGTAATACGGGGAAAATCTCGGAAAGCCAGAGTTCTAGAATGACTTTCGAAAAAGACGACGCTAATGACACAAGTAGAATAACGCCAGTCGGAAAAGCGCCTTCGCAAATTAAAGATAGACAAAGACGCGATCCCGTACTTCGACGTAAGATAGCAAAGATAACTTGTCCCGTAGTAAAGATTTAGAAACGTGACTCAGGCGCATAGAACTCTTAACTCCAGATGATGCAGACGAGGCAAAGGATAAGACTCGCGCGCACCTATTGCAAAGGAACCGCAGATCTTGTGATAAATTCTCCCGAATTTGAAACAATAGAAGACTGGGCTCATTTTGTCATTATTAAAGGCACGGCGAACAGCAGCGATTTCTTCTGTAATTTACAGCGGAAAACGATGAGACCTGGACACACAGCAAGATTTCTTGTTAGAAATAGAAGGAATAGTATACATGGGTTTGAGAGAGTATTCCATAGAAATAGGCGATCCGGTAGCGTTAATTAGAAGGATTTTTATGAGCGGCTTACCAGCAGATATTGCAGATATTTTAATAGCGTGTGAAGAATTACCCCTCTGAGATAGTAACTAAAGCGAACAAATTGGTCTCGTCGCAAACACCGCGAGCCCCTCAGCGTAACCCTCGTGAACCACTGCCTATCGCTGCGACACACGCCCCCGATCCCGTCGCTACGCCCGTCGCGCCCTACTGTTTTTACCATAGGTCACGAGGTCACTCAACTGCAGAAAGCCGAGAAAAACGACAAGGCAATGTACGCTGGCATTGTCGCCGGCCAGACCACAGACGGTACGCGTGTCCCTTTCACGAAGGCTGGGAGGGCCAGGCCTCGGGTCCCCTTGGCAAATTCAGCAAAGAGGCGCGCTCCTCACGATTAGTGATGTCGAAGACAGTAACTTTAAGCTGAGGCAGAAAGTTAATTTAACGGGCAGACCAACCGTTATGATCAATGTAGGAGGAAAAAAGTTGTAGGTTTCATCGACACGGGAAGTGCGGTCTCCCTTATTAACAGCTCGTCCCTAGACTGGTATGAGTTTGCCTCACGCGCACGTAAAGCGAGGTCGCTTGTAGGTGTAACGGGCACTTTACTAGAGACGATAGAAGAGAGACGTGGAGGTCACAATATCCCCATCCTTAAAAGTAATCCACAGATTCACAATAACTAGTGCGTGTCCATTTCCAGGAGACATCTTACTAGGCAAGATCGAGAAAATACAAGGTCAACTCACGCGCATGTTGTGACGTCATCAGAAGTGGAGCCCACACAGAAAATGGTGAAACCGTAAGTGAAAATGTTAGGTAAAAGAGAAACCGTACAGGCACCACAGTGTTTCTGGGAGACTTAACCTATTTCATGTTCTGCAACTGTTAAAAAGGTGGTTTCCATTTTGGAAAATTACTCCTGTGGTTTATTTTTTATATATTAAATTAAGAAATCAAATTCCGTAAAGTATGTGCCTAGGCAAATTAAAGGTTAATCTTTGTGTAGAGGGCAAACAAGCATCTAAGTCTATGAATCCATTTACCACAAACAATTATCTCAGTGTTTATGAAGAAATGATTTGCCAAACTTAAAGGATATGGCATGAATTATCGATGATATGAGGATTACCTGCTGAAGAATAACATGCCATATGCTTAAAGTGCACAGGGGATGGATGTTGATGTGCAATGCCCATTTGCCTAATACAACCAAAAAGGTGTTCAAGTCCATCTTGATTAAGTCTGTAAGCCATGATATATTTAACATTATATCGCTGACTTACCATTGCAAATAAGCTGCTTAAAGAAGTACATGATAGAATGATGCCCTTTTGAAATGGATAGAGGCTACCCTTTTCACCAACCCTTATGTTTTTGGCTGTAGTCAGCATTTCTGAGAGAATCTGATTTTGGTATTCCAAATGAATGCCATATGCAGCTTTTGCTTTTTTTATATTTGGCGTTCTAGAATTGAATAGGTCAAACCAAGAATCAACTAATGAAATAAAATTGCTCGTGTCCTGCCAATCTTTGCTCTTAAGAAGATTTTGTTGACCAAAATACTGCAAAGATTTTGCAATTATGTTTGACTTCAGCTGAACAGCCAATTTGACATTCATTCTGCTGACTCCTTTAACATCCAAGTGCTTGTATGATATTTTATGGGCTGTCTTTAGATCCGATTCACTTCTCATCACAAGCTCTCGAACACTGCCGCTAGTGATGTTCCTGAAGGGACTGTTGAGAGTGAAATTGTGGTCGATAAAGTTGTTTCTTATGAGCTTTAGTAAATGAAGAGCATCAGCAAAAACATAAATTTGTCTATCTGGATGAGCTGGATTTTGGAAGCTGGTATTATTCATATCAATGCCTAGATTGTTCCACAGTTTAACATTGGTGGGGCCAAGATCATTAACCATTGCTACTATTATCATTATCGTTGTTCTGCACCCGGACACTGCACAATGAGACGCATAATTATTTTAGCAACCATAAATATTATAGGAAAACGGAGACATTTCGACTCAGCACACTCGACTGAGGCGGAATTTCAACGAACTC
>NC_051410.1:39621078-39621899 GCF_015228065.2 Penaeus monodon
CAAAGTCACATACAGAGGATCTAACAGAGATCTATGTAAACAAACAAGAAAGTCTCCATTCCTTTATTATTGTTCCTCCTACTAAATGGCCATTCTATAACAACATTGTTCAAAAAGTTTTCAGTTGGTAAAGATTAAATCAGGATTTCTTTCACTATACTAACTCTAGAATGAATGAATATGTGTGTGTGCACTCTATATATAGATATTGGCATCATAATTCCACCATTAAGGCAAACAGATAATAATTTTTCATAAGAGAGAAAAAAAAAGATAAACAATCTCATGGTATTGTGTCTTGTGATTGTCCTCAGACATCAAGAATATCAAATTAACATTTAGGGAATGTTTTCATTACTCTAGCCCAATGTTTGTGCTGATCAGAATCATCAGGCCGACATCAGATCAAATATATCAAACCATGACTATGTTTAGCTGCTGTTAACACCTGAATTATCACGACTAATATTTCAGATAAGAATGAACAAGCTACAAATATATAATACCTAACTTTATGTAACTCAAGAAGACAAAAAAATGTTAAATATAAAAATAATGCTGGTTTTGTACTTCCCTATATTCTGAAGCTAAAATAAGTTAAACAATGCTCTAGGAATCAGTGTTCTTCAAATATACTCATAACAGCATCAAAAATTAACATTAATGAAATGAAACAACCATCAGAGGAACACTGAAAAAAACAATGTTAATCTTTTCTTTTCAAACATTTAGAGTAAATTATCCTGTTTCCTTCATTACTGAAGCTATGAAATCTGAAGTACTAGATAATAACCGATGAAACAAGCGAGAATCATATGTGT
>NC_051410.1:39621951-39622303 GCF_015228065.2 Penaeus monodon
GCGAAGTTACTTTTCAATCTTATATCATGTTTTTTCATGGAATCTTAACAGCTTATCAGTCCCTGTGAAACATGAAATATAAGCACAATCTATCATTGTCTGTTAGGCATTTGATAATCATTTATTTTCCTACAGGTGATTAGAGGTTCAAATAACCTTTACTGAAGGAAGTATATAAGAGCTCGTCACTTTCAATTCAACTTTCTTGTATCTTGTATATATACCTGTCATACAGATATCAAATATCTCAAAATAATCATAAAAAAGAAGAGATAATTTGCCCTAAAGAGTTCAAAGCTCTGAAACTGACTTTCAACTTGCCAGAAAATAATGGAGTACCTTTTTCATAATG
>NC_051410.1:39622376-39622681 GCF_015228065.2 Penaeus monodon
CATACAGGTTTAAGGTCTACCCAGATAAACCTCTTATGCTTCACTCTCTGGATCCTCCTCCTGGGTCACTTTTCTGGGGTCTCTAGCAGGGGTGCTCTGACTGCTCTTGGTTGAAACAGGAGGTGTTCTTGGGGTTGAGCCAGGTAGGTCTCCATCCAGAATGAGGAACTGTCCATCAGAGCTCACCTGAGGAGGATCGTCTATATCTGGGAGTTGAGCAATATTGGCCAGAAGGAGTCTCTGAAAATGAAAGAAGATTCTTGGTATCATTTTCCACACACTGTAATAAAAATAAAATTCTCGAG
>NC_051410.1:39622723-39622798 GCF_015228065.2 Penaeus monodon
GGTAATTTATGTTTAGGAGTTGAGTAATTTTGGCTAGAAGGTTCCTGAAAATAAGAGACTTATTGGTTTTATATA
>NC_051410.1:39623242-39623465 GCF_015228065.2 Penaeus monodon
CATCCGTTAGACCTTAAGCCTTTATGTGCACTCTGGAGATAGCAACAAACAGATTTTTATCAAATATCACCCAATATGCAGAACATACAGTTCTGAGACCCAGATAAGGGTACACATAACGAGAAAGTCTACTGTTAAATAATTCTGGAGATTCCAATATACAGTACAGCCTGAAATATGAAAATGAAATTCCAGACATCATTGCACGAAAAAATATATCTCA
>NC_051410.1:39623490-39623680 GCF_015228065.2 Penaeus monodon
CCCCCTTACATATTTCAGTGAAGTTACAGTTACATTTTTGATTCAAGCCAATTTTACTTTAGCTTATAACCTTTAGCTTGACATATTTCTAAAATATACCTAGCCACGACTAAATTCTTTGGAAAATGCAAGGTCTCCCGAAGCAACTAATTTAAGGAGACCATCTGTAGAACATTTTTATCTCTTACTA
>NC_051410.1:39623732-39623998 GCF_015228065.2 Penaeus monodon
ATTGCTCTCCATCTCTTCATGCGAGTTCTGTCCTTCTGGTTTAATCTTCTAGCTGTTCTTATCTCATGACAGCTGAGTTGTCAAGGGAAAAGTGAACTGGTTCTGATTTGCCGATAATTGGGGTTGATTTCCCCCCCCCCCCTCCTGGAATCCTGTATGTGCTTCAAATCAAAGAAGGGCATTTTCACCACCAAATCCCTCATTACACCGTCTCATATATAATGCTGTATTCACAACTCCTTGTCCAACAAGTTAGACAAAATATC
>NC_051410.1:39624789-39625830 GCF_015228065.2 Penaeus monodon
TGCACTATAACTATGAAGGTGAGTATCAAAATTAAATATAGATGTATAATTACAAGTAAATTTTTTTTTTCTCATAATTCTAATGCCAAAAACTAAATATAACAAATACAAAATATCGTAAACCAAATTGTAGCTATAATTCTTCAGATGGTCTCCTCCAGACAGTAAGTTTGTGCCATTATGAAATTCTTCTTATATTTGGATTAAGAAATTCATAGATGAATTACCAAACTGTGCAATAATTATTTCAAATTGCAAAGATTGTGCAACCACCATCTATTAGTGCAACCATTTTTTACTATATCCAAAAACTAACAGCCATAAAGTGTGGTCTGGCACCCAGAGAAAACAGAAGAATTTCTGATGTGTTTATTCCAGCCTTATTTGACTTCTTACAGCAGTTAGCACAATTGTTACACAAAGCATCCTTAGATTAAGGGAGGAGAAGTAAGAAAGACAGACAGAACGAGTTACTTGCATCACCTCACCTAAATTAATTGGCAGTACAACCTGAGCACATTCAGTTTTATTCACATGCTACAGTATCTGCCAATTGTCCATGCTAAAAAAAATAACAATGAAATTAGCAGACATGGCTTCACTGACTTGGGAATCATGGAATCAGCTACCTGTTCCACCTAAAGCTATTATCAATTAAGTTATTATACCTGGCAAGTAGCATACCTCTGATGGTACAAAATGATTCCATTTATCCCAACATTTCTGAACATGCAGTTGAGAATTATGTCATCAGAATTATCAACATTGGGAAACAAATCAAATCATGTCTGCTACTACATGATTCCCATCAAATAACACTTACTGTTTCCTGTTTCCTCTTCTTTTCCTGCGTCTTCTTCTCAACGATTTGGTGGTAAGCTGTCTTTGCTGCTACGCCAAGGGCACAGCAGATTTCTGTTCCACTGCCCTCTGCCTCGAACACATAGCAGGAAAAGCTAGCGGTGTCAGTGCCTTCAGTGTCCCGCTGTCGCACAATGTAACCAACTAGCCTGAAATATCAATCACCATGGAACACACAGT
>NC_051410.1:39626106-39626962 GCF_015228065.2 Penaeus monodon
TGCTTGACTGTAAACAAAATTTTTTATCATACTAGCACATTTTTCTCTACCATGCTAACATCTGGCCACCTTCTCTCAAGTCTTTAATGCCAAAAATAGTTCAAAGAAAAAATAGCTTATTGACAATGAGGGGTACCAATATATTTGGAACCATATTTGGTAGCTCTACCATACTTGGATAAAATTAGGTGTCACTGCTATATAAACGAGTGCACTGGGGTATTCAATAAAGATTGAAATAAAATTTTAGATAGAGATAAAGCATGATTTTTTTTTTTACTACTGAGAACTCCCACTGTACCTACTTAGAAAAATACAGAAGTACAAGACATTAAGTAAAACAATCATTCATTTATAACTCACTTGTGATTTTCACTGTGAGCTGCCCAATAAGCAACATCGCTCAGACTATGTCGCAGACAAACATTGCCCGTTGAAGGCTCTGAGAGAATCAAGTGTGACTGCGATGTGGAGAGGTGCAGCTCCATGGTGGAGAAGACGTTGTGGATAGCTCTGGCTGCCAAAATCCTGCGCATCACCTCACACACCACAGCCTGGCCTGGAGATTTCACAGCAATAATCTTAACTCTAGTGAAATAGATCACTGGTGTTCTTAGAATTTGCAAGTTCAAAAGAAGAAGAAAAAAAAAAGAGTGTGGTTTATGTTACTACTGATGAATATCAAAATCAGTCAATTCTGATATATATATGTATATTTTCAAGAAATTTTATAATGACAAATATAATTCCAGAGGCAAAGGCATTTCTTCTTATGAATCATGAAAATAATAAACCAACTGTGGTATAATTTTGGCTGAGGAACTAACTAAACTTGTAAAGAAGGTACAGATGAATC
>NC_051410.1:39627036-39627450 GCF_015228065.2 Penaeus monodon
CTTCTTTTCCAATTCTACAGCACACACTAGCTAATGAAAAAAGAAACTCTCAAAGGCTAAATAACTTTATTCAAAAGCTAATTGAAAAAACACTAGAAGCTGTTTTATCTATGGATCTCTTTTTGTTGCCATACTTTGCATAAGTACTGTAGCACAAACTATTCTAAATTGCTTTCAATCAAAACCTTTCTATCAATTGTGTCTAACTCACACTTACTGCTTATGACACTAACTCTAGCGTTTTACAAACAAGTAAAATATTTTTGCAATATGAGATTCTGCAATAATACGTGATAATGTTACATGTCTTAATCAGAAACATTTTCGTACACAATCAATCTAAAAACTGGCAATTCATATAAAACAAGTGCAAGCTAGACTTTGCATAAAATAGCATCTAATACATCTGCTCTG
>NC_051410.1:39627477-39627800 GCF_015228065.2 Penaeus monodon
CTTATCCAGGACAGGCAGTCTTCACTTAAAGCCGTATGATTTCCGTGGATTAAGATGATAAACAGCAGAGAGAGAAGAGGTTATAGTGTGACTTCTCAAAATAAAGAAACATGCATTATCAATTTGCTAACAATAACTGATACTTCACCATTGCTTGTGCTACCCACCTGAATATTCCACTAATAAATGCACATACAAAAAATATTGTAATTATGGTAAAAATAAACGATGTGGTTCTAAAACTAAAATTTAAGTAATTACATGAATGGTTCCCTTATTTCCACCTCGCAACTAAAATAGACAAATCCCTCTACTCTCACATG
>NC_051410.1:39627918-39628138 GCF_015228065.2 Penaeus monodon
AGCTCACTCACTAAACATGTCATACACACATAACCTACCAATCATCTAAATCAACATTAACTAAAAAAAAAGAGGTAAAAGTGGATTTTGAACCTTTCCTCTCCTGAATTTCTAGTGAAATGAGGAAAGTAATTTACTCAGCCAAGGATGACACTGTTGCAAAAGCAACATTTCTGACATTAAGGAAGAAATGCCTGTGTGGTGAAAGTCATTTTTGTTA
>NC_051410.1:39628176-39628338 GCF_015228065.2 Penaeus monodon
CTGAAATATGAAGAAACAATCAGTTGTGTACAAGAACAGCAATTTCAAACCATCAAAATTATATGGTTCATAATGCTTAAAAGGTTAAAACATCAAAATAAAAAAATTCATAACATGCATTTTAAGTCCATGGCATCAGGGATTATATGCTTGTGTTCTAAG
>NC_051410.1:39628639-39630767 GCF_015228065.2 Penaeus monodon
ATGGGAGCAAACAGATAAAAGCCTAGTCAGAATGAAATATATAAAATAAAAGGAGATGAGAAAATCAGGTTAAGTAAAAAGGAGAAAACTTAAGAGATAGTCAAGAGATGGAAACAAAGAAATGGGAAAGATGAAGAGAACGAAAACAGTGAGAAGAGGGACAAGAGTAGAGACGCAGAGAGAGAAGAGAGACAAGGAAGAGAATTAGTAAGAGTAGAGTAAGAAAGGAACAGACATGAGCATAGAAATCTTGGGATCAATGAAACGTAAATGTAGAGAAAAGAAAGACAAGAAAAGATTGAGGAAAGGAAAGAAAATAGAAGAAGGGGAAGAAAGAAAAGAGAAAGAGAAGACAGGGAGAAAGTGAGAAAAAAGAGGGCACAAAAAGATAAAAGAGAGGAGACAAAGGAGAGAGATGAAGAAACAAAAAATTTCCAGCATGTATATTTATTCATAATGGTAAATGAGAAGACAATGTGAGTTCCACACATCCATGCACTTATAAAAGCCTTTAGTCATGCCACTTGCAATCTACTTATTAAAATAAAAGGAGATTGGAAATAATCATGCGCTTTTAACTGCTCTCAAAATCACGGTAACAACACACTCAAACCTCTACTCCACAGATAGTCATAAGTATGTGAAACAAATGACTTGGGAATATCTTATTTCACAAACATAACCATTAGTGATCGCTGGGCAGGGTTAGTCACCCCAGCTGAGGGAAATGATAGACTCTCTAGGAGAACTTTAGTAAGAGATCAGCATTTCTAGGCAAGGACAGCATTCATGACCATTTAAATATTCTTTGGGTATCAAATTGAATCTCCTTAATGTGTAACATAAGAAAACAAAAAATTATTTGCTTGTGAACAGAAATATTTAGGGAAATTGGGGCTAGTTGTTACAGCTCAGCAACTATTGAAGATATGCTCATCCACTGTTTTATAAATGGATGTCTTGCTGCTCTTTTCAATTTATATATTTACTCATCCTGTCAGGGTCTTATTCTTTAACAGGCCTATCATTACTTTTTCACTGAAGATTAAATTTCTACTTCTTACTTGTATTGCAGGAGCAGTGCACTTTGTGAGTCAATACTATGCTTTCTCCTAAAATCTACTTTAGTGCACGTCCATACATTATCATGCTGTGGCAAAATTAAACATTTCATCCTCAACAAGTGTTTTTGAGTGATTTTAAAAATCTTCCTACTGCATATTTATCATGAACTTGATCTGCCTAATAAAGCAATAAATCACATTGCACTAAAAACTTCGATTTCCAGTACATACAGCCACACTATCTGGTGAGCAAATAGTGTCCATACATATGAGGAGAATACTATCTGATTGTATCCTATTTCATGTGAGTTTGAGTTATGTGATACATCTTAAGCACTAACCATTTCATTGTTTCATATTGCCCTGGTACCATTCCATCCTCAATTGTTCCCCACAATTTACAAAATGCAAGAGAACTATCTATGAAAGACATCATATGTTTGCTTTCCCAAGACTGATCATAAAACCTGTAGCAGAAAGAAGTCTGAATAGTTCTGTTAAGGACACAATTTAATTTCTGCAAACACTGTTACAACTGACCTCTGTGCTCCCTAAAGTACCATAGAATCATTATATTTTACTAGATACATAACGTAACATTTACAACATAATAATACATCTATCATTTAAGAAATGTTCAACTTAGTACCACTGAAAATAACAAGAAAAGTAAATCTGATTATCATCATGATGTTTTGAGTATAAACTTACTAACATGCATCTTTGAAATGGAAGAGTAATTCATATAGGAATTAATCTTAAAAATGATCTATCCTTTGCCTGAATGCCTCCTTTTTGACTACATGATGTCAAAAGTTTATTCTAGCAATCATACTGCATTCTGTATTTAACTTATTTGTGGCACATCTCCAAACAAACATTACAACACAGATTTTTGGGTAGAATCTACAAGATATGATATTCATAGATACAAAATGCACAGCAACCATAAAAAGTATTGCTACAATAACTGACAACTGCAGGGTTCTCCCACAGCTATGTGTGCTACACACATAACAGTATGACTACCTCAACTCTAAAATCAAAAAGAAAAGAATTTTTTT
>NC_051410.1:39630824-39631478 GCF_015228065.2 Penaeus monodon
CTTAGATTGGATGACCAAAAGGGTATCTGAAGTGTGACTAATAAATAATAACAAATTCTTACCTTCAATCTAAACAAAGCTACATCACAACATACTCCCTCAGGAGAAGCCTGTTGTATTTAAAGACACTGAGGTCCAAGAGCCCTGCAGTGCACGTCACAACTCATAAGTGAAACAAACTAAGTCATCCTCGAGCACTGTTCACAGATCACTCTACTCTGGGGAGAACCCTGCCCTGAACATGAGATAAACCACTCACCATCTATGAAAGATACAACTGAAAGGAAGGCAACACAAACATCAATCTTTACATGTAAAAAAGTTAGTTTAGCACACAAATATTAAAGATTATGCATTTCTTATCCTCGGAGCAAAATTGAATTGCAATGGTGTTAAAAGGGTATTATTACACTCAACACTTTACCTATACCACATGAGTTAAATGTCACTGGAAATATTATTCTTCCCAAGTCCTGACACAATTAATTAAACTTAGACATATCATCTGCAAAACAGAATCTATGGTGAATTACATAATTGTTTATACTGTGGAATAAAGACTCTTTTATACTCCTCTCACATAAAATAAAAACTTATCAGACCCTTGATAAATTTGATATTGATACAATTTTGATATTCCAAGGAATAGGTATA
>NC_051410.1:39631509-39631791 GCF_015228065.2 Penaeus monodon
TCTGAATAAAAATGATAAGAAAATCTTCTAATACTATTTCCATATTTCTGACATATGTCTCCATTAATCTCTAATACTGCTTCTCGTCATTTTCAATCAAGAAGAATGGAAAAGATGAATCAATATACCATTCCTTTTTAAACCACAAATGAACATCTGTCTAGTGTTGATGTCCACTTAAAAAAAATAAATAAATAAAAATTGTTATTTATGTTGCAGTGAAATGACAGACTTGCAAAGATGGAGGCAGTTTATTAAACAAAAATTCAAAATTTTACAGAA
>NC_051410.1:39631822-39632155 GCF_015228065.2 Penaeus monodon
TATTTCCCTGTATAATTACGCTTGATGGTGATGAATGATGAATGTAGATGACAATTAGCAATTACCATGAAATTAGTGTAAAATTTCAAATGATACAGATGAAAATATAGATTTCTTAACTTGGCTCAATTATTCATTTCTTTTTTTTACTGATTTCAACATTTTATGCAACTTGAAAATTTTAACTTGCCATTCCTCCAGTTCTGTGCAACATGAGGATATCCAATCTAGTGCATGTTTAAAAGTGCTGTTCAAATGACTCACCTAATTCCTTTTAAAAATCAATCAAAACTTGGGGGAACATGCAAATTCAATACAGCCGAAAAGAAAAGA
>NC_051410.1:39632215-39632475 GCF_015228065.2 Penaeus monodon
AATTATGATCATAATAACAAAATCAATAAAGGTGCATTGTCATGAGAAAAATTATTTCACAACACCAATAGTGTGGTTTTTGGGTAAACTTAAGAAAAAGGAAAACCATGCACTGTCTGAGGCTGAGGCAATCAGAATTCAAACACTTAGCAGAAAACGACATTAATAGTTAACTGCATGAAAAACTATGATCTTGAAGTTTCATAAATATTTAATAAAAAAACAGGCCTTTCTATTTTTTCTGATGAGCACATCATGGG
>NC_051410.1:39632604-39632687 GCF_015228065.2 Penaeus monodon
TCACAGTTATTATAATCTATGAACCTAATATGATGATATTTTTCATGTGCAGGAAACAAATCAAGAACTTTTACACGTGAAGT
>NC_051410.1:39632773-39634169 GCF_015228065.2 Penaeus monodon
GGTGCAAGAAAATATCCAATCCTCTATACCTGACACTGATGCTAGCTAATAAATGTCAGTAGTGTGATCCTAAATGGTGAATTGTGAAACTCGTTACAGGTTATGTTTCTTTCCGAGAGGACTTTGAATTACCAGCACCCTTTGGATTCTTTTATTATCCTCATCCTCACTTTTCTGGCATTTTGTTGTCAACTGGTTATCAAGCCTTTTTATTTCATTCCCTATTTTCCCTAGAATTTGATTTCAATAATATTAATTCAAAAATGTTTTATTCAAAGTTATACACAGTTACACTGACCATAGATTCACTGAATTAATGTGTTTACAGTGAATTTTTCACATTCAAGAACATGTCCCTGAGAATCCATAATATGTGGTGAATGTATATAATTCTTTATTTTAAATCAGGATACATCTATATGCATTTACATTTACATTTCGAACTTATGGATGAAGAAAATCGACCAAAAAATAGATCCTCAACTGAATCCCCAGTATATAAAATTGTGGGGTGAAAAGCAAAACACTGGCTGATACTCTTTATAAAAACAGAAAAACATCTGGAGCTCACACTCAGCTAGAAGAAGGTATATAGCTAGAGTTGTTAAAAAGTTACGGAGATGAGTACTCCACTCATTGTGATGTTTGCTCTAACCTGTCCATTCTAGTGGGCTGTGCTGATGTTTATCAATGCAACAGTATGAGTAACATGGAAGACTGGTGTGATTCCATGACAATTAATATTTGTCAAAAAGAAGAAGCAAATATGTGAAGATCTTGACTATGTCATTATATTGAATGCTCTTTACTGTTCTCCTTGAAATAGTCAGTTTACTGCAATGCACTGGGAATACAATATGCAATGGGACCACTCCCACTACACTCCCCAACCAAATACTCAAGTTGTCGGCAATAGCTGCTGGATTGGCAATGCACTAGACACTGGGTCGATGTCCTGTCACATCATGCATAGTTAGGCCTTTTATGCCTTGTGTGCTCTAAATAAGTATTCACTTTTTTGGTCTTGGCTGTAGTCATTGAGAGGGAACAGCCCCTCAAAAGTAAGGCTAAAAGTTTCTTTTTAGTTCCGTTACCTAATCAATCATTTATGCTGCAGCCAAGAGCATAGAGAGCGGAGTCATTTTATGATTCCTACACTTCTAATTTTTCCCTCAACTATCTCCCAGCATGTTTGGGTTCCTGATGAAGTTAATCTGCTAAGAAGTAAACCAAAATTCAATCCATAAATAAAAGTAATTATATTTTTTGTCCTGTCCATATGATCCTGTTTAATAATGGTTAAAAAGGGCACTAAGAACTACTTCCTCATCTTTATCTTCACCTTTCAAGAGAGATACTCATTTGCATGCATCAATGTGTAAATAATCATTAAATG
>NC_051410.1:39634199-39634916 GCF_015228065.2 Penaeus monodon
AATAATCACCCAATCCAGTTCATAACTGATGGCATTATAATCCCTAATATAGCTGCTAAAATTCACTGCCTTCTTCTCACTCTATAATGTGTGAAGCATTATTCAGTGCCATACTTGAAACTTGCATATAATTCATGTGTAATAAACTGAAACCATGACACACACAAGAATAAACTTAAATCAGCACACCTGACAACCCGATGGACTCTATTAGGCATGACAACTTCATATATGGGCTTCGCATTTATATTCAGGAATAATCTAAATTCTACAAACTAATATTTTCAACTAGATTTAGTTTATATTCACGTCTGGTAAGTATTAAAGTTAAGTTAAAACCATGTCAAACAGCAAGACACATCATGATCACTGCCCACCAAAAAAATTTACAAACTTGGTAACAATGGCCAATTTTCCTAATCACCTAATGTAATCTCCTAATTCTGAATGCCTCCATGATGGATAAATTAGCACTCTTACTTACCTTTATCAACATTGACACCCATAGACCCAAGGAAGCGGACTGTGAAGAATTTATCAGTTTCTTGTTTTACGACTTTGCCCTCGGCACCATCATCTGTGACATCTTGTTCGCTAGAATGGATTAACAGAAAGACAGTCTTGAAGTTGTTTATCTAAAAATACTTGGGAAATATAGAAAATAAAGACACTGCTATGGCTTTAATCTACTACCTAAATATACCTTACAATCTGTTG
>NC_051410.1:39635833-39636379 GCF_015228065.2 Penaeus monodon
TTTTCTCAGCAGCAGTGGATTAATATATACACCAAAAGTACATTTCACTGCTACTGCTGGGAAAATCACTCCAAAACTAGCTATGGTACTGGTCTAAAATAAAATAGTGCCATCAGCAAAAATACACTATCATCACTTTCTCTTGCACTATTTACAATACCACCACGAGTACTACCAACAGTTTGGGGAGTGATTTGTAATGATTACATTTTTGTGACAATTTTCAAACAACAAATACCCCTGGAGATTTGATGATGTTTCCTTATTCTATGAAAATATTGAAATCAATATTCCACAACAGTACCTACAAAGGACCATACCTGTCATTCTGACTATCGAGATTAAGTGTGAAAGTTTCCTCGGGGGAAGTGAGAAGATCAAACACAATAGGAGCATCAGCGGGAATTGCTGCTGCTTGTGGCATTGTGGCAGAAGCTGCAGTGCCTGATGGAGGTGATGCACTTGCTGTAGTGGGTGTTGAAGGAGCTGAGCCTATTGCAGCTGATGCAGCATGGAACTTGTCAGCCTGAAATGCAAATTTGCAAC
>NC_051410.1:39636686-39636988 GCF_015228065.2 Penaeus monodon
TATCAAGCACGTTCCAATGCTCACAAAGAACTGGCCGACTCCTGAGAACAGAGAGGCTGGGGCTGCCTTCTCATCCTTGACATATCCTCCATCCTTGGCCAAGTTATGGATTGTCAACATCCACTCATCGCGCTCGCGGTCATTGAGTGCCTGAAGAGTTACGGACCTGCGGTGTTACAAAAAGATATTTCCTTTGAGTCATTCTCCTACGGATATTGAAACTCTTAACCAGTTCAGGTCAAGTGATCCTATTCTTCCTTTATACAGTAATGCAACGCTATATGATTTCTAAAACACTGCAG
>NC_051410.1:39637098-39638083 GCF_015228065.2 Penaeus monodon
GGCACCAACAATAATAAACATCATAAAAAGTATCATTTATCTTTTCTCTGAACACCTACTTTTTACTAGTAGCAACCTGGAAGACATGGCGCCGATCATCTGTGTCTGTAGCATGAACGAGGGTAGTTAAGTCCACCTCTAAGAGAAGCGACCCGGCTGCGTCGCCCTTCACAACGCTCATAAGGTTTCCTCCCTCCAGGAACACAAACTGCCTCTCCCAGGAGCTCATCACACCCATATACTTTCTGAGGGACATTTGTTAAGATAAGCTAGATAAGGTCGACAGTGTTATGGATACCTGTCTCTAACTCATCTTACAATAACTATTACTAGACGTTATGAAAAATGATGCAAATAAAGAAGAGAAATTCCAAACCCAATCATATTTCATTGAAATACCATTTTCATTAAGATTAGATATGGGTTATGATCTACATTAATTTTTTATAAAATAAAAACTAACCTCTGAACATTGAGATATCCAGCTTTATTGGTGAGGGTTGTATCGGGTGGCAATGAAGCGATGTCTGGAGGTGGTTCCGCATAGTACATCAGCTGTGACTGTGTAATGATGGAGTCTATCAGCTCCAGTGTGTCTTCTCTTTCCTTTGCTTGGTCTTCAATGACACTGAAATGGTGATTATAAGGACTTATATTCATGAATGTAGTTAGAACAATACCATAAGGTCTACTAACAACATCAAATTTCATCTCTGTTAGATTTCTTTTACATGATAATCTCTTCACTGAGGGCTATGTCAGGTATACCGTGTACATATAATGCATATGCATTTTTATTCATTTTAAGTAAGTATCTTTCTCTGAATGAATACAAATCTTTATCAAGAAGTATAATATCAACTGAACATATGATAACTAAGACTTTACTACTGATAAAAAATCAATGAAATTCAATCTCAAACCAACAGGTATAATCACAATATCTTTGTTAAAAACTCTTCAGGGAACTGAATTGTTTACTCAT
>NC_051410.1:39638314-39638388 GCF_015228065.2 Penaeus monodon
TCCTCTACAATCTTCTCACACTCAAGAAACAGAGAACCACTTTTCACACAATCCTTCAGGTGAACTATAGGCAA
>NC_051410.1:39638701-39639216 GCF_015228065.2 Penaeus monodon
GAACCCAGCAGGGTCTGTCACGCGCACTTCTGTCGTGGGATCGATCAAGGTAAGACCACCACCACGTACTCAGTGTGGAAGAAATATAGTAAGGAGAAACAGTGAAATAGCTGGTCTCTTTAATCCCATTACGAAAACGTTTCCCGTGGTTCTCGAACGTTTAAGAGTTTGGATACTTAATCTTCCCGCTCATGCAGGGGGGTCACTTTTAGATGATTAATATGATTTGAGGTTCGTTGTAGGTATTTGATTAACTCTGTTCTGTAGAAGGATGTCAACAGCTGATTGATATATAGTATAGGAGGTGGAAAAAGAGGGAGTTCAGTGACATCACCGAACAGCATGCGATGGGAGCCTGTTCCTTGCGGTACTCGGTCTCATTACGACCAGAGCATAGCGGTAGGTCTATACAGGAAGTGAAAGGCGCCGAATATGGTAGACGTCAGATGTAACTATCGGCAAATTGAGCAATGAGGACATGGACTTCGATAAAGGTATTCCACACATTGCAGATG
>NC_051410.1:39639514-39639646 GCF_015228065.2 Penaeus monodon
GACAAATTTGTTTCTGCTGAAATATTGAGATGTGACCTCCTTTAATTCTTGACGAGTTTCCTAAAGGTCAGACGAGATCATTTTCAGTCAATAGCAAAGGCCAACCTGCGTTAACTATATTTTCTTAGTCTA
>NC_051410.1:39639883-39640408 GCF_015228065.2 Penaeus monodon
GAGCGAGTTATGTAAAGTACTTTACGTCCGTTTACTCCAGGGACTTGTACACTGACCCGTTGCTAAAGAGGCGCTGGCGTATTGAACGCACAAATGGCAGACGTATAGTAGTGGGGATTTCGAGAAGATCTAGATATTGGAGTTGTTTTGGGTAGATAATGTGTCATTTTATTTTTTTATCTTAAGTTCAAGGTTGTTCCGGGTATAGGTTATATGTACTCACACACCTATGTACATATATACATATATAAAATCGTTAATTTAAGTTCATAAAATGGCGTAGCAAAGGGGACTTCCCTAATACTGCTTTACATAAAAGAAAGACATGGGAAGCTGAATAAATAGTATATATGATTTTCACTGAATTTATATGATATTATTATTAAGATTGCCCGACTGATGACTGCATAATCTTGAGAGAAGAGCTGGATTCTCTAGTCGTTCTAAGCTACAGTATTATCAAATAGCAAGAAGTGTATATTATTTTTGTTAAAATCATTTAATATTAACTGCTCTTCATCTGGT
>NC_051410.1:39640566-39641522 GCF_015228065.2 Penaeus monodon
AGAACCCTACCCGACCCACGGATTCTTCTAACTATTTAACGTGGATGGTTCCAACCCAATGGCTGACGTATATTTTGGCTTTCAGTCAACTTCGTTCTCTGGAGTATGTTTATTTCTATTCCGTTTCCGTTCTTGGTTGTTGCATGTTTCAGGTCCCACATGGATGGCGGGATAGAACTGCTTAAATTTCTCCTAATGCCGTGACAAGGGCACTCTTGTACTGTGCGGCTTATTCGTTTTAGATCTTCCACTGGATTTGTTTGTATGGATTGCTATGTTTACGCTGTGGTCTTTTGCTTGTAAACTCGATTTTTAGCGTAGCTCCTGCTGATTTACTGAGAGAACAATATATTTGAAACGTAAATTTAAAAGCCTCATCCTGTTTTTAATACTCTAATTCTTATCTTTAATATACCTTTTTGTATTCGACGAACGTCATACAAGGTTATCTATATTAATCCATGGATTGGGTTGTACGAGATTCAAGACAGGATGACTTTTTAGGAAGTTTAACCTATTGATTAACGGAATTGTAATGCTTTTTAATCTTGATAATGATTTTACGTTCCTGGTCTAACTCCGTAGACCTATTCGTTTTTGACTATCTAAGCTTTACTCAGGAAACCTCTTCAGTGTTTCGTCCTTATATATTTCTATTCAATGCTTGTAAGTTTAATTTTATGAACGAAATTTGTACTGTGGCTAGCGCTCAGTTTAGTGCAATTGCTCTGACGATTTGGCGATCCGCGTCCAGGGTTTTCACAGCTCCTGGGACATCTGCTGAGCCGGTACCAGGGGTCTTGCTCGGGGATGAAACCTTCTCCAGGGTATGTCTTGATGACATGAGAGAACGGCCGCTCATCACATGTAGGTTTCAGAGGTGAATTTAAACGATCCTTATTATTTGGCGAACTGTATGGTTTTGAGAATAATCGTGCCTCTTACTGAAATAATTC
>NC_051410.1:39642035-39642900 GCF_015228065.2 Penaeus monodon
AAAAAAATTGACTTGTCAGTCTGTAATCCTCTCTTGGTATCATTAATGCCGGTCATTCTTTCAGAATACCCAATACTGATAATTTTTAACTTTGCCGGTTTTCGCCTCTATAAGATATAAGACTGATTGATTCTTCTGATTTGTACACTTATAGCTACGAATTAATAAATCATGAGCCATTTCTGAGTTGCCAGTCAGTGCGACTACCCTAACCTTTTGTTATTGACCGGTAGCGTGTGCATGAGCGTAAATACCTATGAA
Source organism: Penaeus monodon (assembly GCF_015228065.2). Lineage (NCBI taxonomy): Eukaryota > Metazoa > Arthropoda > Malacostraca > Decapoda > Penaeidae > Penaeus > Penaeus monodon. The sequence goes on from NC_051410.1 coordinate 39,642,297, forward strand.
TATATACGTATCCATAAATTTTTATTAGTGAAATAAGTATATTAAAAAACTGCCACGACTATTTAACCTAGACAATTAATATCAAAGAAAAAATTTACACTCAGAGGTACAGTACAATGTCTCTCACGTAGTAATCCATAACTACTGGTCTTACGTAAGTGTGTGTTCCTAGGTACATCACTTAGGTAAAAATGCCCATTTCGTGACCTTTTGGCGCACGATATGGGGTTTTGCATACCTTTATAATGAGCGGAGAAGGACTCCGGTCATAAAAAGATAAAAATATCTTTACTTCACCTCTGGATATCCCGAATGTTAGGCAGAAAGAAAAAACAAACAAACATGTTTCGTTGTTTCTTCAGATGCAATGATTATCATCAAGTAAATAACCAGATGATTGAATAAAAATTAGAAAAGCAAAAACAGAACACAATAATTTCAGACACGCAAGTACGGCATTTTAGACAGGGTTGGGTTTAGTGTATTAATAATGAAGTCATCTTTTGCCATGTCAGGGAAGGGCACAGGATTCTTTGCGAACCCTAATTATGCTCGAGACTTTTATGTAACGAGAACTTTTGAAAATCTTATGCTATCAGAGTTT
>NC_051410.1:39643596-39646337 GCF_015228065.2 Penaeus monodon
AGGCTAATGGGTACTGTCATATTTTCTCTCTTACATCCTTCACCCCTCTCTTGTTTCTTACTCTTGCTTTTATTTTTAGTTATTATATGTTGTATTATATCATGAACCATTGATGTACAAATTAATAATTCCCACTTATTTGGCCGGCAGGAACAAGCTCAGCATGTCGGGCAGCATGAATAAGGTGACACCAGAAAGGAACTCAGAAGAGACTCAGAAGATCGGGATCTTGGGCAAAATCAGCGGCGTTATTATAGGCCTCTTGGAACACGCCTTTTATTGCTACGGGAAGGCGATATCACGAGCGCCTTTCGTCTTCATCTTCCTGTGTCTGCTGTTTACTGGATTCTGCGCGATTGGCCTTACGAAGTTCACCACAGAGGAGCGGCCCTTTAAGCTCTGGACGCCCACGAATTCTGATTTCCTCAAGATTACGGACTGGAAGGAGGAGAACTTCCCCTCGGATCTCAGACTCAACATGGCTATTTTCGAGGCGGATAATTTCTCGAAAGCGGGTTATCTTGGAAATGCTGCGAGTACACGACGTCGTGGTCGGGACTTCGGTGGGAGACGTGTCGTGGAAAGAGTCTGCGCAAAGGTCCCCACGCTGACGGCCGCGCTTTTCGGAAGACGCAAGAGGGACGTCGAGATGAGGCTTATCCTGGGCTGCAAGAAGAGTCGAGGTTTGTCAGGCAGACGATGATTATGAGGAAGAGGAGTTAGACTGGAGTTTAATCTTGTCACGGGATGGCTACTGCGATTTCCAAGCGAATATGGAGCAATCTTGTCTGGAAAACAGTCTTTTAGAAGTATTCGGTTACGACAGGAGGGATATAGAATCACTCTCACAAGAACAAATAATCGACGACATCATTACGCGGACGTGAGCGCCGTGTTTGGATTTCCCTTAAACGCCACGAAGTTCCTGGGAGGCATTGAGAGGGACGCCGACGGGCTTATTGTGAAGGCTCGAACCGCGATGCACTTGTGGTTCACGAAAGTCAACCGCACAGCCATCGAACTCGGGGAATATCTGAACGATGGCGGATCAGGATCCCAGGTTGACCTCATGAATTTCAACTGGGAGCAAGAGTTCATAAAGAATGTTTTGAATGAGACGGATAGGCCCGGCAATATTTCTTTCTACCTCGGCGCCTCATCCAGTTTTGGAACCATCAGCAGCAGCAACATCGAAGGAGACCTGCAGTTTCTCAGTGTTGGTTTCGGCATTGTGTTTATTTACGTTGTCGTGATGCTTGGAAAGTTTAATTTGGTGGAACAAAGGCCTGTGCTCTCTCTGCTCGGCCTGTCGTGCGTGGGGCTAGCGGTCGGAGTCTCGTATGGCCTTTGCTCTGCGTTTGGCGTCCCCTACGGCCCAGTCAACAGCATCCTGCCTTTTCTACTGCTTGGCCTTGGGATCGACGATATGTTTGTGATAATGCAAGCATGGAATAACCTCACCCCACAAGAACAAACTAAAGACTTGCACGAGAGAATCGGCAGTGCACTCAGACATGCTGGAGTTTCCATCACAGTCACATCTGTCACCGATTTTGTAGCTTTTGCCATTGGAAGCACGACTGTGTTGCCAGCCCTTAGGTCCTTCTGCCTCTATGCTGCCATTGGCATCGCTGCAATATATTTTTTCCAGTCGACGTATTTTGTAGCCTGGCTCTCCCTCGACCAGAGGCGACTAGAAGACTCTCGGCACGGGTTTCTGTGGTGTTGGAAAATAAAGAACTGGACCCCCAATGAGTGCAGCCAGCGAGACCTGTGCCAGACTTTTTTCACCGAAGTGTATGCTAAGTATCTGTTTAAGCTGCCAGTGAAGATCATTGTCATTTTTGTAACGGCAGCCGTTGTGGCGGTTTCCGGCTGGGGGCTTTCGAATCTACGCCAAGAGTTCGATCCCATTTGGTTTTTGCCTCAAGATTCCTATCTTTATAATTTCTTCGTGAAGCAGAAATATTACTACCCTTCCTCCGGTGAAGAGGGCACAGTTTATTTCGGAAACATAAGTCTGTTAGCTGAAATGCCGAAAATTGAAGAACTTGTTAAACAGCTGAACGAAAATGAATACGTAGCCGAAGTTGATAGCTGGTATCCAGCCTACAAAAAATACTGGGAAAAGCAGGGTATTTCGGTCCCTGATCCAGAACAGACTGAAGATGGTTTTCTGGATCAACTCTCGCAGTTTCTACACTCGCCAAGTGGGTCCCCTTATAGAAGCAGGAATTTTCGTTTCTCAAGCGAGTTAATTTGCTACGAGAAAGCTCCTCCAGTAACTGCTTCGAGCATGAACTATAAACACAAACTGCTTAAGTCGTCTCAAGAGAAGTCCAAGGCAATGGAGGATGTAAAGGCTATCGTCAGAAACGCAAATTTTACGGGCTACGTTCGTCCATGGTCGCGAGCCTACGCAGGCTGGGAGACGGACCAAGTCATCGAAGAAGAACTATACAGAAACATGGGTCTCGCTCTTTTGGTCGTGTTCGTGGTGACTCTCCTGTTAATTGCTAGTCTCCCCACCAGCCTCATGGTTCTCGTCTGCGTGTTCCTGACCCTGATTGACGTGGGCGCGCTGATGCACTGGTGGGGCCTCACCATCGACACCGTATCGTGCATCGACTTGGTGCTGCCATCGGGTTATGCGTGGATATGCAGCGCACTGGGACACACATTCATGACGCACACCGCACAAGGGAGAGCGGCCAGGGCCCCCCGTCGGGGGGATTGGGCCC
>NC_051410.1:39646437-39646576 GCF_015228065.2 Penaeus monodon
TATAATTTAGTTTTAAATTTAGTCAGGTAGTACATAGAGATGTAAACATGAGGTGATGATATAAACAGTAATAAAAATACCTAATGAAAAAAAAATTAAAATCAACAATTAGAGCCAGTTGATTTAGGATGGGCAAATG
>NC_051410.1:39646640-39648598 GCF_015228065.2 Penaeus monodon
AGTACTTCAAAACTTCCAGAAAAGCATTGCCATTTATACATACAGTTCCACGTTGTATAGCAAAGCAGGCAGACATGATTTATGAAGTGTGTATTGTGTCTTGAAGTACCACCTTGCTGTTTTGTAATCATGACTAATTTGACATCATATAGTTTTGTTATAGACTATTCTTGCAATTGTTTAAGGATAATAGCATTACCATATACAGTAGCAAACAGAAAAGTAGTCCAGCTGATAGAATCCCATATGGTCTATAGACAGTGCTAACTATACTATCTCAGGAGGTAGTACGCTGTAGCAAGGAGGTTGTTATCAAGAAATACATGTTAGCAGGGTAACCACAACATTTTTCATGCTTATTTTCATGCAGTAGAAAGCTAATTCTTTAACAAGTGCAGCTTCTTTTAACTTCCTTCTCAAAATTCAAGAATTCTCATTCTTTTGGCTGCAGCCATATCGGGATGCTTGATTTCATAGTCACCACCTATGCATTACACTGCTCAGTTGGACAAGATAGTGACAGTCTCAGTCATAGGTCATCAAACAAACACAGCGATAGGACAGTTTGCATAAGAACCCTGATTGTTCAAGAAGCCTTTAAAGTTATAAAACTGCTACTCAGACTCAGCCTTGGTCCTACAGCAAACCATTGGCTGCCCATCCTCCCATATTGGTTTCATTAGAATTGCACTCCCCTGTCTAGGCATTCCAAGCTGATCTTGACAATATTAGTTGCCAATAACCTGTACCATATTTTGTGCTAATTTGTTGGCCAGTTAGATCAGCAGGATAGAAAACAATAAACTTGAAATACAGTGCATGAAGATGAGGAAATTCTTAGTACCTCAGAAAATAAAAAAAATTTACAACATTTTATAGATCTTCTCCCATTCTGCCTGTGGGTAGTCTTTCTTAGTCTCATATGAAGTTTATTTCTCAATTTATTGTTTCTTCGAAGTAAACCATTTGTAAAATAATCAATGCACTTTGATGTACACATTTAAGTTTTTTTTTTATTATATAATTTTTTACTAATATTTCACATAGATAAACAAATCATAGACCAAAAGTTCACCTTACCTCCAAGAAAGCCGAGCAAGATTTAGACAAATAGAGCTCTAGGTCTGGCTCCCCTAGTTATCCAGATAGCATGCCTAGACCTGACATAAGGGTAATGATCCCTTATGCTTGCTTGGTTTCAAGATCAGATAAGGCATGTGTAACCACAGCTTAAAAAAAGCCTATAGTCGTAAAGCATTTGATATGGATATGATTTCAGCTAATGACAGGAACTCATACAGGTTTACTGTTTTTGTTTGCATTCTCCACCTGTAGGAAGCTAGAAAAGGAAAGCCATTTGAAAAATATTCATGAAAATCTAAATTATGGAGGAAGGTCCCGAAAACTATGCCTGGTTGAATTATTAAATCATCACCTGAGATACTAGGCCAGCACATTGCCCAGGTTAATGATACTGCTGTAATAATTCCTTTGAGTCATGCTAACATGTCTTTATATTGAACTGATTACCAGTTGCATTCAGTTTCTTATGTGTGCAAATATTACATAACAAACTTTATCTCCTAAAACACCTGGTCTTTTGCTGTTAGGTATTCCTCATCCCAGAGTGTGTCAGTATTGTAAGAAACAATTTACTGTCTTCTGAAAACTATAATTGGTTACTTACTCTCATCCATTTAAACTGACAGTAATTGTTTATTGACTTATTAGTATATATTTTGTTGTTGTTATGTTGTCACTTATAATCTTCATTTTGTAAAACAGAATCAAAGAGGTCTGCAGTTATCTAACATGAGTCCATTTATTAACATAGTGATTGTATTGCCATAGCAAGGTGGATAATAAGGGATAACAAAATTTGTAAATACTCAGCAAACCTTTGATATTATGTACTAGTATTGTAATCCCATTATAGTTGTGCTGTAATCATTATATGT
>NC_051410.1:39648652-39650942 GCF_015228065.2 Penaeus monodon
TACTTTTGCATGAACATAAATGTCAAAATGTGAAGGTATTGTGAAGATAATAACCACAAGTTTCTAATGCAAATACACACTTATAACCAAACCAACTGAAAAGAACCATGTGAATTCCTGTATTGGAAATGAACTTAGATAACGATTAATGTAGCATGGCATTCAGTTATGCAGTTACAAGTTCTTTGTTTTCACATAACTATATAGAAAAAGTCATTTAAGATCGTTTTGTATGTAAGAGTAAAAAGCATTACACTTGTAGAATAAGTATATTTATAAGAGATGAAAAAAAAAGGTCATATTTTTTATTCTCAAATATTGTTCTCATTTTCAAACAGCCTTGGAAATATTTCAGGTCACATAACAGGAAACAGAAAGAAAAACATATGGTAGGTAGTAGGTAGACCTAAAGTAAGTATTGCCTTATAAAGCATAGTAGCTTTACTTCTATGAACACCTGTATATGCAGAAATATTAGCTGAAAGCTTCTTGGTTTAGTTAAAGATGTAGGAAATAGTTATCCTATGTCTGGATAATGGTATTTTGTAAATACCCATATTTATAAGCTTCATACTTTACCACTACCCTTTAAGATCATGAAACGAATCATAAAATGAATTGCTGGATGGTATGAGTCACCCAGGAAGTTTAATCATTTTGCAGCATTTTTATACATTCTAGGAAAGTGAGAAATCTTAATCATGAATATTTTTTTCTATATTTTTTATATATTCAGCTGAAACTAGACATTTAGGGTACTGAATATACTATATAATGGTTTTCTGATACAGCTGAGAGTAATAGTTATAATGAATAGAGGGATATAAAGAACTGAATGTGATGAACCCATTAAAGAAAAAAATTTATTTGGGTATAAACATATAAACACAGTATTGTAAATATATCATTGGATGTCTTTTGTTACTCCCTTCATCTTGCATAGTTGGTGACCTCCCCTATATCTTCCCTTTTGCCCACATAGATAGAAGGTGTGTCTGTGGGTGCGAAATCATACTGATGTTTTGGGAGACAGAGTGACCATATTTTACGCAGTTAAACAACCTGTAGTTTTGGTGTATTTACTTGTGGTTGATCAGGGTGAAAATACCAGATATTGGTTTTTGATTTGTATTTTTGTTTAATTTTTATATTGATTGTTTTATTTATTCTGATTTGTATTAAAACAGCCCCTTACACTTACACACCCATGTTCTGACAGCTTCTAACATTCCTAAACAATTTTTTTTTGTGCTACTTACAGAAAAATAAAAAAGGGCCCCACATTTTAATCCACTTACACAGTATTTGATAATTTGCAGCTGAATTTTTGTATTATATATTGTTTCTTTATTTGACTGAGTTACTTATTGGGGCAAACTTCATACTGAATAAAGGTAATAGGAATTTTTTAGCAAAGGAAAAATCAGCCTCCATATTTTTCTTTCTGAATGTTTTGGTAATATTGCCTAAGTTTTTTTCTCAAAGATGATATTGTACATTGAGATCTGACATTGGTTGTTCTTAGTATTTATCATACCTTTTTGTTTTTGAGAAATCTGTAGACTTATGAAATATCCCAAAGATTATTGAACAAAAAATGCATGAATGCATGATTGTATTGTAATATTCTGTTATCAGATGTAATTGTCTTTTTATTTAGAATTGTTTTCTGTGTACAGTATATGATAAGTCCAACTTAGTTTATAGAAAGGCAATTATTTTGGTGTGGTTTGAGCTATTATAATTGTGAACTCACAATATGTTTATTGTAAATAAAACTTCCTAATTCAGATAATAAGAGTGTAGAATCTATATTGAACTCGAGAAGTCTTTTTAATGATGGGACTATTGCATTTTTCATATATCTAAGATATTACTGGCCATTTTGTAAGTTTCTCTTTAGTAATAATTTACACGTATAATTTTTACACATTCATTGTTTGTACTTGAATTTAAGAGATACGTCTTGATGCTTTGTACAAATTCAGACTTATAATGAGTTTTGTTATTGTGTTATTGATGAAAGCCATTTAGAATTATTTGTAAATTCAGTATAATTCACTAATACAGATTTTTTTTTTTTTTTATGAATCAACTTCCATTAAACTTCAAAAAGTGTTTTCTTCGATAACACAAAAAAGAAAAATAAATAATTGAAAGAGTAAACACTCCCCTTGAAAGAAATGAGCTTTTTTGTCATGCATTTGTACAAAGTATTAACCTGCAAGTTGATCCTTCAAAAGAACATTCTTCTTGTACTCAACCCTTCGAGATGGAGGATGAGCTTAGA
>NC_051410.1:39651034-39652198 GCF_015228065.2 Penaeus monodon
AAATAATCCTATTTCATTAGATTATAGCATATCCAGATATTGGTATATATTCTAAAGTGAATTTTTTAATTTTTTTATGATCATATTTCATAACCCTAAGTGGCATATCTATGTATGTATTTTTTAAAATGCCATGATTTTACATAAAATTAAAAGATAATATTGTAAGAAATGTCTTCTGAGCGGGATAGGGATGCCAATGGTCAGAAAATTGAATGTGGTTTTCTTAGGGAAGAAGCAAAATATCCCATTTTTTTAATACTTCTTATTGAAATTGTAATCTGTTACTCAAGCACTTAAGCAGCATCGAGCTAGGTTTACTAGGTAGAATTGTGAAGGTAATTGGACTGTTGATATTATTACTTTTTCCCCCCAAAGTACATTTAAAAATTTGCAGAGAGGAGGAAGTATCACCGCTTACTTTGACATTTGAAAATCTGGGCTCTACTTAATGATCTGAAACTGGGAAAAATGCCACATGCCAGAACTGGGGGGGGAAAAAAAAAAATTGCCTTCCAGATAAACCTAGTCTCTAAGTGCTAACCTTCCAAAAAAGTGATGGAAAAAGTACCAACGGCACTATCTGTTTGTATAATTTTTTTAATGGGTATCAACAGTCTGAATGGTATTACTTTCTCAATAAATCAAAAGTGAAGCCAGTTTCAGGTACAGAGTATGTCTCCCTACTGTCTGCTACTTTGAGCCTCTTTCAGGGTTCAAGAAAAACCTCGAATTACCTGATTCCCCCAAATCACCTTTTGTTTACTAGAACAACACTTTTTACTTTTGAAAGGAATATAGTCATGATTTACTTGCCAAATTGTTCAAACTGTTTTTTTTGGAATTATGTTCAGTGTCAGAAGAGCAAATGCCTTTCATGATTTTTATTATGTACCCATTATTAGAATACTGTAATAATTTTATTGTAATAAAAATCAGTAATAAAACTAGTCTTTAAAACTAGGAAATTTTCTTTTACTGCTTCCTATTATGCATTAGTGTTACCTTTCCTGTATAAAGAGATTTCTTATTTTAAACCCAAAATACCTTTTGGTTTATATTGATATTTCCAAAGGCAATGGGTATTAAATTACGAAAGAATATTTACTTCCCCTATTTTGGCAAAAAAAAAAAAAAAGTACAATATGTTCCTTCAGTTCAGTC
>NC_051410.1:39655607-39655880 GCF_015228065.2 Penaeus monodon
AGATAGGGAAAACCCAAGACATGATCAATGTTAAAAAAAAAAGTTTTTATGCCCTAGACCCCAGAATCCTGAAAAATTTAAATTTTTAATTATGGGAAAGTCAGCTTTGCACCCCCTTTTCATTTTGTATTCTCCAAACATTGAAAAATTTACAAACACATAATTGATAGTAATAAACAAAAAAAAGAGAAATATAAATGCTTTGTGAATTCTGAACTAACATGATGCCAAACAAACACACAAAAAATTTAATATCTGTATGTTTTTATACTG
>NC_051410.1:39656075-39656196 GCF_015228065.2 Penaeus monodon
TATAAAATAATATATTAAAATTATATATATATATAATAAAACTATAAAAGTTTTTTTTTTTTTTTTTTTATGCACCTTATATATATATATTTTTTTTTTTTCTATTTATATATATATATAT
>NC_051410.1:39656423-39656785 GCF_015228065.2 Penaeus monodon
TTTAAATTATATATAAATATATATATTTTATATATTATATTAATACTATATTAAAATATATAAATATTAATATATACAGTATAAAACATAAGATATATAAGTTTGGGGTTGTTTTTGTTTGGTTTTTTCATACATGTTAGTTCAGAATACAAAAAGCTTTATGATTCTCTTTTCTTTGTTTATTACTACAATTATGTTTTTGAAATTTTACAACTTTTTTGGAGAAACAAAAGAAAAGGGAAACCCCAATGCTGACTTCCCAAAAATTTTAAATTAAATTTGTCAGGATTCTGGTGTATCACCGCGGCTAAAAAACCCTTTTTTTTTAACATTGGATCATGTCTGGTTTTCCTATCAAAAAA
>NC_051410.1:39660124-39660493 GCF_015228065.2 Penaeus monodon
GACTGAACTGAAGGAACATATTGTACTTTTTTTTTTTTTTTGCCAAAATAGGGGAAGTAAAATATTCTTTCAGTAATTTAATACCCATTGCCTTTTGGGAAAAATCAATATAAACCAAAAGGATTTTGGTTAATAAAAAAGAAAAACCTTTTATACAGGAAAGGGAACACTAAGCATAAAGGAAGCAGTAAAAGAAAATTTCCTAGTTAAGACTAGTTAAATTTCTGATTTTATTACAAAAAATATTACAGTATTTAAAAATGTAATAATAAAAATACATGAAAGCATTTGCCCCTTTCCTGACACTTTGAACATAAAAATTCAAAAAATCAGTTTGAACAATTTGCCAAGTAAAAAATCAAAAATTTT
>NC_051410.1:39660904-39661102 GCF_015228065.2 Penaeus monodon
TTAAAGACCAACAACGTAGTTCTTAACCTTCGCTTTAGTAGAGAAAAGGAGAGATAGCCTTAATGGGCGGTATGGGCGTAAGGTGTCTACAAGCATGACCTGGGCGTTATGATTTTTTTTCAACGGTCGCGAGCGCCGGCTTGTAGAAAGGGCGGGGGCGGTCCACACGTGACCGTTATAAGGGTAGAATAAGTGTAA
>NC_051410.1:39661196-39661426 GCF_015228065.2 Penaeus monodon
GAAGTCTATGCACGCGGGAAAAAAATAGGTATATAATTTGCATACGAAAATTATGTTATTCACTAATGCAGTCTATATAGAAACTAACTAGCAGCCGAATGTCCATGCATTTCATATCTAGTCCTTTTGGGATAAACTGACTTATGCTATGAGAGCGCTGTCAAAATATGTTCATGGGTGTGGGTGAGGAGATTCAGGTGCTATTTCTCACTTCAAAAATGTCTCTTGCT
>NC_051410.1:39661612-39661844 GCF_015228065.2 Penaeus monodon
GTACTACCCACACCACACCACCTAAGACACACCCTTGTACCCACGACAATGTATATTTCTAGTCTATAACCCAACCCAAGGGATTTAACCAACAACAAACACACTATTACGGTTGAGTCCTAAAAACTTAACCAAGACGAGGGACATACGAACATACGCCAGGCAGCGGCAGAGACCAATCTGTCTAGACAATGAAAACACGTGATTCGTCTCGTTTCTCTCGCTAGTCACT
>NC_051410.1:39662234-39662337 GCF_015228065.2 Penaeus monodon
GCAATTATGACATTATCAGGGGAGTACGTAATGAGAGGTCACTGGATTTGTCAAAATGTATGGTTATTAGTGACTTGTTAACAACTGTCATATCACGGTGGGT
>NC_051410.1:39662680-39663400 GCF_015228065.2 Penaeus monodon
CAACAGTTTCACAGTTTTGTCTTTGAAGAGAATTAGCAATACATTTATGATTCTATTTGGATGTATAAATAATCTGTTTCTCATATTAGAATAAATCTTACTTTTTATGACACTGATGAATAGACGTTTAATGTTTTCTCGAGAAAATAATATGGATCTTTGCACTAATTTGTGTATGTTACCTTATCTGTTATATCTCAGTTGGTCGTGTGTGCGAGTGACTGTGTGTGTCTGTATATGAACGTATGTATGATCTTACCTTAAGTGTACTGATAGGACATGCAAATACTATCATGTTATTGGACTGATTACGTTATAGCCTGGAAACATTGAGCGATTTAAAAGTCATAAGTCTAATGCTTTTTTTTAATTTATCGCATAACGAGTCACTAAGATTATATACTGTTTCCCGGAAAGAAAATGTTTACTATTTGTACGGCACCGTAGTGAATATGGACTGATTAATCTGCGGTGGTAAAAACTTCCGTAGGGGAATGATTAAGCCTTGGCAGTACGATTAAGTTAATAATTTGGGAAACAATTAACTCCGATTAAAGTTATTGATCAGGGAAGTAATTAGGAAAAGAATTAAGCCGCGGAGTCCGATTAAGCTATGGTAGTGAAAGCTTAAGTGGGGAAGTAATATTAAGCACAAAAACATGAAAGTTATTAGCCATGTGGTACTGTGGACTGAAGCCATCTTGGGCAACATGCTGACAA
>NC_051410.1:39663463-39663757 GCF_015228065.2 Penaeus monodon
TGCAGATAGGCAGCCAGAAACAGATGTCTGTCTATCTAATGATTTAATAAAGAGAGATTCAACAGATATGAATAAACTGGGCTAACTCGGCTGCTGGCTATGAAACTACGAGAGTACTTTTAATGATTATCATTTAATGAAACAGTTTAATGATATGCGATCAAGAGGGATCAAGGATTTATTGAAAGAGAAACCAAGACCTACCGCCACGCTAAGATGAGAGAGAGTATACATAATGTTATTTATGTATAATATTTATCATATCAAGTAAAAGGGTTAAGTGGATCATAAAAA
>NC_051410.1:39663860-39664033 GCF_015228065.2 Penaeus monodon
AGACTCAGATTTAAGGTTATTTTTAAAATTTTCCTAATAACCATTCGTAAAAGTACTACACTCTAATATTGGAAGGTAAAGAATACAATTTGCGCTCTACGGAGTGCAAAATGTAAAAAAACAAGTAGGTAAAATGGCTAAACTAAATGGGAATTGTCTTTCAGGAATTGCTT
>NC_051410.1:39664191-39664841 GCF_015228065.2 Penaeus monodon
TTTTTTAGATAATAAAAATAAAATATATAAGTATACACACACACACAACACATTTAATATATGTTAAAATATATATAATAATATGAAGAAATATAATATTAAAATTTTTTATGGGAAAATTAACTGATTCTTATGTAAATATTTTGTAAGATAAAAAATATATAAATAAAGATATGTAAAAAATATAAAACTATATATAGATAATAAAAGAATATATATTAATAGATGTATTAATGAGTATATTATATATTTTAAATATATATAAAATATATATATATATATATATTATAAAAAAAATTTATATATATATTTTTAAATATAATATATAATATATTATATAATATTAAATATAAAATATATATAAAAAAAATAAAAAAATATTGAAAAAGATAACTTTTAAACTTTCTTATTCAATCATTATACTTTGAAAATCCCAAAAAGGGCAGATAGCCTACTGAAGAGAAATTAAATTTATTTTAATTGGAAGGCTGCAAAATCAATTAACATCATCTTTGCAGGAAAATACACAATCGATGCAGTGATGCGCACGGCAGACTGCATGACGCAAAGGGTTGCATCACGCCATCTGTTCGTAGCGACCAGTTTGGCAACAGTGCCTGGCACGAAATCGAATCTTGTAGGGACGAAAT
>NC_051410.1:39664869-39665127 GCF_015228065.2 Penaeus monodon
AATGGGACCCTTGGCACGGCACGAACTCCTTTCGGGACGAAATATAATAGATAGACGATTAGCAAATATTGGACCGTTTGGACGAATCAATATTTTAGGAGAAATATGATGATGGGATAAATAGACAGGACGAACATTGGACACGGAATCGAACTCTTTAGGAAAAATACTGATAGATAGAAATAGAATGCGCATGCAAAATTATTTAGGGACGAAATATTTTGATAGATAGATAGATAGGGATGATGGGTTCAAGTC